>NC_073625.1:143137739-143467239 GCF_029407905.1 Bubalus kerabau
TCTCCAGACAAGACAGCAATTGCGTTTGGTGATCAGATGGGCAGAACTGCTACCTGAAGAAGTCACAGCATTTCTTTTCTTGTGATGCCAGAAAGGACTGGCCTCCCAGGCAGCAGTACCCAGTACCCAAAGCCTGGGTACACCAGTAAGAATTGGGGCTTTCTTTGCTTAATAGAGTTCTGTTTTCTCTGTCCATGCCCAAGAGTTAAAGTAGGGTTTCCTATTCACATAAGTCCTAAGTCTCTAAAGGGATGTAAAGACAGGCAAATCAATGAAATGTTAATATTAATAGTTGTTAAGAGGTTACTGGGTACAAGATACTGAGCGTGGTTCACAGTGGGTAACATGAGGTTGACTTATTCAAAACTATGCTTAAGAAAAGTGACGGTCTCCCAAACCATACCTGATTGTGTATCTTTTGTTTAATAATACTACTAGCTAAGGGGAACCTAATTGAACAAAAGGTTTTGTTTTGTTGGTTTCTGGGTGTTTTGGTGGGAGGTGGGTTCAAATTAAAGAACAAAGCTTGAGGTAGACATAAATTTAGTACTTTTAACTAAAGGCTGTTTTGATTTGGGAGCATATATTTTGTTATTGTTTTGTTGTTGTTTAGTCGCCAACATGTGTCCAACTCTTCCACTACCCCGTGAACTGCAGCCCACCGGGCTCCTCTGTCCATGGGATTCTCCAGGCAAGAATACTGGAGTGGGTTGCCATTTTCTTCTCCACTGGATCTTTCTGACCCAAGGATCAAATCCATGTCTCCTGCATTGGCAGGTGGATTCTTTACCACTGAGCCACTTGGGAAGCCCATACATTTTGTTACCAATGGTAAAAGAATTGGAGTGGATTGGAAGGAAGAATAACCAAGAAGAAAGAGACAACAGAATAATGTTTGAGATAAGCCCTTAAGAATGTTAAGAGTGAGCACACTACTCACTACCAAGTTAAGCTGTTCCAATCTACTCAATTAACAATACAGGACCATGCCACGTCCCCCAAACATGCAGCGTGATGTCCTGCCACAAAGCACTGTTCTACTGTTACAGCGTTAATAATGGAGGAGGGGAAAAAGAGACTCTGATAAGGGTGAAGGAAGAAAGATGCTTTCCGATCCTGTTTGGAAAGAGATGAAGAGCCAGGAGAGTGGATGGGGGCTGGGGGGTGCTTCTCTGGTGACCAGAGCTTGTGATTTCAGCATGTGGCATCCTGGCTCTTCCACATTCCAGCTTCAGAACCTTGAATAAATCCCCCCAGTTTCACTGACACTCACTGTCCTCTTCTCTAAAGGATATCACCACCTTTCTGATGCTATTTTGAAAGTTATTAGACTCTACAGCTATGTGGTCCAGTATCATAGCGACTAACCACATGTGGCCATTTAAAATTAAATAAAATTTTAAATCCAGTTTTTCAGCTACACTAGCCACATTTCAAGTGCCCAATAGCCACCTATGGTTATGGCTACCATAACAGACTTCACAAAGAACACTTCATCATCACAGGACTCAGCTGGACACTGCTGCTCTAGATGGGCCACTGCTCTGGAGATTCACTTCCTAGGTTCAAATCCCAGCTCTGCCACTTCATAGCTATGTCACTTTGAAAAAATGCCTTAACTCTTCTGTACCTCAGTTTGGAGATGGTTAAAAATAAATCTCCCTCATAGGGCTGTTGTAAGAACAATATATGCTCAGTTGCTAAGTCATGTCTGACTCTTTGCGACCCCATGGACTGTCACCCACCAAGCTCAGACTTTGTCCATGGGATTTCCTAGACAAGAATACTGGAGTGGGTTGCCATTCCCTTCTCCAAAAGAATTATATTTATTTATTTATTTATTTATATATATAAAAATCAGTTAAAGTTGTGCCTGATACATAGTAAGCCTCATATAAGTGGTTATAAGCTATTCTAGAAGTGAAGGTTACCCAGGAGAGGACAAGGCCACATCTGGCACATAGAATGAGATGAGCGAATATTTCTACCCGAGGTGCGTGGACAAAAACACAGAGAGGGAGGAACTTTTTTTAAGCACTATGACTTACATTTTAGATATATAACCATGTAACCTCCCCATTTTTTTAGCCTCACAATAAGGGACTCTCTTTTTTGTCTATTTTATCCTTATCCACTTGCAACAGAATGAGACCCAGAGTTCAAAATAAGAAGGGGGCAGTTTTAATCCTTTTATTTGTCCCAAGGGGTGCACACCCCTTTATACACTTAGGGATGTTCACTAAGTGGAATCGGGGTCCTGCTGCTGCTGCTGCTAAGTCGCTTCAGTCGTGTCCGACCCCATAGACGGCAGCCCACCAGGCTTCCCGTCCCTGGGATTCTCCAGGCAAGAACACTGGAGTGGGTTGCCATTTCCTTCTCCAATGCATGAAAGTGAAAAGAGAAAGTGAAGTCGCTCAGTTGTGTCTGACTCCTAGCAATCCCGTGGACTGCAGCCTACCAGGCTCCTCTACCCATGGGATTTTCCAGGCAAGAGTACTGGAGTGGGTTGCCATTGCCTTCTCCGAATTGGGGTCCTAGTCACACCCAAACCACAGACAGGAAAGAATTACACTCTCAGCATCTGCCTATGACAGGTGGAGCCAATTAAGTGTTCTCAATGCCAGGTTCTGAACACAGATGCTCACTTGTTGGGATACTCATCAGTTGTCAAAAATATGACACAGTTTGACCCACCCTTTTCATGGCAACCCATTCCAGTACTCTTGCCTGGAAAATCTGATGGATAGAGGAGCATCCATCCATGGGGTCACAGAGTTGGACATGACCGAGCAACTTCACTTCACTTTTCCCAGCCCAGCCCTCTTGGTACTAGAGATTATACTTCTTATGTATCCCATTGATGCAGAACATAGTGAAATGAGTCTTCTGGCGCTGGTTCTAAGTACCAGACACCACAGCCTTCTCTTCTAGGGGAGACAGAGAAGACTAGGTCACATCTGGGCTGGTGTCTTCTGGGGAGAAAGAAGATGTCAAAGGCTCCAGGGCAGCAGGTCCACCAGCCTAGCCCGGCAAAGGGACTTTACACTTTCTGCCAAGCTTCAGATCTCAGAGACGGCAACAGCCTCAGAAAGGTCAGCTCCAAGTATGCGTCAATGTGCACAGGTGACCCCACAGTCCAGATGGACTTGAAAGTTTGTAAACCATCTAATTCTTTACCTCAAGGAATACTTTTATTCTAGCTTTAATTGTGTAAGTAAGTTCTTCCATTTCTTTTTCATGTTGAATGAAAGGGTGTCCTTTCCCCTTCCAGATCATTTGGCAGACATTCCAGTATCTTGGCATGACGGTTTCTTGATGTTGACTCACACTGACTAATACTGGTTACTTGTAAATATCATCCTATGATTCCATTTAATAGTAGACACCATATCAAGGACTAAAAATGTACCAGGAGTGAGGATCTTCTAGAGGATGCATTCTTCCTTTCAAAATTGCATTACACTGAGGAAGAAAATCACAATAGCTTATTCCTAATAGGAGGTCACTGTCAAGCTTGTGCATTACATACACACAACTTCTAGCTCTCACTGCTGTCAGATGAAATTAAGAGTGTCTGAGAAGGAGGGTGTGAACAGCTAAGTTGAATGCCTCTGACAGGTGAAGGGAGGGAGATGAGAACTAAGATATGTCCATTGGATTTAGCAACACAGAAGTCACTGATAACTTCAGCAATGCAGTTTTGGTGGCAAGGAAAATACAGAAGGCAGAATAAAGAAGGCCAATGACTGACAATATACGAAGAAGTGGAGACAGCCAGGATGACAATAGCTAAAGTGTGGCAATACCTAAAGAGGGCATGGCAGTTTGGGGGAGGGGGGCTGTTTTTAATTGTTTGTTTTGTAAAATAAAGTGAAAGTGAAAGTGAAGTGGCTCAGTCGAGTCCGACTCTTTGCAACCCCATGGACGGTAACCTACCAGGCTCCGAGGTCCATGGGATTTTCCAGGCAAGAATACTGGAATGGGCTGCCATTTCCTTCTCCAGGGGATCTTCCCAACCCAGGGGTCGAACCCAGGTCTCCTGCATTACAAACAGACACTTTACCGTCTGAGCCACCAGGGAAAGCCTTGTAAAATAAACCTGTTAAGAATAATTCAAATTCTTAGAAAAGTCCAAGAAATCATCAGAATTAGTTGCCTTTGGGGGATGGAGGATAATCAATATGGAATGCAAGAAAGCCAATCTAAGAGAAGCCAAGGGGACTTCCCTGGTGGTCCAGTGGCTGGGACTCTGCACTCCAAATGCTGGGGGCCTGGGTTCGATCCCTGGTTAGAAGGCTAGATCCCACATGCCACAACTAAGACCAGGTGCAGCCAAATAAATAAATTAAACATTAAGAGAAGCCAAGGTCACAGGACTAGATACTTGCTTCAGGGGCAGATTCTATCTTCCTATGTTGGTCTGAGCTTTGTGTAGCATCTGGGAGAATCCTGCCTCCGGGTTCCAGGTAACTCCTATCTGCTGTGTAAGGCTGATTCGTTAACCAAGTCAGAGCATTCCCTGGAAATTCCCTGAAAATTCTATCTCCAAAGTGAAGAGAGTGACAGTGATAATATTGGCTAATCTAATTCCATGGGGGAAACAGATGCTAAAACAGTTCCCTGTAACAGAGATGTATAGAAGCATAACTACAAAACCCAGGGATAAATCTTCATGACCAGGAACAGGAACAGGCTCATTATTCTGGGATCTTCTATGTTTTTTTCTGATTTTCAACTAAATATTTTTCCCTGATTTTTAAAAAATACATGCCGACCACAGAAAAGAAGAAAACAGAAATAATTTCTAAGTCAATCACCCATTGATCCCTCCTTTTAACATTTTTTGTGTTAGTTGCTTGTCGTGTCTGCTCTTTGCAACTCCATGGACTGTAGCCCACCAGTCTCCTCTGTCTATGAAATTCTCCAGCCAAGATTACTGGAGTGGGTTGCCATTCTCTTCTCCAGGGGATCTTCCCGACCTAGGGACTGAGCCCAGGTCTCCAGCATTTCAGGCAGATTCTTAACCATCTGAGGCACCAGGGAAGCCCCTTTAACATTTTAGCCCTCTGCTTCCAGAAGAGAATGCAATCAGATCATATGCTATACAGTTTATATCTTTTATTGTTAGTTTTTAAATTTAATATATTCTGAATAATTTGTTACTATGTTATTAAATATTATTTCTGAACAATATTTTGTTGGTTGCTTAAATTTTTATATTTTGAATCCCTTAAATCCATTTAACTCCGCCCTTATTTTTGGACATTCAGATTGTCCCCAATTTTCACCACTATAAATGATATTGCAACAACCATTGGGGGAAAAAAACCTTTTTTGTACCTGATTATTTTCACGTGATAGATTTATATTCCAAACACACTTATGTCAGCCCACTCTCCCACCATCAAAGTATGAAAGTATCATTTCTTTGATCCATATTATTTAATATTTGTTTGCATTAACAATTGCTCCTTAAAGGGCTCTATGAGGAATACATTCAAACTCAAGAACTTGCAGTTTGCAAAAATATTAACTCAACAGCATGGAAGCAAGCACTTTTCAGTCAAATAGCTTGTCTGGAAGTTCATTTAAAAGTCCCCAAATGAAATCTGGCATTTCTCACCATTGACATTGAAATACACTCTCTGAATTTTCCGATTTCCTAATGAAAAGACATGCTGATTGTCAAGAAAGGAACCTGCCTCCAGGTTCCTGGCTATGTATCCAGAGTGCACCCCAAGGGCCTCAGACCCATGAATCCTGAGTGGGTGCTATCTTCCAAGGAAGCCCAGAAGGTGGAAATGAACATGTATCTACAGGGCAAAGTGATCTCCATTTTTCAAAAAAAATATTGAATTCCAGGTTGTCAAAGTTCTCAACTATATTCTGCACAGATTGAAAAAAAAAAAAAATGACGCAAACTAAAACTTAAACCCTCTCTGCTATGGTGGATACTCTATGATTTATGAGACGTTTACTGCTCCGATGAGGTGAAATACTTTTTGAGGTCTCCAAGGAGCTACATGAATCATCAACTTCAAAAAATACAACTCTAACCCTAACTGGATGTTAATATTTTAATGTTAAATATTTTTAATATTATAATATTGTGAATTTTTAACTGTCTTCCCTTGACTGAATATTAAAGGATCAAAAACATAGAAAGATCATTTATTTATAACTACATAATATAGGTAATTTGGTTTCCCAAAGGGATTTGTGAAGGCAGCCAAGGAAAATAGAGTTTAATCATTTATAAAATCTGAGATTTGGATTAAATGATTTCTGAGGTTTTGTGTTCTTTGATTTTATGCACACAGGGTACTCAACAAAGGAACTCCTCCTATGTTGTAACAGAGAACAGGGATTATTACAAACTGCTATTGTCAAAGACATCTTTCATAAAGAAATATTTATGCAGAATATTCTTTTTAGCACTGTGGAAAAACCTTCATTCTACAAACATTTGTTGATTACCTATGGCTTGCCAGTCCCTAATGTGGTCCCTGAAGATTCAGCAAAAAATGAGACAGACAAATCCATACCTTCAGGGAGTTTATAGTCTAAAGAGTGTGTGTTCCAAGAACAAAGAGATCAGTGTGGCTGGACCAAAAGGGAGGGTGGCAGGCAATGACCTCTGAGATGAAGCAGATACCAGGCCACTTAGTGCTCTTCAGGCCATTGTAAAGGGCTTCTCAGGTGGTGCTTGTGGTCAAGAATCCATCTGTGCGGGAGACATAAGAGATGCGGCTTCAATCCCTAGGTCAGGAAGATCCCCTGGAGAAGGCCATGGCAACCCACTCCAGTATTCTTGCCTGGAGAACCCCATGGACAGAGGAGCCTGGTGGGCTACAGTCCATAGCGTTGCAAAGAGTTGGACGTGACTAACGCGACTGAGCACACACCCAGACCATTATAAGGAACTTGGATTTTACTCTTTCCAAAATACAAACATTTGCAGGGTTTTAAGGAGATACAAGCCTTCAGTTGTATATCAATCTGTGTCAAGGCACAAATTAATATATGCTGAGTTGGGGGGAATCAGAGAAGAAGTGGCCCAAGTCATTAGCACACACTTAATGACAGGTGGGCTATGAGCTATGTGCCAAAAGAACATGAAAATGTGGATAGCTTTGGGGAGGCAAAGGTGGGGGAAAATAGCAAGAAGAACAGCTAAAAAGTAACATCACTGTAATCATCAGGGAGACCTGCTCTGTCACATCATCATCATGCCTGTCTTCCCCGCCAGTGTGGGGGCTCCGAGAGCAAGGAAGCCATCTTCTTCTTTCTGTTTCTGCATCTTGCACACACGATGCTCTGAACCCATTAAAGCAGATGGTGTGCACTGAAAACAGTACACACCCAGAGGCGAGAGGGGAGGGGAATGTGGCATCAGGCTTTGTTGAGAACTGAAAGTTCATGAAGCATGTATAATAACCTACATCCGTCAAATTTATATTCCATCCACTTGTCTGTTGATTATTGTATCACATAGAAATGGCCATTTTCAAAATGTGAAGGACCTGCTTGAAATTATCTGACTTAAAATATAGACTCTTTAGAAGAGTAGAAATTTCCTTTGGGGGCCTTGGAAGGAAACACAGAGCCAGGAATATCCAGAATAACTGGATCAAAGGACAAAGGGGTCTGGGTATGTGTTGACACAGTGATGAGGGAACACAAAACAAGTTTCAGACATAAGCTCCAAACCCAAGGCACGACACCATACTAGCTGCAGTCACGAGTGCGTGAGGGAGCTTCCCACATCGGCAGTTCTGTTCAGCATTTCCAGGGAGAGAAGCTGCACAGATGTATCCACTGAAGGATTCTCCTGAGCAGTGCTGAGGAAACCAGCCGGTTAATAATGAAAAGCATTTATTAAATCCCTGAAAGACTCGTGCTTCTCCAAATTAGATGAAGAAATTCCCACTGAGGCCGAGTCACTAGGAAAACTCCTGAGGAACATTAAACATCCTCAGCTCCTCTAAAGGAACATTACCACCTAGGCAGGGATCATCCCAAGCCTGGCACGACAATAATTTCATACAGAAAAAATTTAGGCAGCTCTGTCCACCGTCTTAAATATGGAGCGGTAGGAAGAGGGGAGGGGGAGGAAGGAGAGGAAGATGATGTCAGGTGGGGATATCCTCCCTGACCTGGTACTGGAGGAGAAAGGGCTTCCCTGCAGGAGGTACGGGTTCAACCCCTGGGTCAGAAATCCCAGGAAATGGCAACCCGATCCAGTATCCTTGCCTGAAGAACCTCATGGACAGAGGAGCCTGGTGGATTACAGTCCATGGGGTCTCCAAAGAGTCAGACACGACTGAGCAACTAAAACAACAAATATGTGTGTGTGTAACTGAATCACTTTGCTGTACACCGAAACTAACACATTATAAGTCAATAAAAATGAGTATTTTTAAAAAAATTTATCAGAAAAAAGAAAAAAGATAGATGTGATTGTTTTAACATATTGAAATTTAACATATTGCTTGTTACTGCAGCAAAAGCTTATAATGGAGTCAATAACTTTTTAGAAACAGAAAAAGAAATAGCACACTTTGTAAAGGAAGCTGAAATGATACCACCTCTTTTGCATAGCTATTCAGATGTCATAGATTCAAACTCTCTAAAAATCTTCCAAGCAAAACAAAGTCAGCTGTGTCTGAGATCTCACATACAACATAAATGGGCTAGCACATTGGTAAGTAACATGGTAGGTGATCAAGAAATAACAGAGGTAGGCTTGATCAATCAAACCCTTAGCAAAGACATTGTTGGGAAGACTAGCAATCTGAAAATCAGGAACCCTGGTTTTAAAGCCAATTGTACATCTGAGTGAGTCTGTCAGGCACTAGTATTGCATGATTTAGGAGATACATGTATACACAAACACAGCCAGACAGATCAAAAACACCTCCCCTAACACTCTGGTCCAAAACTGTCACCATGATAAACTGCAGCCTGCCCAGGAAGTACAAATCAGAAAGTGAAAGATCTGGAAGCTGTACCACATGAGACATTGCTGATCACTGAAGAAACTGAAGATGTTTAGTCTAGGGAAGATAAGACTCCAAGAGACATGTTAGCTGCCTTCAAAGGCTTGAAGATGTTCCCATAAACAGATTAGCCCTAATCTGAACAGATAGAGACAGCAAAACAGGGGACAACAAGAGAAATCTACCAGGACATCCATCTCAATTCAATTTACTAGGTGTTCTGTTCAGATGGCACAGACCCTGGGATTCACATATATCTGACTTGTATCTGGCCACCCCTGTAAAACCACAGTGACTGACAGACAAGTGACTCCACAGTTGAGATACAAACACAGAGCTGTAATTGACAAGCTTGGAAGAAACAGAAGAGCAACAGAAGCCAGGACCTCAGCAGAGAATCTGCCACCAAAGACTCTGGCCAAGTAAGCCACAGTAAGCCACACATATGATGGTCCAGGGCTTCCCAGATGATGCTAATGGTAAAGAATTCTCCTGCCAATCAGGAGACATAAGAGACATGGGTTCAATCCCTGGGTCTGGAAGATCCCCTGAAGGAGGGCATGGCAACCCACTCCAGTATTCTTGCCTGAAAAATCCCATGGACAGAGGAGCCTGGAGGACTGCAGTCCATAGGGTCACAAAGAGTTGGACAAGACTGAAATGACTTAGCACGCATGCAGGCATGAAGGTCAGAAGGAGGTCAGGCTTTCAGAGATAGGGTGGTGACTATAGATGAACCCACCATGCCCTAACCACCAGCATGTGTATGCGTCTGGGGCAGAAAAGTCAAGGGTATAAGAGTATGAGAGCAGATGTAACATTCAAAGCTCCAGGCAAATCTGCCAAGGACTCTCTTTAGATAATAAAAGACAGGAAGAGAAAGCCTTTCTCTAAAACCTTGAGAAAGGCAAACATGAGCACGTAGGATTGCAATACCAAGGTGTACAGTCTGCAGCCAGAGGATCCAGGAGGTTTCAGTAGAAAAGAGTTGTGGGTGAGGGCTGGGCAGCAGGCCAAGGGCCCTCTGAGAGCTGCCTAGTTGGGGTGGGAGGGCATGTCAGCAGTAGGGGGCAGAAAGACCTGGTCATCCACCAGAGCTGGGTGATGCTAGCAGGCAGCTGTTCCCTGGCTTCCGTGCACGCCAGGCCCTGTGCTAAAAGCTCCATACACGTTAACTCTGATTCTCCCCACAGCCCTGTAAGCTGGTTCAGTTCAGTTCAGTTGCTCAGTCGTGGCCAACTCTTTGCGACCCCATGAATCGCAGCACGCCAGGCCTCCCTGTCCATCACCAACTCCCAGAGTTTACCCAAACTCAGGTCCGTTGAGTTGGTGATGCCATCCAGCCATCTCATCCTCTGTTGCTCCCTTCCTCTCCTGCACCCAATCCCTCCCAGCATCAGGGTCTTTTCCAATGAGTCAACTCTTTGCATGAGGTGGCCAAAGTATTGGAGTTTCAGCTTCAGCATCAGTCCTTCCAATGAACACCCAGGACTGATCTCCTTTAGAATGGACTGGTTGGATCTCCTTGCAGTCCAAGGGACTCTCAAGAGTCTTCTCCAACACCACAGTTCAAAAGCAGCAATTCTTCGGCACTCAGCTTTCTTTATAGTCCAACTCTCAGATCCATACATGACCACTGGAAAAACCATAGCCTTGACTAGATGGACCTTTGTTGGCAAAGTGATGTCTCTGCTTTTTAATATGCTGTCTAGGTTGGTCATAACTTGTCTTCCAAGGATTAAGCGTCTTTTAATTTCATGGCTGCAGTCACCATCTGCAGTGATTTTGAAGCCCCCAAAAATAAAGTCTGACACTGTTTCCATTGTTTCCCCATCTATTTCCCATGAAGTGATGGGACCAGATGCCATGATCTTAGTTTTCTGAATGTTGAACTTTAAGCCAACTTTTTCACTCTCCACTTTCACTTTCATCAAGGGGCTTTTTAGTTCCTCTTCACATTCTGCCATAAGGGTGGTGTCATCTGCATATCTGAGGTTATTGATATTTCTCCCAGCAATCTTGATTCCAGCTTGTGCTTCTTCCAGCCCAGCGTTTCTCATGATGTACTCTGCATGTAAGTTAAATAAGCAAGGTGACAATATACAGCCTTGATGTACTCCTTTTCCTATTTGGAACCAGTCTGTTGTTCCATGTCCAGTTCTAACTTTTGCTTCCTGACCTGCATACAGGTTTCTCAAGAGGCAGGTCAGGTGATCTGGTATTCCCATCTCTTTCAGAATTTCCCACAGTTTGTTGTGCTCCACACAGTCAAAGGCTTTGGCATAGTCAATAAAGCAGAAATAGGTGTTTTTCTGGAACTCTCTTGCTTTTTCGTGAGCTAGTTAGTGCCCTTCTTATCCCATTTTATAGACAGCACCAGCCAGGCAGAGAGAGGCTCATAGCTAGGAAAGGCAGAGTCAGACTTTGAACCCAGGAAATATGGCTTCTGAATTAGGTCCTGAACCAGAAGCCAGGAGCTCAGGGCAGAGGATAAGCAGTGAAGCTGGGGGCAAGAGTGGAGGGGCTAGCACATGACCTGGGTACAGGAGTAGGGAGGGGTCTCTGATGGCTTCTTCACATCCTGCGGTTGCAAGGAGGGGCTCTTCAAACCTGGCACCTTCAACTGCAACTTCCATTTGCCTGGGTAAAGAATCCGCCTGCAATACAGGAGACACAGGAGACGCAGGTTCAATCCCTGGGTCGGGGAGGTCCCCTGGAGAAGGAAATGGCAACTCACTCCAGTATTCTTGCCTGAAAAATCCCATGGACAGAGAAGCCTGGAGGGCTACAGTCTGTGGGGTCATAAAGAGTAGGACGCAACTGAGCAGGCCTGCATGCAAGCAAGGTACAGAATGAAAAAAAAAAAAGATGAGAAGGATTTTGCTGCAATCCTAACTGTCCAGCCACATGAGGGGCAGCTCCCGTCAGCCACCGCTTCCTGCTGCTCCAGATGTTCCAACAAAGGCCTGCTCCCGGGGAGAGTCAGGAAGGGATTTCTGTAATCCCTTCGTGTATTTGCAAAATCAGCCAGGAAAGATTTGAAGCTGGTTACTGTTTTGTTTGCCTTCATTTACTCCCTCTCCTCACCTCCAAAGGCAGGCTCCAACCTAATTCGATAATCCTACCTAGCCGGTAAACTTCCAAGCCATAATTATTCTCATCCTCACACAAACCTGCTCTTACTATCATTATCCTTGGAACCCATGAACCCTCAAGCATGCAGGCCAACACCACAAGGATGCCTCCCTCCTCCCAAGGGCCCCGCAAGCCTTCCTTAGTTATAGCTGTGAAGTATTTTGAGAAACCTGAATTAAAGTGCTAGAGAAAGCAAAACACACATTTATTGCTCATCTTGGAAAGACAACAGCCATAAGCTTCCAAAACTCTCTTTGATTAGCATAATCTGGGGGTAATGAATATGGATATTGTCAATAGTCACTTAGAAGCATGTTTTCTTTTGCACATTTTGTTCTCTCCAGTAAATTTCCAACCAAGGAAGGAAATGCCCCAAGTCCCTGCCTGCATCAATAAAGCTAGCACTCAGAAGAATTACATGGGGAGAACAGAGCCAGGAAGGAACTCTCACCACCTTCAACCTTTCTTCTAGTTGATTTTCAGTGTTTTCACCATGATTTCTGATTATCAAATAGAAATTCTCAGTTCCTCTAACCCATCTGGTTCTTTTCTCAGTGTCCTTATGACAGTTTCTGATGAAGGGCTGATCAGAACAAATATCCCAAATGGTATCTCCAGATAGCACAGCATCCATAGTCACTGCCTGAAAAAGACAGCTGCTGAGAGGCACAGGTACCTGCCTAGGAAGAGAAAGAGGAAGTACCTGTGGGCCTTGGGACCTCATGTGGAAAATGGCAATGTGACGTCAGTCAGGGTTTCTCCAGAGAAAGAGAACCAAGAGTATTTATAGAGAGACTATGTATATGAGGACATCACTTCATGGGAAATAGATGGGGAAACAGTGGAAACAGTGTCAGACTTTATTTTTCTGGGCTCCAAAATCACTGCAGATGGTGACTGCAGCCATGAAATTAAAAGACGCGTGCTCCTTGGAAGGAAAGTTATGACCAACCTAGATAACATATTCAAAAGCAGAGACATTACTTTGCCAACAAAGGTTCATCTAGTCAAGGCTACGGTTTTTCCAGTGGTCATGTATGGATGTGAGAGTTGGACTGTGAAGAAGGCTGAGCGCTGAAGAATTGATGCTTTTGAACTGTGGTGTTGGAGAAGACTCTTGAGAGTCCCTTGGACTGCAAGGAGATCCAACCAGTCCATCCTGAAGGAGATCAGCCCTGGGATTTCTTTGGAAGGAATGATGCTAAAGCTGAAACTCCAGTACTTTGGCCACCTCATGCAAAGAGCTGACTCATTGGAAAAGACTCTGATGCTGGAAGGGATTGGGGGCAAGAGGAGAAGGGGATGACAGAGGATGAGATGGCTGGATGGCATCACTGACTCGATGGACGTGAGTCTGGGTGAACTCTGGGAGTTGGTGATGGACAGGGAGGCCTGGTGTGCTGCGATTCATGGGGTCACAAAGAGTCGGACACAACTGACTGACTGATCTGATCTGATCTGATCTGATGTATATGAGGAGGGGTCCTTACAGGAATTGGCTCACATATTATAGAGGCTAAGAAGTCCCATGATCAGCTATCTGCAGGCTGGAGAACCAAGAAAGCTGATGGCGCCAGTCAGTCTGATACCAAAGGCCTGAAAATTTGGGAGGGGCCAGTGGTGTGAGTCTTGGTCTAAGTCTGAAAGCTCAGGAACCACAAGACTTCCCTAGTGGTCCAATGATTAAGACTCTGTGTTTCCAATGCCAGGGGCACAGGATCAGTCCCTGGTCAGGAAACTAAGATCCCACATGTTACATGGAGCAGCCAATAAATAAGTTACTTTTTAAAAGAACCAAGATCACCAATGTACAAGACAAGGAGAAGATGAATGTCTTGGCTCAAGCAGAATCAGTGAATTCACCCCTCTTCTGCCTTTTTGTTCTATCAGGCCGTCAGTGGATCAGACGATGTCCACCTATGCTGTTTCGTCCTAATCTCTTCCAGAAACACCCTCACAGACATATCCAGAAGTACTAATAGTTTACCAGTCAGCTTGACACAAACAATTAAGCACCCCAGGCAGCATCTGGTTTTCCACACCAGCACTGCAGTCATTATTAACAGGGCAGTGGACCCCCACCCTGCAGTGCAAGGATGAGCAAGGGAGCTCGAAGGGATCTCTATGCTGATGCCACAGCTCAGACCAATTAAACTGGGGTCCCTGGGCTTGAGGCCAAGCACCAGTGTTCCTGAAAGATCCCCAGGTAATTCCCCAGTGTAGCCAAGCTGGAGACCCAGGGCGGCCATCAGCAGCAGGCCCACACCTCACTCCCCTTTGTATGCTGGTCCTGGGATTGACACATCAGACAGCACGAGCCTTCAGTGAACCTCGCTGCACCAACAATGATCTTTTTAATAATGTAAATCACATTGTGTTGCTCACCTTAATAAAATCCTCCCGTGGCTTCTCAAGGCTCTTAGAGTCAATGCAAGCCCCTCATCTTGGCTTGAGAGACGCTCGGCAGTACGAGCTTGCACACCTCAGGCGGGAGAAGGGAAAAGTGTTAGTTGCTCAGTCATGTCTGACTCTTTGCCACCCCATGGGCTGTAGCCCTTTTCATACCGTTTATGGGGTTTTCAAGGCAAGAATACTGAAGTGGCTTGCCATTCCCTTCTCCAGAGGACGAAGCACAAGCTGGAATCAAGATTGAAGGGAGAAATATCAATAACCTCAGATATGCAAATGACACCACCCTTATGGCAGAAAGTGAAGAGGAATGAAAGAGTCTCATGATGAAAGTGAAAGAGGAGAGTGAAAAAGTTGGCTTAAAACTCAACATTCAAAAAAAGAAGATTATGGCATCCGGTCCCATCACTTCATGGCAAATAGATGGGGCAAACAATGGAAATAGTAAGAGACTTTATTTTTTTTGGCTGAAAAATCACTGCAAATGGTGGCTGCAGCCATGAAATTAAAAGACACTTGCTCCTTGGAAGAAAAGCTATGACTAACTTAGATAGCATATTGAAAAGCAGAGACATTACTTTGCCAACAAAAGTCCTAGTCTAAGCTATGGTTTTTCCAGTAGTCGTGTATGGATGTGAGAGTTGGACCATAAAGAAAGCTGAGCGCCAAAGAAATGATGCTTTTGAATTGTGGTATTGGAGAAGACTCTTGAGAGTCCCTTGGACTGCAAGGAGATCAAACCACTCCATCCTAAAGGAAATCAGTCCTGAATATTCATTGGAAGGACTGATGCTGAAGCTGAAACTCCAATACTTTGGCCTCCTGATGTGAAGAACTGACTCACTGGAAAAGACCCTGTTGCTGGGAAAGATTGAAGGCAGGAGGAGAAGGGGACAACAGAGGATGAGATGGTTGGATGGCATCACTGATTCAATGGACATGAGTTTGAGCAAGCTCTGGGAGTTGATGATGGACAGGGAAGTCTGACATGCCGCAGTCCATGGGGTCACAACTGAGCAACTGAACTGAACTGGACTGCAGCCCACCCAGCTCCTCTGTCCAGGCAAGGAATTTCAAGGAATGTCCAGGAATTTCCCAGGCAAGAATACTGGAGTGGTTGCCATTTCCTTCTGCAGGGGATCTTTCCGACCCAGGGATGGAACCCGGTTCTTCCTCATTGCAAGTGGATTCTTTACAGACTGAGTCACCAGGAAAACCCTCAGGCAGGAGAGCTGAGACTAACACTCTGAAAGCAGGGCCAAGGGCCAGCTCTGCCCTGATGTGCTTCATGACTTCAGAGGAGTTACTGGACCCCCAGCCTTCTCTGCCTCATGTGTCAATGCAGGTTTGCCTAGGATTCGATTAGTTGACACGCATAACACTCTAACATGGCACCTGACTCCTCCTCATCACCCTGACCCAGTGTCACTCAGTCCCCAAAGCAGTCAAAGCACTAGTCTCCCCTCTGACCCGGCTCTGCAGGACACTCTCCCTGACACCTGGCATAACTTCCCACCACTCGGGAGCCAATGCTATGACTACAGAGACCCTCTCACCCCTTCACTGCCCTGTTTTATTTTCTTTATAGCCTGTATTCATTCACCAGGGCTGCTATAACAAAGTATCACAAACCGCATGACTTAAACAACAGAAATGCATTGTCTCACAGTTCTGGAGGCTGCAAGTCTGAGATCAAGGTTCAGAAGTGTGGGTTTCTTCTGAGGGCTTTGAGTAAAACTCTGTTGCAGGGCTCTCTCCTAGGTTCTGGTGGCTGGCTGGCAGCCCCTGATGTCCTCTGGATGGTAGATGCATCACCATGACGTCTGCCTACATCTTCACATCCCATGCTCCCTGTGTGTGTGGCTCTGTGTCTAAATTGCCTCTTTTTATAAAAACACCAGTCATGTTGGATTAGGGTCCCATCCTACTCCAGTATGGCTTCATCTTAGTTACCGCTGCAGAAACTGTGTTTCCAATTGAGGTCACTTTCTCAGGCACTGAGGGTTAAGGCTTCAACATATAAATTTGGGGGGAGGGGATGCTGTTCAACCCATAACATACCTTCATCCCTCTCTAGAATGATCAGGTTTTATTTTTCTATCTGTGTATTGAATTATCTTGTCTCTCCTCACTGAATGTCATTGCTTATATTGCCTGATTGTTCTGCAATGGCCATGCTATGCCCTTGTCACACACAAAAAAATAATAAAATATAAGCCTTTCAGAAAAAAAAAAACAAAAATGAACCTTCTCCCTTGTACTGTGATTTGGGTGACTATCATCTCCAGTTCTAGACTGGAAACTCCATGAGAACAGGGACAGTGTCTTTGCATCCCTGAGCTTAACACCATGCCTGCTCATAACAGATGCTCAGTACATACTGGCTGGGTTGGATTAAACAGATATGTACATTGATTTCCCCACAGGAGCTCAAGAGCTCAAGTAGAGCACTGTTCTTGCAGCCTTCCAGATATACCTTTTCTCAAAAATCTGGAAATCTTAATAATGTTAGCACTCTAAGCTTTTGAATGATGCTGCCATATACAGTGGCATGATTCAACTATTCTGATATCTTAGATGTTGTCAAGAATTAACACACAGCATGAAGCAATGCTGTCAAATCTAGGAGGAAATTAAACCAGTAGGTCCATCACCCAATCCCTGTGAACTAAACTGCGACGTTTTACCTAATTCTTCTAATTAGGTTGTGTTTGCAATGTCTTTAGAAGCAGACAAGTGTTACATCAAGTGCTAAGTAGTATTAATTAATAATATTGGTAGATTACACCAGTTGGTACTTGCTGTAAATGTAAATGTTCTAAGCCTATCAGTATAGTACCTGGGATCAATGTTCTAGCTGTACTTTAAAAATTCTTCATAGAATTTTATAAAGCCTCTGACTTCCAAGTCTTCCCTGGTAACTCAGATGGTAAAGAATCAGCCTGCAAGGCAGGAGACCCGGGTTGAATCCCTGGGTCAGGAAGAGCCCCTGGAGAAGGGAATGGCAACCCACTCCAGTATTCTTGCCTGGAGAATTCCATGGACAGAGGAGCCAGGTGGGCTACAGTCCATGGAGTCACAAAGAGTCGGACATGACTTAGTGACTGACACTTAAACACTGACTTCCAAAGAAAGTAGCTTCATAAAATCTTTGCATTTTCTGTAACTACTTGACCAAATTTTATAAATCATCTATTACAACAATTCTCAAATCTATCAGACCAAGCATCTCTTTTTTATAATAAATGTTTTGACACACCCTTCTTTAATGTCCTAAAGCAAAATTCATGAGTAACCTGCCTGTATATAACATATTTCAGTATATAAACACTCAGGCAAGTACAAATATTGTCCTAAGATGATGGCATTGTATGAAAAATCACTGTCAACATGCCAGTTTCAAATGGCACCTTTGCAGACTGTTATAGGTGTATTGAATGGGCGATGCAGTACCATGGGTTGCAGTGAAAGGGGGTCTTGGTTTTCCAAAATGGTGATGAACTCCTTTCAAGTTCCAAATTAAAGAATTTACAATCTTCCTTCAATACATTCTATAATTGCCTTCCTGGAAAAGCCAAGAGACTGGTCTACTAAAAACATCCAAAATAGTCTCATGTGCTTATATGTTAAACAGGGATAGGTTTCAGTTCTTGTAGGTGAAGAATCATAACCAGATTCTTCACCTACAAGAATATCCAATGAGACATCTGAAGATAGTATGACACCACCCAACACATTTAGCATCTCTGGGCCCCACCAAATGCCATGGGCACTGCCCCTACCCCAATCTCTGAGAGCAAAAAATTCTCAAAACTTTCCATTTCATTAGAGAACAAAATTCCAAGACAATCCCATGGGGTGGCTCTGCCCCTCTTGAGATCTAACTTTACATCTTTATATTAAAAAATGAGGATTTGTGTCCCCAAAGAATATGCTCAAGAATCACAGACCAAGCCTTAGCAGAGCCAGGTAAGAAGCACTTGCGGATTGACAGAAGAGCACCTTCCACCTGCCAGGCATTGTCTTAAGATCTTTCTGTGTATGTGTATCCAACTCTTTGCGAACCCATGGACTGTAGCCTGCCAGGCATCTCTGTCCATGGAATTCTCCAGGCAAGAATACTTAAGTGGGTTGCCATTTCCTTCTCCAGGGGATCTTCCTGACCTAGGGATAAAACCTGGGTCTCCTGTATTACAGGCAGATTCTTTACCATCTGAGCTACCAGGGAAACCCCTAAGATCTTTTTAGACAAACACTTATTTAATTCTCACATCAACACAAGGCAGGAGGCTTGACCATCCCCATGGTACAGTTGAAACTGAAATACAAAGACATGACATAACTTACTGCAGGTCCAGTGGCAGAGCCCTAACTCAGACCACCCTCTTCAGAATGACCATGCAACATAGGGCAAACTACTCATTTAGGACTGGAAGGGACACAAAGCGGGAAAAGCAACCCTCTGCATTATGAATACACCCAACAGATCAGTTCCCCCAGTTCAGTGCACTGACCTCTACCTATGTCTCCAAGTCATGGTTTGTTCCCCCCTTGGTCTCACCTTCCTCCTTCTTGTGTGTTTCCTGCAGACATTCATGCCCAGGAGAAGGCTGCTGCAGGTCCCTCTGGACCTTTCCTGAAAGGGAGATCCCCATTCACTAGATGAGTTCCAGAAGCATCCACTGAGGTTTCTGCAGCCCACCTCTGTCAGCTGACCTTCACCACTGCCTGTCTCTCAGGATGAGTGGCTTCCTCACCTCCCTCGACCCCCGGCGGGTACAGTGGGGGGCCGCCTGGTATGCCATGCACTCTCGGATCCTGCGCACCAAACCGGTGGAGTCCATGCTGGAGGGAACTGGGGCCACCACGGCACATGGCACCAAGCTAGCCCAAGTGCTCACCACCATGGACCTCATCTCGCTCGGCGTCGGCAGCTGCGTGGGCACAGGGATGTACGTGGTGTCTGGGCTGGTGGCCAAGGAGATGGCAGGACCCGGTGTCATTGTGTCCTTCATCATTGCAGCCGTCGCGTCCATACTGTCAGGTAAGCATCTCGATGAAGGCGAAGGCCGCGCTCGCAGGCCTGTTTCCATTCCTCCCGCTCTTCTGGAGTATTCAGTAGTGAGAGGAGTGAAATGGTAGACCTTTTTGCTTTGACTAACAGGGAGTTCACTAGGTTTGGCTCATTGGAGTAGCTTCCTTTTCCTCTGGTTTCTCCATCCAAATACCCTGGTGCCTAGCTACTGCCCAATGTCTCATTCCCTGTCACTCCCAGTGGCTCTATTTTTATTCTAAGTCTCCTTTCATGGGAAGGTAGGTCAGTTCCCTTTGTGTGTGTGGGGGGGGGGGGGGGTGGGGGCAGGATATAGCCAAGATATAAATAATAAATAATGGATAGGCAGAGTAGCAAAATGACACATCAGTAAACCTGATGTGATTGGGACTTGACGAGCCTCAAACTGGCATTGTGATCACCAAGGAGGAGGAAACCAAGCTGGAAATATAAAGCCATTGTGAGAACCACAAAGCACCACCTGCTGCAAGCGTCTCAACAGCTTGATATTCTGCAGTGGTAGCCCAGCAAGCACCTTCTCTCTCCTTGAGAAAAAATCGTAAAGCTCATTTGTTTGTTTTTTTAAATAAGGCACCGGGGCTTACATACTGATAGTTTATGAAACTGTGCTATTTCTTTTTCCTCTTTCTTCCTCTTGAGTTGGGGTCCACAGTATTTTCCCAGAATGCCAGGGATGGGTCAGTGGAAACCCTGAAAAAGAAGGGAAACGTCTTGCTCTTAACGCTTATACTGCAAAAGCTCAAGGTGG
Source organism: Bubalus kerabau (assembly GCF_029407905.1). Taxonomy (NCBI): domain Eukaryota; kingdom Metazoa; phylum Chordata; class Mammalia; order Artiodactyla; family Bovidae; genus Bubalus; species Bubalus kerabau. The sequence goes on from NC_073625.1 coordinate 143,158,105, forward strand.
ACTTGAGGGTGGCAAATCACGTGGGTCAACTCATGTCTTGGCAATGAATGCTGTGGCCTCTTCAACTGTTTCTGGAGCAGTAAAGGTGCTGACTTATACTGAAGGTTCTGTGTACTAATGCATACGACCACAAGGAGAGTTCCACACTAGTATCACACATCCAGGCTAAATAGTCTTCATCTTTATGGGATGCACAGGCTTCCCGGGTGGCATTAGTGGTAAAGAACCCACCTGCCAATGCAGAAGAAGCAAGAAACGTCTTCCCACTAGGTTGGGAAGGTTCCCTTGGAGTAGGAAATGGCAACCCACTCCAGTAATCTTGCCTGGAAAATTTCATGGACAGAAGAGCCTGATGGGCTACACAGTCCATGGGGTCACAAACAGACACAACTGAGCATACATCCACACATGCACACATATGGGATGCACAGACCAGGGACATGCAACCACAAAATACACTGGTTTACATTTGTCATCTTTTTAATGTGATGAGAAAAGTAATTCCAGACTGATTTGAAAATTTATCTCCTGCCATGGCTTATATCCTTGTTGGTTTTACCACTATCTTTTCCTTAAGTCATTCTCTAATATGCATGAATATCCTAATAACTGAGATTCCTGCAGAAAAGAGGATTTTTTTCCTTATAGATGAAAATAAATTTTATTCACATGAATGAATCCTGTGGATGCTTGAAATTCTATTAACCTGATTGCAATCATTTTCAAACTTGTTTGGCAAAGAAATTATCTGGGGGAGATGCCAGATTCTTACTCACCATAAATTTATAAATCTGAAAATGTCAGCATACAGAACAGAATAGCAATGGTAAGACAAAAGGCAGGCATGTAACCACAGGTCCTACAGAGGGCATAGGGCAGATGGCTAAGGTCCTGCCTGGTCAATGCAGACCACTTGCTCTCTGCTCAGTCGCTCACTTGTGTCCAACTCTTTGTGGCCCTATGGACTGTAACCCTCCAGCCCCTCTCTCCATGGAATTTTTCAGGCAAGAATGCTGGAGTGAGTTACCATTTCCTTCTCCAATGGATCTTCCCAACCTAGGGATCAAACCCACATCCCCTGCGTTGGCAGGTAGATTCTTTACCTGCTGAGCCATCGGGGAAGCCCTACAGTCTCCTCTATGTCCCATTCTATTGTGCCCCAGTCCCCCAAACCCATAATAGTTCCCACAAGTGAATCCCCACAGCTTATCCTTCATGGTGCTAGCTTGCATTTAGAAATTAGAACCAGGCCCAGTCACATTCTGGGAGCCTCTCCCCTTCTCATCATTCTCATGTGTAACCTAGCCCAGGGCTCTGGAGGGAGTATTGACACCACAGATATTGGCAAACACTACAAATCAGCATTTGTTTGTTTGTTGTTTTCAGAGAGTGAGTTGTTATACATTAACCAGCACATCACTGGCCTAGCTTCTCAGAAGGCCCCAGTACTATCCAGTAACTTCACCAGGCACCAAAAGAAAGTCCTGCTTCTCCCCCATTAGGGACACTCCTCTCTGCACCTGGTCTCAGCCATAATCCTGCTCTACCCTTCGTAACAGACACCTCCTCACTGAGGCCAACCAGAACCTTCCCTGAGTTCCCAGCCAGGGCCAGGACCAAAATAACTGTGCCAAAGTTGGCAGTTTTACATTAGGTTTCTTCATCCAGGCCTCTCACTCTATGATCCTTGGTCACTAAACCAAGGAAAGCGCCCCTCCACCGTGTTCCTTCCACTCCCACATCGTGACCTCAGAAGTGCCTCCCGCTGGACCCAGTTCCCCACCACTTCTCCATATCACAGGAATCAAGCTCCTGTCTACCCTCAGGCTTTTTAATACATGGTCCCTTTCTACTCTGGCCTTAAGCAGAATGGTTTTAATTCGCATTTCCCTAATTATGAATATTTGAACATCTTTTTGCATTTATTTGCCATGCATATATACTCTTTGGTAAAGTATTTGTTCAAATCTTTTTCCCATTATTTAATTGGAGTCTTCAGGGTTTTTTTTAATCAACTTTTTAAACTCCTTTATATAGTTTGTATACAAGGCTTTTATTAGATGTGTGGTTTTACAAACATTTTCTCTCAGCTTGTGGCTCATTTTTAAATTTTCTTTTGATTTTGTTTTCTTTTTTAAGATACTGATGCCCAGGCTGTACCCCCTAGAGATTCTAATCCAATTCAGTTGGATCGGGGTACAGCCCAAGGATCAATGGCTTTTTTTTTTAATTCCCTGGGGAATTCTAATGTGCAGCCCAGGTTAAGAACTACTCCATTATAGGAAACGGGACTTACCTATGGAATAGCCATGACCTACAAGAAAAGGAAACATATGCTAGGATAGAAACTATTTGGCCAGCAGATTCTTAAGAGAATTTTGCCCCTGTGGCATCATCCTCCATGCCATGCAAACCAGTTTATGATACGGAATAAATTCAACTAAGAGAGGGAGCCACTTTCTCTATAATTGGACAAGATTCAAAGCTACAATAACTTCCCAGGCTCCTCCTTCCGTTCCTGCCCCAACACCACAGCTGCCCACAGCCTATCACAGGTAGGAGAAAATTAATCAGAGGAAGCAGCTTGGGCTGTAACCTTTACCCTTCATCCAAAAGGTCTTATCTACTCTCGAATAGCTCAGCAGTGCACATCCAGACCCCATGCCTGTGCCAAACCTTAGAAACCCTTTGTGTATACCAGATTGTATAAACCAGATAGGGGAAGTAGTTTTCTCTCTGGTTGCCACTGACAGCTTTATGAAGAGATGAGGGATGAAAGCAGGATAGTTTTCAGAGTTTCTCTAGTTCAGCTGGCTTGGGATGAAACACAAAGCAAGGTCTCCATGCCAGCGACAACTAGCCATTCAATGCAACCTGCCCCGAGAGGCTCCTGTGGACGTGAGTGGGGAAATCAAACTTGTTTATTTTCAGTTCTTTTAATATTAATAAAATTGAACCTCAAACAGAGTATAGGTCTGAATGACTCCTAAGATTATACACTGTCTACAGTAACTCTTTGAGCCCACATCTCGGGGTGGGGGGGCGTTGTAAGGATTAAATGACAGTAAGCATTCACAACCTCAGTCCCCTGGCTGGTACACAATACTGATAATTTTTATCTGCTCATGAAAAACAGTAGCAAAAATCTAATAAGATACAGTTTGAGAAAGCTGTATTGGGTACCCACTATATGCCAGTCTTAGGACAATAGCGGAAATAAATAAGAAATTGTCTCTACCCTCAAGGACCAATCACTTATTGGGTTCATCTCCACTGCTGGAGATAAACACTAAACCTGATAAGTAATTACAGCAATAATAGTACTGATAATAACAGTGGCAGCAGAAGCAGCTGATTTGAGCACTTCCTGAGAACCAAAAGAGTTCTAAGTGATTTACACACTATTGTACTCAGTCTTCACAACAACCCTATGTGGTAAGTGGTGTTATTGTCCTCATATTACAGATGAGAAAAAAAGGAGGCTTCTGAACAGTTTGGCAATTGGTTTAAGGTTCTTGCTTAAGAGGTGATAGAACAAGGAACAGCATGAACAGTCTGACTCCAGTGACCACTTGGCACTCAGTTTACGGTTCAGCACTAGGGTTGATCATTTGTGTTGATCATGTGAAAGACTCTCACTCACTCTTTCGCATCTTCTCATCCATCATCAGGTGAGCCCTGGTAACTGAATCCCCGGGGAGGTGGTAAGGGGAGCAGAACTCTTTCCCATAGATGAGGCTCCCAATCTCCTCCCTGCGCCGGTTCTGCAGATCTTCACAAAGTTTAAGCTGGGCTTCCTCGTTCCGGTGTTCATCTCCGGTTGATTTTCATGGCCAAAGAGATCTCTAAAGACTTAGGGTCTATTTAGATAGTCTGGTGAGCTTCCCCTCCTCAAACTGAAGCAGAGGTGAGAGGTGACCACCAGAAGGGTTGGCCCTTCTGCAACCTGTTTTCAATGACCTAGATCGCTCATTCATTCCACAAACTTGTATTTACTAGTTCCTCCAAACATACTTGAGAACTGCTCTTAATCACTAGGGGGAGTGGGAGAGGCAGAAACATTGAGAGGGTAGAGAAGAAATGCAAAGATGAACAGATGCGGTGCAGCCTTCAAGCTTCTTGAAGACTAGCTCTCCAACATATTGTCCAAATACACAGCTGTAAGTTGGAAATCTTAATAATGATAGCGGCTGCCCCTGATGTTTGTCAAGTCTGTAAGACATCAGTTAGTAAACACTTGATAAATGTTAGCCACTACTGTTATTACTGTTGTTATTATTATTCTTAAGCGAATACTGTGCTTTAGGCACCACGCATATACTACTTCATTTAATCCTCTCAGCCTCCCTGCTAGGTGAGAATACTTTTCCTGTTGTATAGCTCACCATAATAGCTAAACCACTGAGCACTGAACACGCCTGGCACCAGCTGAACACCAGCTGCACAATCCTCCCAACAAATCCTACAAAATAAGTACCACTGTCAGATTCATCTTGCACATGACAAAACTGAGGCTCAGGGAGGTTGGGTGACTTGTCCAGGACAACAAAGTAGTCAGAGGCAAAAAAGGCAAGTCTACATTTGATTCTGCCTTCTCCAGAGGCTGTTACCCCCATATTGCTTCATGCAGACACATACCCCCAAAATTTAAAAACTCACCAGAGAAAACTGAGTGAATCAAGGAAACCCTCATTCTTTTTTTTTTAACTAAAGCTTCATTCTTATTGGGGTTTTAAAAGAGCCTGTAGCTCACTCTGTTCTATTGATTAAATGAGTACTTTTCTAGATCAAAACTTCTGTAACGTGGGTCATGAAAGTGACTTCAAAGTTCAGTGCCTTTCCGTCACCTGTCAGCAGTGAGAAGGGTACTCTGAAGTGCAAGCAGCTCTTCCACAGGGGGCTGGATTGACAGCCCTGTAGGAAGTCTGTCAGTTACCAGTTCAGGAAAGGTGAGCACAATCTAATAGAAATATGCAAGTTTCTCAGATCACTTAATGTGAAAATGAGCTTCCTCCAGCAAACCCAGGAGAGGCTGGGCTTCTTTTACATCTTCTCCAGCACTGGCTGGGGTGGACAGGGCATACTGAGAGCACCCAGCGTGGCTGTGGGAGGGACTGGCCACCAGCTCTGGGCTTGGCAACGCACAGATGTTGCAGAAGACAGGAAAGAACTCCGAGACAAGGGTCTTGGCATGGATGCAAAGAAACAAGACAGGCACACATGAAATAGTCGTGGCCACTGCAGGAGACAAAGGGCCTGGGACACCCGGGATCTGGTCCAGCCCTGTCCCCCAGCAGCTTGGGACCCTGGAACAAGTCATTTACATCTTGTGCCCTCAGTTTCCTCCTCTGCAAAATGAAGAGTTTAGATTGAAAGCAAAAGTGTTAGTCGCTTCAGTCACATCCAACTCTTTGTGACCCCATGGACTGTATCCCACCAGGCTCCTCTGTCCATGGAATTTGCCAAGCAAGAATACTAGAGTGGGTTGCCTTTCCTTTCTCTAGGGGATCTTCTGGACCCAGGGATCAAACCTGGGTCTCCTGCGTTACAGGTGGATTCTTTACCATCTGAGCTACCAGGGAGGCTTGCCCATATGAGTTAGGGTGAAAAAGAGAACCCAGGGAGGGGAACGATTTGTAAAGAAAGGTCCAGCGCCTCAATTCTGCCCCCTACACACACCCCAGCGCCACATAGCATGGGAGGGATCAGTCCCAGAGCTGACATACCTCACTTCAAGCCCTGCCCAGCCATTTACTACTTGTGAGACTTAAAAAATGCACTTAACCTGGGGCTCCCCAAGCAGGTTGCCAAAAATGACAGATGTGCCAAGGTATTGCTCCCTTAGCCCTCAGGGCCACAGGAGGTGGCCAGGCTTGTCACTTGTACCTGTGAACAGCCTCGTCCCTTTACACAGGACCTCCTGACCACAATGACCATAAGCATCACTGTCTAGGTGTATTTGTCAAGTGGAAAAGATCAGGGAGTCTGGAGAACCTACCTAGATCTTGACCTCAATTTCTGTAAATGGAATAATGACAGTCTCAGCACCATTATGACCTTGTGAGATTCAGATCATGTATGGAAAGCGCTAAGCAGAGCTGGTGCATGTAGTCAATGTTTAGTAATGTTCGCTATTATTTTTATGACTATCACTACTGCTGACCAGGTCTCCAACCTAACAAGGCTAGGCTCGTTCCTAGTGCAAATGAGCCATCTGTGGTTCAGATTCGGAAGTCCCTCCACACACACCTAGCAGAAGACCCACCTCCTACCCACCCTTTCTCCAGATAAACCTTGGGCGAAGAGCTTGCTTTTGCTTCTGAAGGTACTTGCCAAAGAGGAACTCTGTCTCACAGGGACAGTCCCTTCAAACAAGCTGTGCTTCAAAACATACAAGAAGACTGTTCCTCAGAAGACAAGTAAATAAATGTATAGAAAAATTCCAAAAAATTCCAAACTGTAGTAAATGCTCCTTGGAAATTAAACAGGGTATCATGGCAAAGTACTCTCTCTCTCGGAACAAATGGTATTTAAGCAGCCTCCATTCTGTGCACTGAAATAGGGGCTAGAGATGAGTCAGGCACAACAACCAAGGATAACCACCTGATGCAGGAGTGCAGATGGAAACCATGAAGAGCAGTTGTGCCAGGCACCAGCTCTCGCCCTTGGAGGCCTGGTAAAGGCAGACACTGTGGCTGATCACAGTAGCTCAGGGACTGCTTGTGCCAACCATCTGCTGTAAACATCCTGTCCCACTCAAGTGTCCCTCTTCAGGCTGCCTGGTCACAGAGGCTGGGTTAAGGGGCCAGGGCCACCCAAGTGAATCAGGGAGGGCCCTGAAAACTCCCCAAGCCCTGGCAAAGAGGTGAGGTCACCAAAGCAGAGGGAGTATGAAGAGAAAAGAACTAAGGGCAGGACTTTGTTAAATGGCCACAGTCAGATGGAGATGGAGAAAGAGGAAGCAACAGTGGAGAAAGAAAAATGTAGGCAGAGGAATAGGAATGAAACTGAAGGAAGAATAGATTCTTACACAAGGAAGTGAAGAATGCATAAGTCCTGACATCCCAAGCCACAGGGACACTGTGAATGGCCTTTCCAGTGGACTGCCTACACACTGGAGCGGGCCACTTCTGGGCCCTTAGACAGACACTGTAAGACAAAGGGTGGAGGTGGCATGAAAAAGAGAACAGCAAGCAATAAAGTGAACCTTTGATTTAACAATCCAGGGAATGCATCATCCTGGACACAGCCTGGGCCTGGGCTTTACTGCGTGTCCGTGGGTGACTGTATGTGTGTGAAAAGCAAGCATCACACATGTTTCATGCTCTACTTCACCATGGCCGTTGACATAGACTTCAGTTCAGTTCAGTCGCTCAGTCGTGTCCGACTCTTTGCGACTCCATGGACCACAGCATGCCAGGCCTCCATGTCCATCACCAGCTCCCAGAGTTCACTCAAACTCATGTCCATTGAGTCAGTGATGCCATCCAGCCATCTCATCCTCTGTCGTCCCCTTCTCCTTCTGCCCCCAATCCCTCTCAGCATCAGAGTCTTTTTAAATGAGTCAGTTCTTCACATCAGGTGGCCAAAGTATTGGAGTTACAGCTTCAACATCAGTCCTTCCAGTGAACACCCAGGACTGATCTCCTTTAGGATGGACTGGTTTGATCTCCTTGCAGTCCAAGGGACTCTCAAGAGTCTTCTCCAACACCACAGTTCAAAAGCATCAATTCTTCGGTGCTCAGCTTTCTTTATAGTCCAACTCTCACATCCATACGCGACTACTAGACATAGACTTGGGTCCCAAAATTCCATGCAAAGTAGTTGAAAATATAGAAATATTTTGTCTATAGAAAAATGTATATAGAAATATACATTTACGTAATTATGTATGTATACACATACACACATAAATATATCTTTATATCCTATCAGTGCTCCAGGAATTTCCTATTCTGGAATGAATTCAATAATAGCCCTTTGCAACCTACTGTGTAGTACAGGGAACACTGCTCAGTGTTCTATGCCAGCCTGGCTGGATGGGAGGGGGTTTGGAGGAGAAAGGATACTTGTATATGTATGGCTGAATCGCTTCACTGTTCACTTGAAACTACCACAACATTGTTAATTGGCTCTATCCCAATACAAAATAAAAAGCTTAAAAAAAATAATAGTCCTTTGCTATTCATCTTTTTTTTTAATCAGAGAATAATTGCCTTACAATGTTGTGTTGGTTTCTGCCATACAACAACGTGAATCAGCCATAAGTAAGCATATATCACCTCCCTCTTGAACCTGCCTCCCACTCCTTGGCTATTTATCTTGAGATTTTATTTATAAATACCCCAGTTTATAATTTCCTAGACTTTTTAAGGAAAATAAACAATGCAGTAAGTTTCTTTTATGTATAAAACATGGATACAAATGCCTGCTCCTTTGCAAACACATCTAAGCATGTTTTAATTATGAGAGCACTCGACATGATACATCAGGCCAAAAGCACTCCACGTTCCCCTTGGAGGGAATGCCTCTGTCAAGAAGCCACCAACATATCCAAGGGATTCACTGCTCCATTCACTGGAGTGGTCTTACAGAAGAGTCAGCTAAAATCCCACCACTCCTACTGCATTCAGTAGGGGCTGTCTAGTTGGAAAAAACCCATCAGGACCACTTAGATGAGAATCTGGCAAGAGCAGTAACCCCTGGATCCTGGTCAGCTGTGCCCAGTACTATTTGATACACACACTATCCTTCCTACCTCATGGACCAGTAGGCAGCAACACTCACTCCTAAAATACAAACTTCAGACTTATGCCCTACGGAAGACCAAACTCTTCTAGAGTTTGTGGGCTAGAGAGCAGAAACAGGGCTGGAAAGGAAGGGAGGTGAAAGTGGTAGGCGTTCATATCCTGGGAGGGAGGACAATTAGAGAAGCAGGAGCTGCCACCAGGTCCCCACACCCAGAAAGTTCTCTCTAACTGCCTCCCAAATCCTGAGCCTCTCTCTGGCCCTGCTTTGCCCTCCCTGCATGTGGCCACTTTGGAAAAAAAGTCAAGATGGCGCCTGTCTCTTCAAGGGGTTTCTCCGGGAATATCCTCCACTGAGAGCAGACCCAGGCCCGCGAAAGACTCTCTGGGTCTCACCCACCCAGGCATCTGCCGAGAACACAGCCTGTCCCAGCAGAACCTGGTCCTACCTGCTCATCAGGTGGGCTGAGAAGGCCACACAAGTCCTCAAGTGTGTTCTCTTAGCACTCACTTTTAATCCTGCCCATTAAATTCTCAGGACAAGGGGGTAGTGGTCTGGTCCCCTCACTTCTTAGAACTGTCTTCTCTGTCGGTGCCACATTCCTATGCTTCAGGAATAGGGGGATTGCCCAATTTTGGAGAGAAATGAGCTGGAAAATCTTCGACAAGCTGTTACTTCCATGCCTGCTCTCCTTGCCTTTCTGCACAAAGCCATTTTGGTCCAGTCATCAGAGTCATCTGGATGAGGGGCAGCGTGACCCCATGGACTGCAGCCTACCAGGCTCCTCCATCCATGGGATTTTCCAGGCAAGAGTACTGGAGTGGGTTGCCATTGCCTTCTCCACATAAAGAAAGGCTGAACGAGAAAATGGGAACTCTCTTTTCATCCTCACAATTTCTAACTGAATTTGTGGAACAGAACAGTTATTACTATACTAAAGATTAAGAACCAGAAAGAAATTTTTCCAGGTTCAGATTTAGAAGTGAACCAAGCACACACAGGGCTTGATCTGAATGCTACATTACTTCTGATACCTCTGCCAATGCTGACTCTCTAACACCATCAGCCAACAATACTCGCTTCTAATCTCTTTTATTCCACCTACGAGGCCAAGGCTCCCACATAAACACTCCAGAAGCTACTTCTAAGTAAAGTTCTCAGATTCCTTTTCCTCAACTATAATTACAGCCATAGATGCCACTGGAGGGGTGCCTGCTAAATGCCAAGACCCATGACAGCTTGCCTGGTAGGCATCATCATTGCCATTTCCAGATGGAGGAACTAAGGCTCAGTGAATTGGGTGACTTATTCAAGGCCACAGTTAGCAAAACTTCTAGTTGCCATTTATCAAGCACTTATAGTGTGCTAGACACTAGGCAACGTGATCTGTGTACATTATCTTATTTAACTGTCATAAGTACTCTCTGTCTCCCTCCAGAGGCTGTGTGACTCCTATGATACCACACAGCTTCTCCTAAAGCAAAGAGGGGCCTTTGATGGAGACTCTAGCATTACCTCACAGCTCACCTGTATGGGTACTGCATACCTGATGGGTAACTGCATACAATGGGCCTAACAGAGGTAGATGCCCCCAAACATGTCTTTCCCTTTTGTAACATCTTTTGCCCTCTGAGGCTGCCTTTGATGTTTACCCAAGGTCAGCAACATGAAATTGTTAGGAGCAGAAAAAAGGGCAGTTTGAGACCACCTGCCACCTTAGCAATGAAAAGGGATCAATCTGGGCCAGAAGACAGACTCAGAAACAACTAACCCTGTGGATTCTTTAGTTGAAAGCAGCCACATGATCATTATTTTTATTACCATCCTCATACCTTGATAATGTACTAAAAATTAACCAATGTACACTAATGATGATATTAACAACAGCGTGACTAGACTGTATAATTCATCATATTATGGAATAATATTACTGGAATTCATCATATTATGAAAACCATACCTCTAATAACCTTTAAAATATTTTCAAAGAGGAGATCAAGGCAAGAGAGTAAACAGTCCGATCACACTTAATCAGTAAATTATTAAACTTCCTTGACCTATTTTGGGGGTCACTTCTCTGACCTTGAGGTCAGCTTCTTTCCTTCCTGTCTGTATGTTGATATGCTGGTGCTGTGGGCTGGGAACTTTCCAGTTCTGTTTCCTCCCAACTGTAACTGGAGCCCTGTCAGGTTCCGTAAGTAATAGTGTCGCACCCCCGATTGAAGACGCTGCCCATCCCCTAAACACAAGCTCTTATTGTCCACCTGAGGCCCACTTTGGCAGAAAAGTTATAAGTCTCTTCTCAGACACAAAGAAACAGGAGTTCCAAGACAAATTATTTTTCTTCCAGACACATTTGTAAAAATTGGCCCAAGCTTCACTGACAAGTGATGAAGTAACCAAGGTTACGCAGGTAGAAGAGACAGCTGAGGTGAGAAGGAGAGAGTGCCTGATGGATTACCCCCTGAAAAAGAAACCCCACAGTTTCTTGGCTGACGAAGAGCATAGGAACAGGACGTTGGGGCAGGGTCATAGGGGTTCACCACACTTGACAGGGGGCTGAATAGATGTTTCTTAGATCCCAACAATATGCTTCTCAAGGGACCAAATGATGGGGATACTTCAGTACCACCTCCTGGAATTCAGTGCTGCTGAGAAAACAAATGTTTCCCAGAGAATTCACACATTATTTCTCTCTAGGGTCCTGTAATTTCTCCTTATACCCCACTCCAAAGCCACATGTAAGCAGTACTAGCAACCACAGTAAAACAGGAAGTCCCCTACATACGAGTAAGTTCCATTCCAAGAGCCTGCAAGTCCAATTCATTCGAAAATCCAACAGAGTTAGCCTAGGTACCTAACACATTCGGCTATACAGTCCTGTACTGTAATAAGTTTATAATACTTTTCACACAAATAATACATAAAAAACAAACACAAAAAATAAAGAAAACATTTTTAATCTTACAGTTCAGTACCTTGAAAAGCACAGTAGTACCAGCTACATCACTGCTGCTTTTATGCTGCTTCTAGACATCCTGGGCTTGAAATAAAGATACTGTACTCTACACGGTAATGTACAGTAAAGTACACAAAAGCACAACCACTCGTAGAGGGTTTACGCATGTGACAATGTACACTGGACACAGGCACTAACTTATGTGATTGGACATGTGAATGCATGTTTACATCTTTGAAAGTTTGCAACCTGAAGGTTCATATGTAGGGGACGCACTGTATATACAACATCTATAGCCTTGCTGTGAATTTATAAATGGAACAGAGACATTTTAAGAAGACTAAGAAAATGAGAAGGAAATGGATAACAATTATCTCAGCAAAATGCCATCTTTGGTGAGGATGTCCTTAAAGACATGTTTGGGTTTAAGTGGTGAGTTGCTATGGTGTTGCCCAACAACTGATTCCTCCCTGAGTGTGGAAGACAGAGGATAAGTGGCACTCAGGAGGACTGGTGACAGATAAAACATGTTCAAAACAACCAACCAGGCTGGGTATCTGCAACCTGTGGCCAGTTACCCCAGGCAGAGGCTCTGATCAACACGCAGGCCGGGACCGATCCCAGAGACCTGAGTGAAACTGCAGGGTTGGTTAACCGTTTCCATGAACACTTCTCTCCACTCCTTCTCATACCTCCTGACACCCTCTTTCCCTATGGGTAGTCCTTCTGGCTCTCTGAAGACCTCACTTCAGAACTCAATGTTGTATCTCTTTAAATCAGCCCATGTGTTCCCCCAGCCCCTGCAACTAATATCTCCTTTCTTGTTTTCTTAAACTTGTTGCTTTTCTGGTCTGTATTCTCCACTAGACTGTCAGACCCACAAAAAGAAGAACTGTATTCTTCCTATTCACCTTTAAGTTCCTAAAATCTCACATAGATGCATCAAGATGGTGCCGTATAAATATTTCAGATGATGAAAGAATGAATTGGAAAGTGCCTAGAACTTGGTATCTGGGAACTTCCGTTTGGATCCCAGCTCTGTCATTAACTGAATACTCAGCTTCATGTCTGGGGTTCAGCTGCATCGTCTGTCAAGTAAGAAAACCACCCCGATGAGAAGCCAATACCCCTCCCCATGCCATGTTCATTACAGCCTGTGGGTCCACAGAGTATACTCACAGGCTTTGGGGAGGCGTGGGATGAGGGAGGTCCTGAGCAGGCCTCCCACTCCCTCCTCAGACAGAGCCATCCTGCTTTCACTTACTTATGAATTGGCTCTCAAATAAGACTTTGTGTGCAGAGTGGGTTTTACAACCAAGACAAAACTTTACAACTATAGTAGATAATGGTACAGCCCTTTTCTGCTAGATTCCCCCAACCTAATAACCAGGTTCTTTCCCTCAACACTTGGTCCCAGTCCCCCTCTGCAGACTCATCACCCTCAGTCCCCAGAGTATCCCATAGATCATCCCAGCTGTGCCCTTTCATCTGCCTGAGACCATCCTTTCCCATTTTCTTCTGCCTGAGAAAGCCCAGTTCACCCTTCAAGATGCAGTTCAAAAGCCTCCTCACTTTGTCTCCACTTCCCCAGCCACCAAAGAACCATGCTCCCCAAGAACCACACTCCCCCCACTGAGCTCCCAGAGCACCTCATATATACTCTACAGCATTAAACACCAGCTGTGTGGAATCATCTGTTTATTAAACCCTTTCCTGACTAGAATATAGACACTTCAAGGTCAGGAGAGCTGCCTTACTTACCGTTTAAGTCTCTGATATGATATCACCACAGTGCCTGATTTAGTAGGCACTAAAGGAAGGAAATTAGGAAGTCTGAAGTTATTCAGGAAATTAGTAAGTTCACTGATAAGTAGGTTAGTGAATTAGTCGATAAATTCAACTACACAGTAATGGGAAAACCTCTGTTTATCTGAGTAGAGCAATTGGCATTCAAGTGTAAATAATCACTAGATTTAATCTTTCTAGGAGCAAGTACACTTTTAAAAAGGACTTATTTGTCTGATGGCTCTCTTTGGTGGAAGGAAGAGGGAAACATATTTCTTGAGTGGAGAAAGTGTTCTCTAACTTTTACCTACTGTCAGTTGGATCTCTCTCCTTTACACCCTCCTAGGGTGCAGAATCTTTGCCTCCTGGTTCTATGCCTCCTGGAACTAGAGAACCAGTACAGGTTTTAAGTGACAGGATGACATTATATGGGGAGGAACATGTAGTGATTGTCTTGGGTAGTGCTGTCTTCGGCACAAGTTTAGAAAGTTCAATATTGTTTGTAGACTCTCTGGGAGCATCTAATTGAAGGTTGGTCTGTTACACCTATATATGTCATGCTGCTAAGTCTGCTGCTAAGTCGCTTCAGTCGTGTCCGACTCTGTGCAACCCCATAGACGGCAGCCCATTAGGCTCCCCCGTCCCTGGGATTCTCTAGGCAAGAACACTGGAGTGGGTTGCCATTTCCTTCTCCAATGCATGAAAGTGAAAAGTGAAAGTGAAGTCGCTCAGTCGTGTCTGACTCTTCATGACCCCATGGACTGCAGCTACCAGGCTCCTCCGCCCATGGGATTTTCCAGGCAAGAGCTCAAAAGAAATTCACATTGAAAGGAACCAAATTTTTCTGAACCTCAAATCACATATGACTTGAGGTATACACAAAAGGATTGACAGTGAATGTTTCAAAGATGAAAGCTTCTGGTATCTTGTCCCAAGCCTCTTTTCAATGTGTAAGTCCTAATTTTCCCTGGGTTTCAGGCTGGTAGTTAGTCAATTTAACCAAAAATAGTTCTAGATATAGAAATAAATCAGAACACTAGGGATACTACAAAATAAGAACAGGAGGAGGGGCTTCCCAGGAGGCGTAGTGGTAAAGAATCTGCCTGCAATGCAGGAGACACAGGTTCTATCCCTGGGTCAGGAAGTTCTCCTGGAGAAGGAAATGGCAACCCACTCCAGTATTCTTGCCTGGAAAATCCCATAGACAGAGGAGCCTAGCGGGCTACAGTCCATGCGGTCGCAAAGAGTCGGATACAACTAAGAAACTAAATGACAACAACGAATGTTTACAATATACTTAAAAGGCAGATAACCAAAAAGGGTATCAGAGGTGCAGGATGTAAGGAATGAATCACTCCTCTTCTCTTTAGTCCCACTGAAATGAAGCCACTGTATTGCTCAAGGACTTGCCTCTCTGAACAGCTCTGAAGGGAACACTTCCAGCATGTCTGCAGCACACACTCACTCGATGGCCATCTGCACCCTGACATTGTACTCCATATTGATTTTCTCCAGCTACACGGTTATACTTTCGGAATCAATATGCCTCTCCCTCTCCAGCCGCTTGATGAATAGCCGAGGAATGCAAAGTCACTTTGATAACAGCATAAGGCAAATATGATTAGGAGGGTAACTCTGGGGCAATAAATTTTCGAAATGAGTTGCTAAATTGAGTAGAGATTATTTATAAACTTATCTCTCATTTAGAATAGTGAGTCTGCATCTTGGTTCACCAAATCAATTTTAGGTGATAAATATTCTGCAATTCTTTTTCTACTATTCTGCAATGCAAACTAGAGATAATGTTAACTTCCTACGCGCTAACTTAAAAAAAAAATCACCTCTGTATGGAAGACAAAGGAAAGAAAAGTAATTTCTCATAAAAATAATATTTCAGCATATGGATGCTGGGGCATAACCACTGTGAATGCAGCTGCTGCAAACGCACACTCACATACATGTGCCGTCTGGCGCTCAAAGACCATGAGTCTCGAGCTGCTGCTGATGCGGCTTTCCCAAATGACAACCAGCTCCTGGTAAATTTCAAACAAAACAAATTACAACTGTCCCTTAATTTACCCAATTGTTACATCCCTGAATAATTCAGAGTATGTAAAACCATGCAAACAAAAAACGCTTTGTGCAATGAAGATAGATTTAAGCTCAGAAATTACAAACACGTTTTGTCTTACATGAATGTCCACTGAGACCTTTGGAATCAAGTAAGAGAACAATGCATCATCCTGTGGGATGGTCCCACACACTACAAACGGTCTAACAGCCCAGGCTTTTGCCCATTTAATGCCACGAGGGCCCACAATAATCATGCGCACCATAGACACCCTCATAGAATACCAAAACTCCCCCTAGGAGGCAGTACAAACTTGTAAGACTACTGGCTTGCAGTATCTCCTACAGGGCTTCCCCCATTAACACAAATGATTAAGAGTTGATTCTAGGTCTAAAACCAAAGAACGAAAGTACTAGCTCCTCTAACTGGCCCTTTAGTTTTACCCACGTGAGATAAGTAACTTGCCTTTAAATACTCAGTGACCACCTAATCTAGGATAAAAAAATTTTTTTAAGAAATGGCATCCTTTTTCATGGTTTTTATTTCTTATTGAAATTAGAAAGACATCCTTGAATGTGTCTCTTACACATGAGATAGTTGGGGCGGGGGTGTGGAGGTAGTAGAATGATTGACAACATTTTCCAGTTTTTTTCCCAGGATACTGGAGTTGAAATCATTCACTCCTCATCACTGAGTTTCCCTGGATACACTCTATATACAATGTGTGCTCAGTCATGTCTGACTCTGCGACCCTATGGACTATAGCCCACCAGGCTCCTCTGTCCATGGGATTCTCCAGGCAAGAATACTAGAGTGGGTTTCCATGCCCTCCTCCAGGGGAAACTTCCTGACCCAGGGATAGAATCCACATCTCTTGCATTGGTAGGTAGGTTCTTTACCACTGAGCCACCAGTAAAGCCCTCTAGCACCCACTAAAAACTTGGATTCCTGCATGCAAATAAATCAGAAGGTTTCAAAAATAAAATCCTTTACAACATGTTCAAAATGAGAGTGTGTCCCAAAGAATGATTTCCGCGAGCAGAAACTATCCCACGTGATTAGTGGCTAATTGATTTTCCCACTGTTCTCCCCAAACCCCAGTCATCAAGATCCAAGCATGTTTAGGGGAAATAAGTAAGATTCTATATGCTCCTACACCACACATAGCACAGGGCCTATTCCTCTGACCCAGAGAGCAAGGGACGGGCAGGTCCCTTCACAAGACCTAAGGAAGACTTGACTTGACTCTTTGCTAATCACCCTTGGCCAGTGACTTGAGTGTTTTCTAACTTAATTTGGCAGATCAAATATTAAGGAGAAAATGTTTGATTGGTCAAACTGCACAATATTGGCTCTCCAAGTTAAATCTGCAATCAAACTGATGCCCATTTCAAAAGTGCCACTTGGAAAAAATCTTATTTATAAGCCTTGTACATTATCAGGTGGTGAAGAAGGATGAAGAAAAGAAGCTCACAGAGTATAGGAATGACTGGATAAAGTTGTGCATACTGCACTAAAGAGAATAAATCATTTACCTCCCAAATCCTTACACTGCACTTAAAGAGACACCCACTCAATGTGCAAAGTCAATTCCCTTCAGGAGATGAGAACACATAAGTTATACCAGTTCCCCCAGCAACCAAGGAAATATCATCAGGCTCTCACACTCTATACTTGCCTCCTAGAGTTCCTCAGGCTTTCCTTCCAAGACCACTTCCTCTTAATTTTAGACTCACTCCAACAATTTAAACATCAGGTGTTAGAAGCAGCAATTTAGAACAAGAAGAGGTCAGACCGCTCCAGGTAAGCCCCACAACAGTAACAAGAAGAAATGACTGACAGTCTGATCTCCAAGGAGATGGAAAACTATTTTACAAAGTGGAGGGAAGGAGGCTGACACAGAAACTCAAAATAACAGCTTAGGCCATTCAAGGTAGGGACGAACAGCTTTGCTGGCCTTGAGAGCACCTCCATAATACAGAACAATATAGTAACTAATGTGAAAGGAAACGATGCTTAATATATTTTGCAGCAGAATTCCATATAACAATAGAATCCCAGGTTGAAAGAGTAGGAAGATCCTAAAGAGAGCATCCCGGCCTAATTCCTTTACCTTACAAGGAAAGTGAAAGTGAAAGTGAAGTCACTCAGTCATGTCCGACTCTTTGCGACCCCATGGACTGTAGCCTACCAGGCTCCGCCGTCCACGGGATTTTCCAGGCAAGAGTACTGGAGTGGGTTGCCATTTCCTTCTCCAACCTTACAAGGAAGGAAACATGTAAAGCAATGCACAGGTTCGAGGCAGAGTTGAAACAAGAGGGCAACCCGGCTGTCCAGGGCTCCTTCCATATGGAGGCGCCGACACTGACGCCCGAGGGGAAGGAAGAGAGGCCGCATCACCTGTAGTCACGCATCGTGTCGCTGCTTCTGACATCTCTGCTTTTGCATCCGTGCATTGATTTTACTCTCTTCCAAAGGAGAAGAAACTTGCTCTCTTCAGTCACAAAAGAATGAACGATATTTCCCTGATTTGTGATGAGAACCGCAGCGCTGGCCCTGAACAAAACTGGGACGGACAGTAATGTTTACTTTGCGTTCCCCTCTACCTCTTTCTCCCATCCTGGTGTGTCTCCTCCAAGCTGTTGCTCTGTCCTCCCACTCAGTACCCCACCCACTGGCCCCAAATCTAGAGTTTCTAGTACAATGTAGAATATTCTCCCAACTTCCAGAAGTTTGATATACTCCCAGCCCCTTTCTAATTTAATTTCTTATTCTATAAAACAAAAAATGAGGCTATACACCAGTGTTTCTCAAATATAAGTGGCAAGCTTATTAAAATGCATATTCTTGGTCCCCATCTCCTGAAATCACAACTCAATAGATGACTCTGATCACTTCTTGGCCTTCTGGCTAAGATCAAGTGTAATAGATGACTCTGGTAGAAGTGTCCCACCAGACCCACTTTGGAAAACATGTGACTTCTGCCTGCCTCTCCAGCCTCGTCTCCTCCCAGTCCCCCAATGCACATTCCCTTCCACCCAAAACTTCATACAGTCTCTCCCCACCATGCCTTTGCCTCATAGTCCACCTTCTGGGTCCAATTAATTTCTCCATATACCTCAAAACCAGCCGATGCACACGTCTCAGCTCTGCTCTCTGTGTTCCTGTACGTTTCTGCATTACTGAGCTCCTACAGCCTACAAAGTGTGGGGATTTCCCGGCATAGTTCCACTTGAAGGCAAGGCCCTGCCTCATTTGTCTTTTTTCTATTCCCAGCATTTGGTATCTTGCCAAGCACATAGGAGATACTCTAAAGGTGTTCATTAGATTATCTTTTGCATGTGCAAATTTCCTAGTTAATAACTAGTCATTTATTTATATTTGCATTTTTAATTAACCCCCCATCCCATATAGTACAGGATTTTCAAAGATTACTCCAGGTATCACCCTTAAATGAGGAACACATTTTGTAACAAATAAAAATGAAAAGAGAAGAATGCTAACATAATCTAACCTAGGTGACATCAGTTGTATAGTCATACTGAATTAGACCCAAGTTCACTCAGGATATCTGACACTTAAAGAACAACAACTGAGACACGTACAATAAATGGGAGTTTTTCCAATAAGATCAGTTTCTAATCATTCCTTAGAATTTGGTCTGGCATTCGGATTTAGACTTTTTACAGAAGTAAAGTTGGAAGACATCAGAACTGGCTTTGAATTGATTCATTTACATAAAACTTTGCGAACTTGTTCTAAGACCCCAGAGATGTCCAGGATTATCTATCCCAGATGGTTAGCCACCAAAAGGTTAGCTCATCTCCTGAAATCCACCTTTCATGTGTGTGTCCCATGCAGGTGTCTGCTATGCAGAGTTTGGAGTCCGCGTCCCCAAGACCACAGGGTCAGCCTACACCTATAGCTACGTCACTGTTGGGGAGTTTGTGGCATTTTTCATTGGCTGGAACCTGATCCTGGAGTACTTGATAGGCACCGCGGCGGGCGCCAGTGCTCTGAGCAGCATGTTTGACTCACTGGCCAACCACACCATCAGCCGCTGGATGGTGGACAGCGTGGGAACCCTCAATGGCCTGGGTGAGACTGCCACAGCCTCTAACTCCAACATGCAAACTCACTAAGCCAAATAAAGGGGCTCCTCTTTCAGGATGCAATTTGGCGACAAGTACCAAGGGCCTTAATATGTCTTTTTTTTGCCAAGTAATGGATGAATGAATCTGTCCTAAGGAAACTATTCTAATCTCCATAAAAGTTTTATATGAAAAAATGTTCATCACAGCCTTGTTTATAATAACAAAAAAATTAGAAACTGTTTAAGTATTCTACATTAGAACAACTGATTAAGTAAACTATGGCAGTGTATAACATAGCTAGCAATTGAAAGGATGACCAGGAAGTCTGTTGTAAGAGCGTGGAATGTTTTTAATGTAATGCTGTATGACAAAGGACACAAATTGTATATGTATCACGTTAATAACTATATAAAAATACAAGTAATTTGGAAAAAGAAATAGAAAACTATGAGGAACTTCTCTGATGGGTTCTTTAGATTTTTAAAAACTTATCCTAAATCAGCATGCATTAATTTTTAAATAAGGGAATATATTTAAAAGAAACAAAATGAATGGGTATAACAAAATGAGTGAATACTAAATAACCAGAAGCTCATGTAACAAATACCTTGAGACTTCAGCTTCTGAGCCCCACCTTCCATTCTGTCATCTGACTATCCCTTCACAATCAAGGGAAGCTAAACTGTAGTGGAGGAGACTTTGGAAGTCTTGCCCCAAAACATCCAGGGACTAACTCAGTGGCTGCATACAAGTCATTGGTGCCCCTGTCTCAGAAGAGCTGACCAAAATGCTGAGCACCTAGATACCATGAGAAAATTTAAAAATATGAAGAAAACATCTTCTCAGGATACTGATTTCATAAATTTTAGGCCCGAAAGTGTCCTCCAAAATCAGGTAGCCCAAATTTTTCACTTTACAGATGAGGTTCAGAGAAAGGAGACATTTGCCCATGACCACACAGCTGGTTACAGGTCAGAGTTGAGCTGAAATCCAGGAGCCTGACTGCGGAAGCAGTGCCACTTTCCCTCTATAGAGGGCAGGAGTCCACTGGCCAACAGACAAGACCAAACAGGCGGAGAGAGTTCCCCAGCCATCTTCTTTGCAATCACACAAATGGAAAGTACACCCTTCTTCCAGTAATCGTCAAAGACACACATTTTAAAATTTCCTAATAAAGAGATTGCTGGAATGAAATGGAATATTTATGGGCTATAAAGTAAACGACAATGAAGATAAAATCGCTCAAATAACGTGGTAGATCCGTGTATACATTTGACTGTCCTTGGATAGTCCTGCCTTCGGATGTTCCATGCCATGGCTCCAGAGGAACTGCTGTAGTTCTCATATTATGAATCCCAATTTTTGGTCCGGGATATCAGGTCATCTCACCTATATACCAAAACCTCATTTGTAACTAGACACCTGCGGACCACACACACACAGTTCCTTCTCCTTCCACAACACACTGACCACCCTTCTCTAAGCTGAGTGCAGATGCACTGGGTGGGCCTGGACAATATTATTAATTCACATCTTATCCCTCTAGGGAAAGGAGAACAATCATACCCGGACCTTCTGGCTTTGGTGATCGCAATCATCGTCACCATAATCGTCGCGCTGGGGGTGAAGAATTCTGTGGGCTTCAACAATGTACTCAATGTGCTGAACCTGGCCGTGTGGGTGTTCATCATGATTGCAGGCTTCTTCTTCATCAATGGGAAATACTGGGCTGAGGGCCAATTCTTGCCCTATGGCTGGTCAGGGGTAAGTTCATTCCTAAATCCCTGTGGGTGTACCTGCCTACTACCCTATGACCTGTTTGAGACATGAGTTAAAGGAAATGCTGCTTGTCCCATAACCTTCATGGCACTCTCTTCCTCACCTTTTACCTGAATTTCATCAGAATGTTCTGAAGAAATGGTTCTTTTTTATTTAGCTGTTTCACAAACATTTCTTGAGCTCTATGTTATATGGAAAATGATAATAGATTTAAAGTTTTGGTCACTTGCAATTATGCCTAATTCTGCATATAATATCTCATTTAATCTTCCTGCAATTCAGGAGACTGGGATTCTATCCCTGGGTCGGGAAGATTCCCTGGAGACGGAAATGGTTACCCACTCCAGTATTTTTTCCTGGAGAATTCCGTGGACAGAGGAGCCTGGCAACAGTCTATGGGGTCACAAAGAGTCAGACATAACTAAGAGACTAACATTCACTCAATAACCTTGCAAGGAGGATATTTACATTCTAGTCTCACAGATGAAAATCTCAACACTCAGAGAGGTCAAATGACTTGCTACTAAGCACATAGCTTAAGTGCCCAAGTTAGGACCAAAGACAGGACTGTGATTCCAAAGCCTGCACATGAACAGCTCAGTCCTATAGAATCTCTCTGTAGGACTGCTCAGTTCAGACAGTTGGTAAATAGACAAGCAGTAAAAGGGGCCTGAACAGTGAGCAGGCAAGGAAGGGGTGAGCATGCCTTCAGTATGGAACTAAGAAAGGAACAGTTCTCAAAACTAAACTCAATGTTTGATCCAAGGCAGAAAGTCCTGCTGGGGTCTGAGAGCAGAGAAGCCCACTGGTGTGGTCTGGGGATTGACAAAAGAGTGGGCTGGACCAAAATCTTCAGATCTCATCCCGGTGATCTGATGGTGTGGTTTATGCTAAAGAAAAGTGGAAAGGTCCGAGCAGCAAATTCTTTATACTGACAAGTGCTAGTCACACCTGAATTCTTCCTCTATATGACTAAAAATGCCACCTTTACGGATTTACTGGTAAAATTCGCTCGCCCATTCTTCTTTTTTTCAAACTGTAGAACAGAAATCAGAGAAGTTCGAGCTAGAAGGGATCTTAGAGGCCCCCTGGTCCTACCCCCTCATTTAACAGATAAAGAAACTGAGGCCAGAAGACAAGCCCACCCAGCATCAGTGACAGAAGGCCAGGATTCCACCAGATTTGCTTTTGCAGTCTTTGCTTACACTGGCTTTCCAGGGACCAGAAATTGCTCTTGGAGAACACTCAAAATAACTTCTGTGTATTCTAAACCATGCCATGCTGTTCAGTGAAGAGAAATAAGCAAGAAACAGTTTAAGCCAATGTTTCTAGTCTTCTGCTTATCAGTAAGAATTCTGCAGAACGGCAGAGTTCATCCCTCCTCCTTGAGGTGAATAAATCCTCAAACTGGTTAAAACCAGAAGAAGAGACAAAGAAACACTGTTGACCCCATTCTGGATCCCCAAGTCTATATTTTCTTATGATACAAATTGTTCCCTTCCTATCATATAAGAAAACAACAAATGATAATAGTGACAAAGAAAGAATGTTTTCCCAGAACTCCACTGCATTTTCATCATAGCACATGAAAATGTTCTCACCGTTTTCTTAACAATGTAAGAAATTACTGGGTCAGGGACTTACTGTAAGGCTTTGGCCAAGAATTAACTTCTCTGCTTTCCAGTTTTCTCATCTATCAGGTGGTAAAACTAATTGCACCAAATGTTTCCAAAAAGATAATAAAACCTTAGACATTTTTAAGTCCATATTGTATAATTAGTAACAATGATCATGATGGAGGAAGGAGCTAGAATTTACCCACTACCTTCTGGGTGGGCACATGCTCTATGGATATTATCTCACTCTTACAACAAAACTTGGAAGTAGGTGCCGCTATCCGCAACTTACAGATGGAGAACTCAAGGCTCGGAGAAGCTGGATAACTTGCCGGAAGTCACTTAGCTAGTCAGTGCCAGGACTGAAATCCCCGCTCAGGTGTATGGCTCCAAAGCCCCTTCCACTATCTTGAGTACCTTGTGTATGATGACCCCTGCCTTCTGAGTCTTCTTAACACTTCCTTTTGGGGAAGGCAATGGCACCCCACTCCAGTACTCTTGCCTGGAAAATCCCATGGGCAGAGGAGCCTGGTAGGCTGCCATCTATGGGGTCACTCAGAGTCGGACACGACTGAAGCGACTTAGCAGCAACACTTCCTTCAAGCTTCACAAAGACTGGGAGTCTTGGAGCTGGGAGGAGCATTAAGATGGGAGGATAGTTAAGCCTGGGCTTCCCAGGTGGTGCTAGTGGTAAAGAACCCTCCTGCCAGTGCAGGAGACATAAGAGACACGGGTTCGATCCCTGGGTCAGGAAGATCCCCTGAAGAGGGGCATGTAACCCACTCCAGTATTCTTGTCTGGAGAATCCCATGGACAGAGGAACCTGGCAGGCTACAGTCTGTGGGGTCACAAAGAGTCAGACCTGACTGAGCAACTGAACACAAGAAAAGTTAAGATCACAGGTCTAGACCATAATAGAATGAAATTCAACTCCGGTCCTGGAGGAGTCAAAGTCCTTATTCACTCCACTGCTCCCAGGACCTCACGCATGGCAAAAGTACCACCTTTGGCCACTGACCTCACTCCAACCCAAACCTACTACCTGGAGTAGGCTGGCCGTTGGTACCAAAAAACCTGGCTGGGATTTTGGATTTTTTGCTGTGAGTCCTCTTTCCCTGCAGGAAATTCAAATCTGTGTCCTAGTGGCTGTCCCTAAAAACATCATCTGAGCACAAAGGACAGCCCAGCGTGAAGATGGTGCTGACTCATCCTCTCTGCCTGGCCTCAGATTTCTGCATTGCACATCTCCTCCCCAGCCTGCTGCCTGGACCTGTTCTTTCTTGACTTTGGTTTTAGGTCACTTTTCCAGTCCAGCAAGGCCACTCTGAATATACATGGTATTTTTTGAGATCTGACAGCTTCTCATGAGCATGTCATCCACCAAGTGAATAAACACACTCCCTACTCTGTTCTCTAACAACTGTCAGCAAAATTAAGTTGCCTACTTGCCAGCTGCATGAACTTCCTCACTCCGTAGGGAAAATCTGACCCCCACCCCTGACCAAAAAAAAAAAAATCTGATGAAATTTGTTAGTCACTCAGGCATATCCAACTCTTTGCAACCCCATGGACTGTAGCCTGGCCAGGGTCCTCTGTCTATGGAATTTTCCAGGCAAGTTTACTGGAATGGGTTGCCATTTCCTTCTCCAGGGGATCTTCCCATCCCAGGGATTGAACCTGAGTCTCCTGCACAGCAGGCAGATTCTTTACCATCTGAGCCACAAGGGAAGCCCACCTCTGACAAGGGGACTGACAAGTTCAGAGTACCAACCCACTTTCTTGTTCAATCCCAATAGCTAAGATGGGATGGAGGACACCATTATGGAGGGAAATGGTTTATATGGATACTGTTACGTGACTTAAAACACAACTCTCAAGGACTTCTAAAGGGTTAATGAGAGCAATCCTCTGGCCACGGACCCCTCAGAAGCCTAGTCTTTCCTGTTCCAAACACTTCCTTTCAAAGAAAATAGCATAAGGAATGGTTTACTCACTTACAGGTTCTGGGTCAAATGCTTCTTTGGTCTTGAAGAGCTTAAGAACAACAAACATTTTTTCCCTATATCAAGTAACTGCTGGCCCTCAGCTGAACCCCACTTCCATCTGCAATTCCTCAGCCCTGAACATTGTTGGATGCGTATTCACTGTATGTTATTTGTTCTCGATGCTATCTTATGGTTTCTCTTTGACCAAATAAAACATTCTACCAGCACAAATAGCTCCCAGGAAAATGGTTCAGAGCAAGTATTTGTGGGGAATGCTGACAGTCTCCAAAAAGAGGAAAAGCTGTTTTCCATGTCTCCACATTTGAATCCACTTGCTGGAACCTATTAGCACATTCCACTGTCGCTGTGGACAGGCCACTAACAGATCTGGAGCAAGAGGGTGGTAGGAAATGCTGCTGAAGTTGGAGTTTTGTCTTGTTACCTTGAGAGTGAATTACACAAAGGTCCTAATTATCTTGTGGGCATATCTAAGGTAGAATATGGAGAGCCGCCTCATCCTAACGCCTCTCAAATATCAGCAAGGTACAGGGATCCCAGCTTTCAGGGATCCCTGAAGTTGAGTAGCAGGCTGGCAACGACATTCTTTTGTTAACGAATTAAGCAACAGTCCTCCAGCAACTGAGGCAGGTACTGCTGCCCCACAAAGCTCTGTAGAGGGAAAGACTGACCTGCGTCTTCTGGCTGAGCAGCTTTACCAGGTTGACCTTGGAAAATAATTTCCAGTGACATCATCAAAGTGAAAAGTCAATACTGGTTTTTATTTATGTAAGGCATTAAAGCAAAGTTAGGATAAAGTGCTGATGAGGGCAGAAACGTGTATACACACACACACACACACACACACACACACACACATGCTTCACCCACTAATTTAATTCACAGATGCTCACCCCTGGATACTAAACACATTCTTTCAAGCATGGTTGCTGCTGCTGCTAAATCGTTTCAGTCGTGTCCGACTCTGCGACCCCATAGACGGCAGCCCACCAGGCTCCGCCGTCCCTAGGATTCTCCAGGCAAGAACACTGGAATGGGTTGCCATTTCCTTCTCCAATGCGTGAAAGTGAAAAGTGAAAGTGAAGTCGCTCAGTCTTGTCTGACTAGTAGCGACCCCATGGACTGCATGGAGTGGCTTGCCATTGCCTTCTCTGTTCAAGCATGGAAGTATATCCTAATTGTAAATACCAGAGGCTCGATCTGAAATCTGGGTAGAGTGAAGTAGAAAGCAGTTTTAGCAATTTTGGGGTAGAGACACACCCATACAATTTCATTTCATGGCTTTGTTGTATTTACTAACCAGGGATTATTTGCTAGAAGGACACACGCACAAAAAAAAAAAAAAAAAAAACCTCATTCAAATTAACTCATGTAAAAAGGTGACCCTATTTGTTAATGTATTATCTTTTCTTAAATAATCTGTTTATTTAATCTCTATCTTCTAGGCCAGAGTCTGTTCAATCCTGGCAGGTCTGCTGCTTTTCCTCCATTTGCCCGCACTCCCCCAGATCACCTCTCTACTCCTCCTGCTCTGTTCTTTGCTCCAGAAGACCCCCTGCTGGTGGCTTCCTGTTAGGGTTAGCCAATGGGAGATATCAATCAGGAGATCAGAAAGGGAGAAGAGAACAGGCCAGGGTACTTCTTCCTCACTTCCTCTCAGCCTTGAGCCCTAGAGTCCCTTCATCAAAATCATTCCATTTGAACCATCTGAGTTAAATTTCGTGGCCTTCCCATCACAGTAGAACCTCCAGATTGCCTACTTTTGATCTGTTTAGTCTTTCTTCAATCATAACTGCTTTCTAGTTCTACCTATGCAAATTGTGGCTAACAGACATTCTCTTTGCAAATTTATTCTCTCTCTTCCCAACTAACCTAGTTCCCATAGTTAATTTTCTGGTATCTAATCATTATCAATAATTGCCATTCATGCTTTCACTCATTTGGGAAATAGCATCTGTGTTTTACAAATAATGTTCAGTTCAGTTGCTCAGTTGTGTCCAACTCAGTGACCCCATGGACTGCAGCACACCAGGCTTCCCTGTCCGTACCAACTCCTGGAGCTTTCTCAAACTCCATTTCATCCTCTGTTCATCCCCTTCTTCTCCTGCCTTCAATCTTTCCCAGCATTGGGGTCTTTTCCAATGAGTCAGTTCTTCACATCAGGTGGCCAAAGTATTGGAGCTTCAGCTTCAGCATCAGTCCTTCCAGTGAATATTCAGGACTGCTTTCCTTTAGGATAGACTGGTTGGATCTCCTTGCTGTCCAAGGGACTCTCAAGAGTCATCTCCAACACCACAGTTCAAAAGCATCAATTCTTCAATACTCAGCTTTCTTTATAGTCCAACTCTCACATCCATACATGACTACTGGAAAAACCATAGCTTTGACTATATGGACCCTTGTTGATAAAATGATGTCTCTGTTTTGTAATAATGTAGGTATTTGCTAATCTTGATCAATTTGTCATCACAATCAAGGTAGCATTTCTGGTCTTGCAGTGTCCTCTAGGGTCCTAACCCCAGGAGGTCATGCTCAGAGTACTTTTTGCACATGACTGTATCCATATCACCAAGCACAGTTCCTGGTTCATGGGAGCAGTTAATAAAATATGCATCAAGTTCTAAAAGAAAAATAAGGAGGAAGAAGAGGAGGAATTTGTTTGTGTCCTTGGTTTCATCTGTTCTAGAAAAACTTACAATAGTAATAAAAAAAAACTACTGATAAGAGCAATATTTATTAAGCACCTACCCAGATCGTGCTAGTGGTAAAGAATCCACCTGCCAAAGCACGAAATACAAAAGACTCGGGTTTGATCCCTGGGTTGGGAAGATCCCCTGGAGAAGGAAATGGCAACCCACTCCAGCATTCTTGCCTGTAGAATCTCATGGACAGAGGAGCCTGGCAGACTACACTCCATGAGGCCACACAGAGAGTCAGACATGACTGAGTAATTGAGCATATATTCTACAACCATGGTGAACTATCTCATTTAATCCCTGTAACAATCCAATGAGCTAAATACTATTTTTATTTCCATTTAAGTGATAAAGAAAATGAAGTCCCATGGGGTTAGGAACTTGTTCTATGTCACCAAGCTAGTTCTTGGCAGAACCAATCAAGGTCTGACAGGCTATAGAATCTGCACTCCTAACCAAGTCCTATCCACCCATACGCAAGGCTCTGAGATTCCCCCTGGAGCCTACAGTGCACCTCTCCTCCAGCAACTATGAGTCATACTTCAAAATTGGAAGGTGTTGCTCCAAGATACCTGTGTCTTAGAGGCATGTCCCACTGAGCCTTCTCTTTCAGTTGGCCCTCCCTGTGTCCTCAGTTAATCTTCTTAAGGCATGGTTTAGACCTCTCACCTTATTTTTTTCAGGGGGGGGTAAATTTATTTATTTTAATTGGAGGCTAATTACTTTACAATATCGTAGTGGTTTTTGCCATACATTCACAAGAATCGGCCATGGGTGTACATGTGTCCCCCATCCTGAACTCCCCTCCCACCTCCCTCCCCCTCCCATCCCTCAGGGTTGTCCCAGTGCACCGGCCCTGAGCACCCTGTCTCATGCATCAAACCTGGACTGGTGATCTCTTTCACATATGGTAATATACATGTTTCAATGCTAGTCTCTCAAATCATCCCACCCTCGCCTTCTCCCACAGAGTCCAAAAGTCTGTTCTTTACATCTGTGTCTCTTTTGCTGTCTCGCATATAGGGCCATCGTTACCATCTTTCTAAATTCTACATGTATGCGTTATTATACTGTATTGGTATTTTTCTTTCTGACTTACTTCACTCTGTATTTTCATCCACCTCATTAGAACTGATTCAAATGCATTCTTTTTAATAGCTGAGTAATATTCTATTGTGTATATGTACACAATAGCTTTCTTATCCATTCATCTGCCAATGGACATCTAGGTTGCTTCCATGTCCTAGCTATTGTAAACAGTGCTGCAATGAACATTGGGGTACACATGTCTCTTTTACCTTTTTCCAGGGTAGCTTGGCCCTGAATTCTTACTTAGGACCTTCCCACCCTCCTGTCCTCAGCAGGGAGCTCTTCCAGTATCTAAGACCATCCAGCACTGATCACTCCAAGTAGTATGGCACTGTAGCCCTGGGACGTCCTAATTGGGATTGATTGTATCATCAGACTGATTGTCATAAAATGTCACTGTATGATTTATAAGAGGTGTGTGTGTGTGTGTGTGTGTGTGTGTGTGTATGGAAAGAAAAATGTTAAAGAAAGAGAAATCAGGACCTGTTTTTCTGGAAGCTGTCTTAAAGCAAGGCCTTCCTGGATTGGGGCAGCTTGGTGAGCCTGAAATTCCAGCATCCATCCATCCTTGAACACCAGAAACATTTTTTAGACAAGTGAAAACAAGTACCTTTCCAAACCTGTGAACCTCCATGTACCATGAGGTGAGATCTCTTTGATCTCCTTGTCTGGAGGCAAGACACCTTCCACACCCTGAAATGCAGGACTCTGCTGGAGTGAAA
Organism: Bubalus kerabau; assembly: GCF_029407905.1. Taxonomy (NCBI): domain Eukaryota; kingdom Metazoa; phylum Chordata; class Mammalia; order Artiodactyla; family Bovidae; genus Bubalus; species Bubalus kerabau. The sequence goes on from NC_073625.1 coordinate 143,187,667, forward strand.
GTGGGAGTTCTCTCCTCTCCCAGATAGTAGCCCCCTGGTGCTTGTATGGAAGTTCTTTCTACTAGAATAGATCAGGAGTTCTTAGACTTTTGTGTGTGCAGTAGAGTCCTTGGCAGTCTGGTGAAGCAGATGAATTCCTTTGGGATTGTATTTATATTGTATATAAACTGTGTTTATAAATGAATAACCTAATTACATAGAAGTTCGAAAGAAACCAATTACAGTTAACCTACGAACAGCAGCAGTTTGAATCAGGCTGTTACGCTTTTTTTTCAAAAGTAAATACTATGGTACTACATCAGTGAGTGGTTAGCTGAATCCGTGGACATGGAGCCACAGATATGGAGGACTCAAGTACACAAGGAACCATGGACACAGAGGGCCAGTGTAAGTTATACTCGAATTTTCAACTGTGCTGGGGTCAGCATCCCTAACCCCCACATTGTTCAAGAGTCAACTGTAAATTGAAATACAGTTACAAAAATATTTTTAAATTGTGATATAACTGTGGGCTTCTTTACTAGTGTTTTAAATATTAATATCTGTCTAATAACTAACATAAATTGGAAGTAGCAATGAGCACAAATGGTATTTCAAGATCTCTGCAACAACTAATATGATTGGGAAAATATCTGATTGGTGACAAATATCACAATACTGTTAGTCATCTATGCTCATAATCAAAAGAAATGATAACATTCAATAGAAGGGTAAGGAAAATAAAGATTTATTTTTCTCATCAAAATTCTCAGACTCTCCTGAATTGCATGGACCCCAGAATAAGAGCCCCCAGTTAGAGAACTGAAGCATTAGAGCCCTAATGGGAGAGACTAGAGAAGAGACTAACTCATTTTACAGATGAGCAAATGTTGCTTTTGAAAGTTTGAGATGATCTTCCATTTTGTGATGTACTTTATAGGTTCTAGTTCTTCATATTATGCCTTTTACTTATTGAGAAGTCAGTCAGAAAGGTAAGAGTGAAAATTTAGGGACAGGTATCTGCTTGGCACATTTTTAGAATTTCATCCTTTATAAACCAAATATGGACAAAAAGAAAAAACTGGCCCAGTCTACAATGAGCCACACTCCTGGACTCCTAGCTAGAGTTTGCATGGTGTCAAATGCCTTCGCCCCCAAACACAGAAAATCCAGAAAAATCTCTTTCATCTTCCTCTGAAAGGATATCCCCAAGCATTTCTTACTTTCAGCTGGTAATGAGAATGCTAAGGTGGTAAAACAGAATTTAAACTTTGAAAAATTCTTTGGAAGAAAGTTACATGCTCCTCAGTGGAGGATTTTCACTGACATCTTGACCCATTAAATTACAGCCATCTTTGGAATCACATAGGCTCCTGTCAGACAGACATCCAGCAGATGTCACTGGATACCACCTCCCCAGCTTCACTCTGCCTCACTCTTCATCCCTTCCCCGGCCATGTAGCCCAACTAGGCTGCTCAAACCCCCAAAATCAGCTCTCCCTTTCTTTCCATGGAAGACAAGAGTCTACCTGAAAAATCTAAAAATCCTTTATATCATTTAACATCTGGAAGATACCCTGAAAATGATCTACCAGGGTCACCAGTAGTAATTTGAGCAGGAGAATTTGTGCAACCGCATCTGAGACCCCTACTAAATGCCAGAAGCGCGCACTCTGTGTCTCTGTGTCAGTCACAAGTACCTCCCCACATTTCCAAACATTTCCTAGCGGTTATCACACAGCCCCTGGTTATGGTTGAGAACCACTAAATGAAAATAAAGCACAAAGAAATTAATGAGTTCCCCCAAGACATAGGGGCAGCCAACTTACTGATTTACTTATAAGCCCACTTAGTTCCAAAAATGATTTCAATGTGTTGAATGAACCTAATTTTTATCTGGGCATAATTCTTCTTATCTTCATTTTATACATGAAGAAATTTCCCAGTGTCACACAGCTAGTAGAAGTCAGAACTCAAGCCTTTAGCACAAGTTCCACCATGTTACCCCCTCTGCTGCTGCTGCTAAGTCACTTCAATCGTGTCCGACTCTGAGCAACCCCATAGTCAGTAATCTGCTGACCATCGGGCAATTAAGGGGACCACGTGTCAGGCGCTGGTGATCCACGGACACTCTAAATATCTCAAATGTCTTCATCTCTATAGGTGCTGCAAGGGGCAGCCACATGTTTCTATGCTTTCATTGGCTTTGACATCATCGCCACCACTGGAGAGGAAGCCAAGAATCCCAACACATCCATCCCTTATGCTATCACCGCCTCCCTAGTCATCTGCCTGACAGCATATGTATCCGTAAGTAACAAAGGCTTATTATGGCACCTTTCACATGGACTTTTCATATTTGACCTTAAAACGTGGCTCTGAGACTGGGTTTCCTTCTGTCAGGAAGTAATCCTTCACTTGTGCATTCATGGTGTTTGTACGCATATGTTCATGTTGCTCCCTCTTTTAACATGGGCTCAAGCTCACCCCACCCACTGATGACAGGGAGAAAATCAGGGTTCCAAGCTGGACGAAGGAGAAGCCCCAGGCCCTCACTTGGGCCGTGGCTCACATCCCTGCTCCGCCCCATGCACAGGCTCTCGGCATCCCGGCATCCGGTGCCGGGAGTGGGGGTGGTGGGGGGAGCATGCAGGGAGTGGGCTGCCGTCCAAGGAGTTCAGATCATAGGCTGGCAGTAACGGGTGGGTGTGCGAGCAAGCAGAGGCATTGTAGGCCTCTGTGCACCCTCCTCAATGCTCTTCTGTCTTCTGGGAGCTTCCCAGCAGCAAAGAGGCAAGGCTCCCCTAGAGTGGGGAAGGAGAAAACAGGATCGTCCTGGAAGCCAAAGGAAAACATGAGAGCAGCACTGGATATGGTTTGCCCACCAAAACGTTTCTCTTCATGGATAGTCAATTATCATTTCCCCTATGCACATGGCTTCTCAGGCGGTGTTAGTGGTAAAGAACCCACCTGCCAATACAGGAGACACGGGTTGGATCCCTGGATGCAGAAGATTCCCTGGAGAAGGGCATGTCAATGCACTCCAGTATTCTTGCAGGGAAAATCCCACAGACAGAGGAGCCTGAAGGGCTACAGTCCATGGGGTCACAAAGAGTCAGACACAACTGAGCACAAAGCTTATGCAACACGTTGTGCAACTTATCTTATCCAGCCCTGATTATCCCTGTAGACAGAATGTTCAGGAACAGTGTGGGGGAGGGGCAGCAGGGGGAGCAACAGAGACACTCTGTTGTGTATTCCCCCTCCTGTACCACCTCATACCTTCTCCTCCTCCAGGAGTCAACCCTTGTAGCACACACAATAAAGTTAATCACAGTTCCTTCCTTAGGATAGTGCTTTATAGGCTACAGAGTAAGTCTACCACATATTGCCCTAATCGAACATGGGCAGGAGACCCACCGAGAATTGCTGTAAGAATCCACCCCACTCTCCTCCAGTCTACCCCACCACATCCCCAAAGAGGATGTTGCAAGTGATGATGTTACTGGGACAGATTCCCTTTTAGAATGTGTGGGCCCTAACCACACCTCAAGAGTTGTTTGGTCTTGTGTTGGTCACCAGGCGCACTCTACCGCCAGGAGAAGAGCCACACTGCTGGGCTGTGGTCACACATTTTGCCAGCCTCCCCGGTGGCCACTTTGTTTCACTGGGGGAATCTTGGCTCCTGAGACATAGGTGAAAAAGTGATCTAGAAATGAACCACTCTCTCCTTTTCAGGCTCTGAACTCCTTTAATGATGCCAGGATTGGCCTTCACAGCCCAGGGGTCTCCTGGCCTTATGACTGGCGCCTCCGTTGCCTGGGGCCAATTATAGGGGAGGGATGTCTTGGTAGATCTATGACATGTGAGGAGAAACAGGTCCTGGTTAAGCAAAGCCATAGTGGTCTTAAGTACAAAAGAAATGAGTCTTGTCCATGAGGGCACAGTGCTCATGGTCAGTGCCAGGCCCTGGCTCCAGGGCCTCTGGCTATAGCTCCTGCCATCAGATAATACCTGCTCTTCATTGAACTATCCAGGGAGCTCCACTTTCAGGAGCTGAAATACCAGCAGACTTATTCCTCAGATACAAAAGGACCAGAGAGAGATTTTCAGAGGAAATCCTGAGACCAAGAGCTCCAGAGGCCAGATGACTGGTGTAAAGTAAAGGCACACGCCAGGAAGTGGCAGATGCAGGCTCCCATGCAGGACCAGGTCTCTTTCCTCTGCTATGGGACACCCACCCATGCATCAGACTGATCCCTCTACCTCCAACCACGTTTCATCTTGTTTTAACAGGTGAGCATGATCCTAACTCTGATGGTGCCATATGACGCCATTGACACGGAGTCCCCACTCATGGAGATGTTTGTGGCTCGTGGGTTCTATGCGGCAAAGTTCGTCGTGGCCATCGGGTCGGTTGCAGGACTGACGGTCAGCTTACTGGGCTCCCTCTTCCCAATGCCGAGGGTCATCTATGCCATGGCCGGCGATGGGCTCCTCTTCAGGTAAGGGCTATGCTCGTGGCATTTATTTTACTCTTCCATGCCTGTCCAGGGAGACTGTCACCCATCTTCCCTGTCACATGGACCATGGAACTTGTCATATATCTTGGCAAAGAGTTTGAGTGAAAATAATTTAGGTCCTAAAACAGCCCCTCAGTTTGACTCTGGGTCCCTCAATCTAGCCACAAACTGGTTTGTTCCTCCAACTGCCCCTCCCCTTTTATTTGACACTGTCTGCTCCTTCGTAAAGATGGTGGGTGCCAAAATGCTACATGGGTGGCCTCTGGAAGGAAGGACCCATTCCAGGGGCATCTTAGGCTTGCCCTCACATTGAGCCCTGACAACTGCCCCTCTGAAGTTGAAAAAAGTTCAAAGTTACAATCAAAGAGAGGATAAGACCCTTTGAGCAGAACCTAGTAATAGTAGCAATGACTACCACCATTTATTGACCATCTGTGTATCCCAGGTATATGGTATCCCATTAGTCATCACAATAACTCTATTTAACAGATCAGTGTACTAGATGAAAACTCAGAGAGGTAAAAAAACAAAAACTTGCCCTGAATCCCCCAGTTGCTAGGTTGGGGGCCGGGGGGAGGGTGGTCAGGATTTGAACCCAGGACTGTTTGACCAGAATGACCAGATTTTTAACTACATCAAGACACTGATACTTCCAGTCCCCTAATCTGGCCAGGAAGTAGCCTATCTGCCCACGGTACACAGGGGATGTGGCCCCATCTCTTGGTGCCTCGTGCCCCCTGTGTGAGGAACTTACAGGTAAAGCATTCTTCAAGTGCACCGAACAAGGAGCAAACTTCCAAGGAGGTCTCAGGAGTTCAGAGGGACCCAGCTCAGAAACTTTACCTCTGCCATTAGCTGTCACCTTCTGCAACAGTTCCTGTGCACACCCTCTGAGGTCACCACTGGGTCAGAGCTGAGACCGTGGGGGAGCTGGAGACTGATCGTGGTGGAGATGTGACAACTTCACACATCCAAAAGGTCTTTCTGCTGTCAAAGAAAACCGAGAGATGCTAGGCCTCTGAGCAGTTTATAGTCTTGTGTGAATCACAGAAATAAGAGAGGACTGGAAGAGCAGCAAGAATGAGGGCCAGGAGGAGAGGAAAGTGGAAGGTGGGAGCCTACCTAAGTCTACGGAACTGCTAAACGAGCCCCTGTCATTCAATCACCCTTGATGGTCTTCTCTATCTTCTCCAGTGAGTAACTGGCCAGATTTAGCTCTCATCCACGAGCACATGTTCTTAATGACTGTGCTATTTTGCAACCAAATCCTGTACTTTCATTGTGAAGCAAGCTTCTCAGGCTTTGGCATAAATCAGAATCCTCTAGAGGTTTTTTAAAGTGTATAGTTTGTTGGGCCCCACTCCCAGAGAGTCTGACATAGTAGGTGAAACCTGAAAATACATATTTCGAACAAGTTCCAAGGTGTTGCTAATGCTGTTGATCCATGGACCATACTTTGGGTAACACAGGTGGAGAGGACCACCAGGCAGGTATGTGACTTCAACTAGCCCCTCTTCATAGCAAAGTCTGGGCTTCAATTTAGATTCCTGAGAACCTCCTAGATTCAATCAACCCACCACATCACATAATGAAGTAGGCACTTTAATAGAGCAGTTTGCCTCATACCCAAGAAATTAAAATAGATTCTGTTTAAATTATATTTCAGAAACTAGATCCTGGAGTAGGAACAGCAACAGTATTTAAAGCAGTGAATCCAGAAGTAAACTGGAGGAGCAGGACCAGGAGGTGTTAAACCATGTTGAATCAATCACCATTAACCCTCTGCTTGCCCCTCCTCCAGATTCCTGGCTCATGTGAGCTCCTACACAGAGACCCCCGTGGTGGCCTGCATTGTTTCGGGGTTCCTGGCAGCTCTCCTCTCCCTATTAGTCAGCTTGAGAGACCTGATTGAGATGATGTCCATCGGCACCCTCCTCGCCTACACCTTGGTCTCCGTCTGTGTCTTGCTCCTTCGATACCAGCCCGAGAGTGACATTGATGGCTTTGTCAAATTCCTGTCTGAGGAGCACACGAAGAAGAAGGAGGGCATTCTGGCTGACTGCGAGAAGGAAGTCTGCTCTCCTGTGAGTGAAGGGGAAGAGTTCTCCGGCCCAGCCACCAACACATGTGGGGCCAAGAACCTGCCATCCTTGGGAGACAATGAGATGCTCATAGGGAAATCAGACAAGTCAACCTACAACGTCAACCACCCAAACTACGGCACTGTGGACATGACCACAGGCATAGAAGCTGATGAATCTGAAAGCATTTATCTCATCAAGTTGAAGAAGCTGATTGGGCCCCGTTACTACACCATGAGGATCCAGCTGGGCCTCCCGGGCAAAATGGACCGGCCCACAGCCGCTACAGGGCACACAGTGACCATCTGCGTGCTCCTGCTCTTCATCCTCATGTTCGTCTTCTGCTCCTTCATCATCTTTGGTTCTGACTACATCTCAGAGCAGAGCTGGTGGGCCATCCTTCTAGTCGTTCTGATGGTGCTGCTGATCGGCGCCCTGGTGTTTGTGATCCTGCAGCAACCAGAGAACCCCAAGAAGCTGCCCTACATGGCTCCCTGCCTCCCCTTTGTGCCTGCCTTTGCCATGCTGGTGAACATCTATCTCATGCTAAAGCTCTCCACCATCACGTGGATCCGGTTTGCAGTCTGGTGCTTTGTGGGTAAGCAACTTCCTTTGGAGCCTTGAGAGTTCCCTTCTAAGGCCTTGACCAGGCTTATCCCAAAATTACCTCCTAGCCCGACTGGGCATCCCCTTGCCAAGAGAATTCTGACTGGTTCTGTGGATCCTTGCTTTCTGCTATAGAGTCAAAAAAGCCACGTGTGACCTTTCTGCCTGTTATGATCTTGGTTGTTCATTCTGAAAAATGATACTGATCAATCCATCACTTCACTGAATAGCTTACTGGATATTCTTCTTGTGGATAATTAGTATTATAGAAAGTGATACTTATTTCATTTTAAGTGGATCCACATTTTAAAATAAATCCACATTTTTTAAAAAGGACAAAAATAACATATAAATTGAGGGTGGGAAAGGTTGATTGCAATTCTTAAAAACTAAAAATTATGAAGAATTTTATTTACCTTATGTTGGACAGAATTAAAATAGCAATCATGCCATATTTTTAAACAAAGTATGAATTAAGTATGCATTCTTGGCGTAATTTTTTGACAAAAATTACATCCTGGCACCATTTAATAGTCCTCATTTTTTATCAACTTTCACAAAATATTTGAGCATTTCATTTTTTCCCAAGATCTTTCCTCATCCATTGATATTCCAATCATTTTCTTGGAAAATACCTATCACATCATCATCCTTGTTGATTTTCTCTTCTGTTGATTAGGCTCTGTCAGGTTCTCAACATCCACAGCATTAAGTGAATTACTATTGCTCTCTCTAAACTCACTTTCACTGCCTCTGACAATCCTGTATCTTCCCCAAGATTTCTAATTTTCCTTTGGAATCAGTTTATATTATATTCACATTACCTGTTTAACATATTTGACCGTTCCTGATGAAATGGCTTGGGATAGGTGCTCATGATAACTTAAGAGAGATGTTTAAGTGAATGCTTATTTTAAGGTTCCTTATTTATTATTTTTATATTTCCTATATAATTTGGCAACCCTGGGGTCTCTGGCAACAAATACTTAGCTAAGGAGGGTCCTTACGTGCTTTGAGGAATAGGAAAGGAAAGAATAAGGGAGGCAAAATAAATACATGTGAATCAATCAGCCTGGGCAAGGCAACAAAAAGACTCATGGAGTTGTAGCCCAACCACTCCTTGAGATGAGGAATATGCATGTTCAACGTGGTGACCTCTGTTCCCAAACCATATTGTTGTTCATGCTTAATAAATACTTATCTGTGATTATAAAGCACTCTTCAGATAAGAAAAAGGAAACTTTCAGTCAGAATAGTTGGGAAGGACTTTAAGGAGGCAGAATTTGAACTGGACGACAAGATAGGTTTTAGAGAGAGGGAAGTTGGCGGGGGGGAACACAGTAATCAAAGGCAAGAGCATATATCTCCCAGAAGATTCCTCACCTCTGAAGGCCATCCTGCACCTCCCTGTAAGCATTTTGTACCAATTTTCCACTATCTAAGCCTCATCCCTTGTTAGACTTTAAGGGATCTCTTGAAAGGACCCCACTGACTTGTCAAAGTTCTAAGCACTTACATGATTTATTCACAATCTCTCGCTTCTGTTTAAACATTTTGCCACTGGAACAAGAAGCAAACCAATGGAAAGATGATACTATAGGTAGAAATGACTGAAGTGTGTAGAAATATTAGAGTCTGTATTCATCAAATGAATAAAGGCACAGACACAAATACCCGAGAATTTATTCATCTTTTCCTGGACTATCCAAGCTAGATATAGCCTTCAATATCTAGTGCAATCTAGTTACCCACAGTGTGGTAACCATTCCACTATAGATATTTGGACTGATTTTAGAGAGTATATGAACTTTTCAAAATATCGTATGGTTGTTACTTTCACAAACACTACAAAAACAGCCATATTCAAATCATTGCTTTTTTAATAATTTATTTATTTTAATTTTGACGGTGCTGGGTCTTCATTGCTGCACTCAAGCTTTCTCAGGCTTTCTCTAGGTGCTGCGAGCAGAAGCTACGCTCTCATTTCAGTGCTTGGGCTTCTCATTGCGATGGTGTCTTTTGTTGTGGAGCACAGCCTCCAGGCGCACAGGCTTCAGCAGTTGTGGCACAAGGGTTCAGTACTTGCAGCACGAGGACTCAGTAGATGTGGCACACAGGCCTGGTTGCTCCAAGGCATGTAGGATCTTCCCAGACCAGGGATGAAACCCGTGTCCCCTGCACTGGCAGGCAGACTCTCATCCATGGTACCACCAGGAAAGCCCAATTATTTTTAAATTTCAAAATGAGTTAAACAGAAGAAAAAACATTAGTACATGTGCCATATGATTCAAAGTGATAAATAACACTTATATGGCACTTACCACATATCAGTCATCATTCCAAAGGCTTCACTTCTATTAACATATTTAATCCACACAACCAGATCCATTTTACAGATGAGGAAACTAAGGCACTTGACTGAGGTCACACAGAATATAAAGTGATAAAGTGAAGTTGCTCAGTTGCATCCGACTCTTTGCGACCCCATGGACTGTAGCCCACCAGGCTCCTCCGTCCATGGGATTCTCCAGGCAAGAATACTGGAGTGGGTTGCCATTTCCTTCTCCAGGGGATCTTCCCCAGGTCTTCCAGGATCTTCCCTGGATCCCGACCCAGGGATCAAACCTAGGTCTCCCACATTGCAGGCAGACGCTTTAACCTCTGAGCCACCAGGGATATACCAAAGCCAAATTAGAACTCAGGTGGTATAATTCCAGAGTCCACAATCATAGTCACTACATTAAAAATGTAGTATATAAATAAAATGTAAATAAATTTTGAGAAACATTGAAACACTCCCCATTTCTCCCTATCTCAACTATACAGATAAGTAAATTGAACCTCCAAAAGGTTCAATAACATGCTCAAGATCAGCAAGAATAACAGGAAATTATTCACAGAGCTATTACCACAATCCCGAATCTCCATGTTCAATGGGGGCCTCCTACCTCCCCACCACAGTGCTTCTGAGCAGACCTTCGTATCTGCCCAGAATGTTTGACATGTAGTCTGTGCAGATTAACAGAGGGCTGGCTTCATGGGTGGATGATCTGTGCAGTCACACAGGGCCTCGTGCTTGGCTTAATGCTCTGGTGCTGTCTTCTTGAATTCTTAACAATGTTTTAACAAGAGGCTCCATGGTTTCATTTTGCACTGGGACCTATAAATTATGTAGTCAGTCCTGCATAATATCTATGTTTCTGGAACACCAGAGGAATTTTGCAAAAATGATGCAATGGCCTATTGCCTTTGGAGTCAGACAGCCCCAAGTTCAAATCAAAACTCTGCCATTTCCTTGTGACCTTGGGGAATTCATTTAATTCCTTTGGGCCTCAGTTTACTCATCTGTAAAAATGCAGATAATTCTACTAGACTTGATCTAGTTGCAGTTTGAGGCTTAAACAAGAAAACAGCAGGGAAAGCAGTAAGAACTATTTCTTTCCTGCCTTTCTTTTAAAAAGCTGAAATGATTCATTGTCTCCCAGACTAGCTGTCACATGCAAAAGTACAACGTGAACCTGTTCTGACTCAGGCTGCCTTCCCAATTATCAGGCAGAAGAAAGTTCCCAGAGAACCTTTTGTAATCTTGCTGATAACACAAACTTCAAGCTGGTTCCAGAAACTGATACTCCCTGGCATGGGAGGGTGCCACCCTGTAGCCTGAGTGGGCCAGACAGAGGGCACTGGAGCCTGTAGGTTTAAGAAGCACCCAGCTGCTGGCTACTAACTGCTTTGGTATCAGTATCTCTGAAGGCTCATAGATAAGTAAGTTTCACCCAGAACAAAGATTCTCAACTCAGACTACACAACAGAATCATGTGAGTTGCTTCTGAAACATTCTATGTCCAGAATCCCCCCACAGAGGTGTTCTGATTCAATTGATCTGGTACAGCCAACCATGGTATTCTTAAAGCTTCCCTGAGTGATTCTGTTGTATAACCAGGTTTACAATGATCTAGAACAGTGGTTCTCAAAGTAAGATCCCAGACCTGCCACATCAGTATTACGTGGAAACTAGTGAAAAATGCAATTTCAGACCCCAGCCCAGACCTACAGATAGAATCAGAATCTCTGAGGGCAATATAGATTTTAACAAGTCCACCAGGTAATTCTGATGTGTGCTCAAATATGAGATCCACTGATCTAGAGAGAAGAATAAGACAATAATTAGCAGGTAGGCAGATAATTTAATTACAAAACTCCCTGTTTTTTGCTATATAAAATATATCCATCCCACAACCACAAATTGGCTTATAAAATCTTTAATGATCTTATAGAATAAATTTCCCATCTCTAAACATCTGAGTCTCCAAAATGTCAGATTTTTCTTCTTCATCTCTCTATTCATATAAGTTTCCCAAGGAGAACAGTAGAGAGATTTCTAAATGGAGCTTATTATGAAACATCCACTACTCTTTAAAAAGATTTACATGGTTGGGCTGAGTCATAACTTGATAATCTTTTCAAACACATTTTTTACCCAAATTTCTCTAAATGAATCTTAATTACAGCATTTTTGTAACAATGTTTAGCTAAGCTTTTGTCCTTCGGAAGAGCCCAACTCATAGCGAGAAACGAAGCCGTTCTTAATAGATACCCAGCACTTGTTTCTTTTCCTTCTGACAAGAGAAATAACACACATAGCAAAAGTTTCATAATCCCCAACAAAATGAACACAAAGCCAGCCTTCATTTACCCTTTCTCTTAAATGATGCAGTTTTGTAAAAGAATACCTCAAGGAGTTGGGCAGAGTCCCAGAAACCAGCAGGGACCAGTAAGAACACTGTATGATGGTATTCTCCAGGCATGTGTCAGGTCAACTTGTCCCTGTGGGCCTTTATTGTAAATTAATCATCCGTTAGACCAGCTCACAGGTACCCTTACCCTGCATGCCAAGTTGCTCCAGTCGTGTCTGACTCTTTGTGACCCCATGGACCATAAACCTTACTCTAGGTGTTGTCAAGATTTCATTTGGAATTTTTTCAGTCCCTCTGAGGAAAACCAGGTGGCTCTAGTAGTAAAGAACCCGCTGGCCAATACAGGAGACTCAAGAAATGCAGGTTGCATCCCTGGGTTGGGAAGCTCCCCTGGAGCCTGCTCCAGGGGAGGCCCAGCAACCCTCCAGTATTCTTGCCTAGAGAATCCCACAGAGGATCCTGGCAGGCTACAGTCCATAGGGTTGCAGAGACTTGGCCACAACTGAAGCAACTTAGCACACACACAGCTTTAGAGAACAGACGGGACATGTGATTTGGGCAACGGACCTCATAAATCCTGGACTAAACCATCAACATCCCAAAGAGAAGACACACTTCACGGTTTTCGCCTGAGCTCTCATCTGAAATCCTACTGGAAACTGACTCAAAGCAGCCATTGTGATGAAGGGAAGAGAAGGGAGAGAAGGCCATGAATTCGACCTGAGAGGGCACCAAGATAAGCAAATTCCTGATGATATGTCCCATAAATCAGTTTGAAATTCTCCTTGTAGGAAGTGAGAAAACAATTGGCAGCTTCAACATCAAAATTATGCTCAGAAGAGCAAGAAAAATCACAGAGGCCAGGATGAGCATGGCAACAAAGCCAAGCTGATTCCAAGAGGGAAGGAGAGGGCAGGTAAACCCTGAGGCTGCCTGCTGGTGGAGGCGCTGGGCTGGCTAGGGAGACTCCTGGGGAGGAGGGGACAGCTGAGACTGAAGGGCCAGGAGACCACACAGTGGAAGGCCCTGGAACAGGCAGTGCTGTGAGTGATGGGCTCCTTTCCGTCAGCAGTACAGGTGTGAGGTCATCCCAACCTTGTGCTTGCGGTTTTAGTTTGTTCGTTCTCCTTGCTGTCTAGCATCCCACAGTGTTGATATCCACAATGTATTTATCCATTCTTGTATCCATGGGCATTCAGCATGGCAGCTGCTACGAACATTCTTATACATGATTTCGATGGACACACAGGGTTTGTGTTTTGGTTGGGTTTCTGCTGAGTTAGAGGTGGAACTCCTGGAGTTTTTCATGTTCTTTAAGAAGGCTGCCTTTGGTCTCATAGCCATTATACTCCTCGAATAAAATAAAGGCCCCCAGCTCCATTCTGCAGCTGGGAAACTGAAGCATAAAGAACCTGACATTATGTTAGATCAACTGCGGGCCTAGAAGAGAAGCTCCTCTGGTCCCCACTTCATCCTGAGCCTTGCTCTTCCTGGCCACACCATATTAAACAAACCTAACTGTTGTTACAATCAACAGGGCTTGCGGGTATTTAAAAAATAACCAGCAAAGTGGGAGCTGGTGGGGACTGTGCTGGATGGGAGGGCACCTTCTCATTACTATCTTCATTTCTGCACCAGCAAGTGTCTGTTTTGGAAAGTTGATCCCAGACTAGAAAAAATAAAAAAGCCTCTGGGCATAACAAAGTGCCTCAGTTATCTGCAGCAGGCAGGGCTTCCTGCCTGAACGGGCGCCCCAGAAAGAGACAGCTCCACCCAGCCTGCGGTCAGGTGGCCCACCCGCTCTGGCACTGAGTGTGGAGCCACGTGCAGGGCACAGGAAGCTCCTGGGGGACTCTAGAGAGCAGGAACCTGCTTCGTGACCTGAGCTAGAACCTGAGAGGTTGGGAATCTGTCTAGCTCCAGGTCACCTAGCCTCTTTTCAGAGCTGAGGTTTTTTGTTTTTGTTTTTGTTTTTGTTTTATTTAAATATCACTTTTTATTTAAATTGCCAGTCTTCCTTCTTTTTTTTTAATTTTATTTTTAAACTTTACAATAATGTATTAGTTTTGCCAAATATCTAAATGAATCCGCCACAGGTATACATGTGTTCCCCATCCTGAACCCTCCTCCCTCCTCCCTCCCCATTCCGTCCCTCTGGGTCGTCCCAGTGCACCAGCCCCAAGCATCCAGCATCGTGCATCGAACCTGGACTGGCAACTCGTTTCATACATGATATTATACATGTTTCAATGCCATTCTCCCAAATCATCCCACCCTCTCCCTCTCCAACAGAGTCCATAAGACTGTTCTATACATCAGTGTCTCTTTTGCTGTCTCTCTTTCTAAATTCCATATATATGCGTTAGTATACTGTATTGGTGTTTTTCTTTCTGGCTTACTTCACTCTGTATAATAGGCTCCAGTTTCATCCACCTCATTAGAACTGATTCAAATGTATTCTTTTTAATGGCTGAGTAATACTCCATTGTGTATATATACCACAGCCTTCTTATCCATTCATCTGCTGATGGACATCTAGGTTGCTTCCATGTCCTGGCTATTATAAACAGTGCTGCAATGAACATTGGGGTACACGTGTCTCTTTCCCTTCTGGTTTCCTCGGTGTGTATGCCCAGCAGTGGGATTGCTGGATCATAAGGCAGTTCTATTTCCAGTTTCTTAAGGAATCTCCACACTGTTCTCCATAGTGGCTGTACTAGTTTGCATTCCCACCAAAAGTGGAAGAGGGTTCCCTTTTCTCCACACCCTCTCCAGCATTTATTGCTTGTAGACTTTTGGATTGCAGCCATTCTGACTGGTGTGAAATGGTACCTCATAGTGGTTTTGATTTGCATTTCTCTGATAATGAGTGATGTTGAGCATCTTTTCATGTGTTTGTTAGCCATCTGTATGTCTTCTTTGGAGAAATGTCTATTTAGTTCTTTGGCCCATTTTTTTGAGTTTTTGTCCTAGGATTTCTCCCACATGATCCAGAGGAACCCCTACCCCTCTCATTTGTACGTTTGAGGTCATTTATTTAGTTTGCACAGAATGACACAGGGCTTTGCACAGGGCCAAGACAAGTGGAATAAATAGGTGTTTTGCCAGCTGATACTGAGGTGTCCCAGGCTTGTAAAAGCAACGTGGTGTCCCAAACCTCCCTGTAGGCCCCCAGTAGGCAGCCCTCCATGCAGACTCAAGAGATGTGAGTTCTGATGCCATTTCAATCCCTGCATATTGCGCAGGTCTTAACTCCTCTGGGGTGATGTGCGAGAAAGTAGGTTTGTATAAAGGGCTCTCCAATCACAAGGTGTCCTGTTACATAAAGAAAGCCCATTCAATGGCTGAAGGCATGATCCTTCACCTTGTCCAGCCCAAACCTCTCACAGGCACAGAACTGTCTGGAAAAGAAGCCAGAGCCTCCATTTGAATATTTACCTTCCATATAAACAGCTTCCCACGGGACTCACTGCCATTACTGGGTGCCCAGTACAGCCATGTTTGCTGTGAAAATATTGGAACACTTCTGTGCCTTCTGCTAATTAGTTGCTGCCTTGAATGCCCCATCTACAATCCATCACATAAAAAAATAACTCCAGCCTACCAGGGGAGCCTCCAAGACCCTCTGCAGCACAAAAGCTGGCTGCCTTCTGATTTTTTACCTGCCTTTCATTTATTCAGATATCAGATAGGTAACTACAAAGCAGTGGATCTACGTTTTTATGGAACTGGAGAATTAAATCCACAAATAGAATAAATAATATTACTTATCAATTAGCCACCTTATTTTTGAGACTTTATTCCAAATGACTTCTGGCTTATGCTAAAAGCTAATCCACTGTCAAAAGATAAAACTTTGCCATCCACAAGGATTTACAAAACAATAAACCCAATCTCACTGACAACCTGAATAATAGGACCCAAAACCTATTTCAAGCAAAGACAGCATTATTGGAATAAGTGTATAGCTTTAAAAAGTGAAGAGTCTATCCAAACAAATAATTCAGGGAAATTTTGATGCTTCTGGATATCAGATGATTTAAGGAATTATTAGTTTTTAGACGTGATAATGGGACTAAGTTTTTTAGAGGAGTCTACTTTATAGATACCTGCTAGAGCATTTACAGAGGAAACAGGATGAAAGGAATTTGTTTCAAAGTAATCTAAAGAGAAAGGGGTAGGTGAGTGGGTGTCAGGAGAGACAGAGCTAGTGATGACTATATGGGCCTTTTTATATTGTTCTCTCCACTTCTGTATGTTTCAAATTCTTCAAAAGTAAAGTTCAGGGACTCCCCTCTCAGTCCAGTGGCTAAGACTCTGCGCTCTCCATGCAAAGGGACCAGTTCAATCCCTGGTCAGGGAACTAGAGTCCACTTGCTGCATCTATAAGATCCTGCATGCCACAACTAAGACCCGGCACAGCCAAATAAACAAATAATAAAATAATAAATGTTATAAAAAGTAAAGTTCAGCAAAATCATTTCCAATTTAGTATATACCTCCCAACTACCCCCTGGTAGGTGGGAGAAATAACAATTGCAAGCAGCCAGGATCAGGACATGGAAGGACCTGGCAGGAACTGCCATCTGCACAGTCTAAACACTGACTATGCAGCTGTAGAAAATCCTATATTTGGTCTTGTGCCAGTCTTCTGTGAAATGCCATAATCATAACCTACACACACACACACACACACACCATTCTCAGGAGGAATCTAAACAAGATAACACTTGCAGAGTATTTTTAGTTCCTTGGGAGAAAGGCCGCATCACTGTTGGACCTCAGCACCCAGGGGCGCTGGGTGAAGTGTTGTTCAGATGGTTCAGGATTCCCAGAATCCCCACAGACTTTTCAGAAACTACCTCATGCTTCATTCTCAAGGCCATCTGAGAAAAAGGAGCAGAAACAAAACACCCTGCTTCTACACAGGAGGCTTTTAGCAGCTCTGTTTACTCCTCCAACACAAAGCCCTTGTTTATGTGTGACAGATGGTAATACATGTTTCTCTCCTCCCGCCCTCTCTCTCTCTCTCTCTGCTCCCCTTTCATTTGCTCCCCTCTGTTTCTTTGTCCCTCTCCATTCTTCCTTTTCTCCAGTCCTTCTCTGCCTCACACCACTTTTCCTGAACTGACTCTAGGGCCAGCAAGTAAGATAAGGGCAGACAGAACACCAAGCCCTAGGAGAACACATTTGCCCAAGCTGTCTATTCATGCTGTCAGGCCAATGCACCCAGTCGCTTCTGGGTTCACAGTCCTCATATATGAAATGTGCTTTTCACATCACTGCAGACCTTAGTTACATCCTGGGAAAAAGACTATTTCCTAAACTAAATAAAAAAAAATGAAATGTACTTTTGAAGACAGAGTGACACGCCTCAGAAACTGTAGGGGGCTCAGAGCAAACATTAAAAGGCCCATAAATATTTATGTGGCAAGTTTCCATGGATTGCTTTCCCAAAATAATCATAGTTGACACATTTGCGTACTGACACATACATACACACATACACACACACACATATACATACTCATGTTCCTTCCAAGCCAACCACTCCCAAAACAAAACCTAAGCTCATACTGACTATTTCTGCACTAGGCAGTCTCTAACCCAGCAAGGGAGGGGATGTGAAAGGCTGGATAAGCTAGAGCCTTCTCTCTCTCATGGACTGCTGGTGCTGCCCCTCAAACGCCCAGGCAAGTGACTCAGTCTTTCCCAGTCTCCATTTCTCCATCTGTAAAATGAAGGTATTCAAACAGATAAATGACACAGACTCTTTTCCAGCTCTAAATCTCTATGATTCTATAAGGAATCATACCAAAGTTCTTAGAGAATTACCATAAACCAATCTAGCTGATGGGCTTCCCTGGGGGTTCAGACAGTAAAGAATCCACCTCCAATGCAGGAGATAGAAGTTCAATCCCTGGGTCAGGAAGATCCCCTGGAGAAGGGACTGGCTACCCACTCCAGTATTCTTGCCTGGAGAATTCCGTGGACAGAGGAGCCTGGCGGGCTACAGTCTATGGAGTCACAAAGAGTCAGACACAACTGAACGACTAACACTTTCACACTTTCATTTCATAGTCTATCAGACAAAACATCTCAATACTTGGTGGGGTTAGGGGAAGGTATGTCAGAATAGATGTCAAACCAGTGCTTGATGACCTCTGTAGTACAGAGAAGAGAAGCCAGGGGCAAGGGGAAAAGAAAAAATTTTATTAAGTTTAGTAGGGAAACAACACGCTTACAAACAGGATCTGAGAACGGGATCAAAAAGGAAAGAACTGACATAACAGATACCAAGCAGACAGAGGAGGCAAGCTTTGCCACCTACTTGGATGCCTAGGAGAAAAGATAGCAAGAAATAAAAACTGGGCAAAAGGAGGCGTGTGCCTGACCATAAACTCAGTCTCCTGAAATTTACTCTCTCATTTCAAATGTGCTTCCAACAGAGGTATTCTCTAAGCATCAAACTACTAGCCCTTTTAAAAGAGGCCTCGATTTGGTGCCTTGTTCTCCACAACGATAAGAACTATCCCCCATGCCCACCCCCAGCCCCAGCCAAGAAAGAGTAAGATCCATGCTCAGAAAAAATGAAATTGCTATTTGAGAACAGCCACATCTGCCAATGATTAACTCCAGGATTTATTACCAATTAGGACTATAAATCTCTGCTTACTTTGGCTCCTGGAAAGTTGATTTCACAGGAAAATGGTGGGGCGGGAGGGGAGGAGTGGTGGTGGCAGGGAGAGTCATTTGAGACAAGGAGGGAGAAATCCAAGCTTAAAAAGACACACTTCAAATTCAAAAGGAAGCAGAATACCTCGGGGACCAGAGCGGAAAGCTGGCTTCACCTTGTGGTTCTAAGCAAACAGCCCAGCAGATGCCCGCAGGGTTAGAAAGTCAGAGAGACTAGTGCCACCCAGAAGACTGTGTTGGTACCTGGAAGGAGTTGCAAAACTGAGGGGACAGCAGTGGCCAGGCCACCAAATGGCCAAAGTTGGCAGTGGAGCACACGCATCAGGAGTTTTTTGTTTTTTGTTTTTGCCACGTCACGAGGCTTGCGGTGGTATTTTATGAGTCCATTTTATCTCCTTTGTTAGTCTATATTAATATTATGGACTGAATTGTGTCCCTCCCAAATTCATGCTGAAGCCCCAACCCCCAGCGTTGTTTTTTCGCCAAGCTGTGCGGCTGGCGGGATCTTAGTTCCCCAACCAGGGATTGAACTGGGCCCAGGGCGATGAAATGGTAAATCCTGACTATTGGACTGCAAGGGAATTCCTGCCTCAGGGGCTTTAAGGTTCCTTATCTCAGGGGTTCTCAGCTTTGGCTGACCACTGGAATCACCTGTGAAGCTCTAAAAACATCTACACCTGAGTTACAATGAAGACCAATTAAATCAGAATCTCCAAGGGATGAGGTATCAGGATTGTACAGGAACTCCCCAGGTGACCCGCCAGGTGCAGCCAGGGTTGAGAATCACTGCTTACGTCGTTTCCTCCTCATAGCAGCTCCCTGTATTGGTACAGTACTCTCGAGATTTCATACAAGAGAAACCTGAGGCACAATGAGGCCCAGTAACTGGTCCAGGGTTACACAGTGATGGAGGCAGGATTTGTACTCAGACCTCAAGTTCTTAACCATTATGCTCCTTGGCCTCCAACGCTATGCTTCTCAGCATTCCAGGCCCTGACCCTCCATGGGCTTTTCTCAAACTATTTTCATATTTTTTTTTCCTAAAAATTCTTACAGAAATGAGCCCATAAGTGGAAATCTGGGATAGTAAAATGCTATGAGAAGGCTGGGAGTACACTGTGGGAGATCCGCAACTATTTAAACAAAAAAAGGCAAATTCCTGGCTGGCACCTACATGAGTATAGTGAGCTAGATGTCAACAGGGGAGTGGGGACTGAAGGGACCTCAAGTGCGCCATATCCTAACTAAAGAGATGGCCAGTTCTCACCTCCAGCCAGAAGTCTCCATGTAGGAATGTGGGTACAGCATTGTCAGTCCTTCTGTTCTAAGTATTGGTTGCTTAAAGATTTACCATTTTTAAATGGCATCTAAGTCAAATCTTTTCAAAACACTGTGCAGACCAAAGAAAACACATCCACCACCAGGTCTGCTCTCATCATTGAGAGTAAGCCCCCTGCTTGATGCGTGGATCCCCAAACAACAGCTTATTCACCTGTGCTTCCCCCCACTCACCCCACCCCCGCTGCAGGTATGCTCATTTATTTTGGGTACGGCATCTGGAATAGCACCCTGGAAATCAGCGCCCGAGAAGAAGCCCTGCACCAGAGCACCTACCAGCGCTACGACGTGGACGACCCCTTCTCAGTGGAGGAGGGCTTCTCCTATGCCACTGAGGGCGAGAGCCAGGAGAACTGGGGCGGGCCGGCCGAGGACAAAGGCTTCTATTACCAGCAGATGTCAGATACGCAGCCCAACACCCGGACGAGTAGCAAGGCGAAGAGCAAAAGCAAACACAAACAGAACTCAGAGGCCCTGATTGCAAACGATGAGTTAGATTACTCTCCAGAGTAGGAGCACACACACCAGAAATGTGCAGACGTGGTGGTGATTTCTTTTCAGTAACTTCACCTGTGGGCTAGAAGGTGGACACTTCTTTGGCTCTCATTTCAAAACTCCAGCCTTCCCCAAAGTCAGTCCCCAGTCATAGCCTGTCATTGGCCACCTCTGCTCTTCATGACCGTTCTGTGGAAGGGCTTCACGCGGGTCCCATAACTAGTCCCCTTGCAAAAACAAACAAAAAACTAAACTAAAAGCTATGAGAAATTCTATCAGGTGCAACCATCAGAGCTGATGGCAGTGTCTCCCAGGCCTTTGCTTTGCTGGTTGAATCTTTTTGCTCCTTACTAAGTCCCCAAGATGCAGGGAGTGAAACCCCTGGAGATGTGCCAAAGCAGGAGGGGTTGGGCACAAGGCAGCATTTCAACCACCTGAGATCTCAAGGGCAAAGCCCTGTTCTCAGAACGCTAGGCTGAGAGCCACTCCTCGAGGCCACGTGGCACTTGGCACTTTCTCAGAAAGCAACATTTTGCTCTGAAATCTCACAAAAACAAATTCATGGTGATGCATACTTCTTTTTCCTTCACCAAGGTTCTCACAGTCCCCAAACTAGAACTTTAGGATGCAGCAAAGGTCAGGAACTCTGAGACCATGATCCCAGAGATCTCAGACTCACCGTAAGACAGTCAGACCCAATAATAAGGTAAGAAGCACCATCAAAACTCTACTTAAATGCCCAGGAGGGAAAAAAAAATACTGAATAACCATCTCTTGCAGTGAAGGCCAGAAGGGCACTGGCAAAAATTAACTCTCTGTCATGTCATGCCTTCTCTTATACCAGACTCTAAGCTCCTGCTGATATGATGAAAGAGGGCAAAGTGGGAGCATGATTTCATGGCACTAATATGCCTTGAAGAAGTAGGCTATTTGTTTTATGATCAGATAAAAAAGCTTTATAAGGAGAAGTGACCCAGCCACTGAGATCACATTGCAAACTCTATTTCAGATTTCTAAAATTATAAATTCTGAAGTTTTTTGAGATATGCAACCACTTGATTGGTGGGTGCTAATCTGAAAACAAAAAATACTGAAGCATGGCTACTTAGGTAATCACATTCCATGAGATCATATTTCATTCTGAACCCTACTCCTCTGGAGTAGCTCACTTTCAGACATGGATTTTTCCTGCTATTTCCCAAAGTAGTTTCACTAAAGCCCAGAGGAAAAAATCTACCTGATAAGGTCTAAACCCTGGAGAAGGGCAAGGCAACCCACTCCAGTATTCTTGCCTGGAGAATCCTCATGAATAGGGAAGCCTGGTGGGCTACAATCTATGGGGTCGCAAAGAGTCAGACACGACTGAAGAGACTTAAGAGGGGCTCTTAAAGATTATTTTCTCAGAAACAAACTAGAAGAGGACATTTGCAACAAGAAAAAAACACATGGTCTATGCATTCTAGTCTTGGGTTATAGGGATTCGTACAGTACCTTGAGATGTGTATACATGTATGTGAAGGCACAATTTGGATCAAGCTAAAATCTTTGTGAGAATTTCCTGAAAGCAGGGCAAAATAGTAAATTCTTTGCTCTCTCTGTCTCCTGGATCTCGAGTTATGCCAAAAGTTTTCCAGAACATCAACTAATGTTTAAGTCTGTTCTTTTTTAAAGGTTGAGATTTGTGCCATCTTGGCATGGTTCAGGATTATAGACAGGACACAAAATCACATTTTTATGTGAAACTAACAATGATCAATACTCTTGCCTGGAAAATCCCATGGATGGAGGAGCCTGGTGGGCTGCAGTTCATGGGGTCGCTACAAGTCGGACATGACTGAGCAACTTCACTTTCACTTTTCACTTTGATGCACTGGAGGAGGAAATGGCAACCCACTCCAGTGTTCTTGCCTGAAGAATCCCAGGGACGTGGGAGCCTGGTGGGCTGCAGTCTCTGGGGTCGCACAGAGTCGGACAAGACTGAAGCGACTTAGCAGCAGCAACAATGATCAAAATTGCACCAAATCCTAAACAATAGGAATAAAAAGAAATGTAACATCTGCCCTTGGAGGTTCACAGCCCAGGGAAAGGGCAGCACCGGAACCTGATAAATGTAGATAAAACAACCAAACATGGCAAGTCCTCTTGGTTGATGAACTGGGCTTTAAAAATAATATTTATAAAAAGGCCAACTGAAACTAGTTTTTCTTTAATAAATTGGATATCCCACCTGAAGCCAATGTATGCCATTTAAATTCAAATAATTACTGTTCTCCAGATCTTTTTTTTTTTTTCATTCCTCTATAGTAATTGTTCAGCACTCTGGTTTTCCTGAGGCCATTTTTTTCATCTTAATGTAATGCTTGATAATTCCATTTCTCTCTCCCTTAAGATTAACCATAAAGATACAGTGGCTGGTGTGTGAAATATATCTTTGGAGATTAAATTAGGACTTCTTGTGAAAACAAACTTTGGAACTGGTCTTAGGACTGAACAAATCTGCCTAGTTTAAATATAATCTATTAGACTTGAGACATATCCAGACAGATGGAGTGGAGCTGTATTTATTAAAAGTGTTCAAAGAGAAATATGAATGCAAAATAACAAAATCTTAACATGCCTGAAAGAGCTTCCCTTTACTAATAAGGTGTAAGTATTATTGTAATGACCGTCTGCTGGTAGATGTGTGGAGTGTCTGTAGCATGAGAAGAGAGGACCCAGGGTTGGTAAACCCTGTTGGTACTGATTTCATAAAGACCTTCTCAAAATCACCCTCATTCCAGGAGTCATTTCTCTCAAATAGTATCTCTATATTTTTTGTTAAGCTTTGCTCTCTTTATTGCTCTAAATTGGTTAGTCATTTCACCAGTGACCTTTGTTTTTTTAAAAAATTAGTCAATATGATAAAAGGTTTTTCAAGATAAATAGACATGTTTTTCTCTCATGGTTCCCAGCCTCTGTGAAATAGACTCAGATTTCACAGTGCAGTTTTCAAATATCATTAATCACTAGAATGATATTAGCATCTCCTAATGCATTTTCTTAAGACTATATTTGTGGGACCACATTAAAAGTAAGATTACCCTATAATTACCTCAGACACTTAGCCCCTTGAACAGCATCCTAGGAAGACCTATATGTTACTGAATCCTCTGTAGCAAGAGCTCTTTCGGTGAGATTTCATAATATGGATTTATAGCTTGGAGCTAATTATTTGGTTTTTTAAATGTATGCTACTTATTAGTACTCTCCTTCATTTCAAGAGGATTTCAAGTGGTTATTAAAATACATATAATACCAAAAAAAAAAAAGAAATTAGGAATGTGAGGCAAATAAAAATAGAAAAGAAAGGATAAGACAAAGCTAGAAGTGTATTTAGTGCACAAATGGAGACCCTTGATATGCATTGCTAAATTTGCCAATGAGGGAGCAACTTAAGAAATGATGAAATTGTTGATAATGACAGCAAGAAGTATTTCAGCATGATAAGACTAAATCTTTCATCAGGAGGGCGAAGAATTGTAAGAGCAGAGACCACTGACACCCACAGAAAAGCTTCAGGGCTAGATTTTACCAACTACATGTGCCTGGCTTATAGTGGATGTTCAATAAATACCTGATAATCTGAAGGATGGGTAGATGAAAGAAAGGAAAATGAAATATTTATTCAACAATATTTGTGGAGAGCATATTATGTGCTGTAGAGATTCAAATATGGAAAAGACCTTCCTCCAATGGAAAGATCAAAGAGAATGCAGCCCTTGTGTTGAGCATTGTGGGATGGGCAAAATTTTGCCAGGCAGAAACGAAGGCGATGCCTGCCAAGTGCAGGATCAGCATGAGAAAGGTATAGATTGTGGCTGATAACTATCTCTTGACTAATAACTTGTACTGTGTTTCCTTCAAGGGAAAGCAAGAAGCTAGTTTAACAAGAATACATGATTTATATTTTGAACTGTAGGAAATAATGCTGAGAAGGCAGGTCGGGGCTCATGTACAGATAGACATGAATGTTGAACTGAGCTCACCAGCTCTCCTTGGGTGGGGAGGCACTGAGAAAATGATGAAAGTATGAATCAGTGAAGGCTGGACTTTAAGAAGCTGGAGCAGTGGCTTCCTCTGCCCAGGCAAGGAGCTAATAAATCACATACACACTCCAAGTTGATTTCACATATTAAAGGAGAAAAATATCCATTCTTAAAACAACATATGATACTTCCTTTGAAATCCTGTCTGATTTCATCATTAGCTGAGGAGAAGTTTGTTCATTTAACATGTAGACAGACAACACAGTTATTTCCAGCCACATTAAAATTTTCAGTAATACATTTAAACAACAAAGCTAACAACATTTTATATCTATCTAACCTAAATGTTAAAACTGCAGCTCAAGATTTTACTCAAACCTGAGTACAAAGCCACTTTGAACTAGTGAAAGGAAAAGAATGACAGAATTAGGTCAAGAATCCAGTTCTACTTCTTAGTAACAAACTAACAGCTAATCAAATATCAACATAATGGTTATGATGAGCCTGTTTAATAAACAGGGGGAGAAAACTACTGAATTTAATGATCTTTCTTTCTCTAAAACCTATGGGTTGGTCAGGATATAAACCTAGTAATACTGGGAAAATAAAACACAAACTCCTTCAAAGAAATGTCTTCTCCCATTCCGAAAAGAGTTGATGAACCTGAACTCCTTTACACCCCACCTGTTGGAAATCAACTTTACAAGGGGCTAGAACTCTTCACGGCAACATAAAGAGAAACTACAAGAGTCTGAGAATCAGCCTAAAAGACGAGAGGAAATTGCTGTCCACTGTCTGACCAGGTTTTAGCAGGGCTGAGATGTCAGTGAAAGCCCACTGAGGGTCAGCCACAGGTTTACTGATTTTGCGTCTCCAATTAGACTGCTTGTTGGGTGGAGATGTCAGAAATCGGAAAACGTGTCTGAAGCCACAGCTGGGGGTCAACTCACCGAGTCCAGGAGGCAATCAGCAGTCCACTCTTGGACTAAAGCCCTCGGGTTAGTCAGCACTCTGAAGCTGGCCTTAGTATCTTATGCTAGTGGAGAGAACGGAGCAAAGGAAACCCACCCTCCAAATGCGCCACGTGGAATGTGCACTCCATTTTCTCGCTGTTTTAGAATATAACTTGTTCAGGAGCGTTTTTCTATCCCATATTTTCGCGGAGCCTCGGTTTCTCCCATATGCATGCACCCCCCAGACTCTAAGGACCCCTTTGTCTACAGGGGCCTCTAGAGTCCCTCGGAAAGATGGGCGCCAACCTGTAGGCAGCAATGGTGCCGCGGTGAAAGAGCCAGTAATGTGTAAATGAACAACGCGCGCGCAGGACAGCGTCCCAGCCAGCAGGCCTCAGCCGCGACCGGAAATCCGGATGCTGTTTTCCCAAGGCATTTTTATTTCTCAGCTGGAATGATGATGGATAGCAAGAAACTCCTATCGTGTACGATAGTCCTGTATCTACTTTCATTGTCTCAAAGATTTTAGAGAGGCTGTTGTAACTTTCTTCCCGCTCAGGAGCAAGTTCGTTTCCAACAAGCTTTCCTCTTTTTGCTTGGCTTGAGTAACTCACGCATCCTTTTGAAATACCTAGGCACTTGCCTTTTGCCAAAACTCCTTCTCTAAGAAAACCTTCTTTTCTTTTTTTAGAACTTAAAGCCCAAAAAGGATTAGTGGACATTTTGAAGGTCATCGAAAGTGAACATATTTTCTGTAGTATCAACTAAAATAGTGTTAGACGTCATTAAACAGTATACTACCCGAATGGAGTTAATAAAATGCACAACAGCTTTGGGCTTGAAGTCTTCTGAAACTAGGCAACTGTAATTCCATATTCTATAAGAACACGTAGTGCATTTTGATACAATAAGGAACGAAAATGGCTTGGTATTAGAACTAGGAAACAGGGGCAGCCTGTGGATTTTTTTCATATAGACTCTGTGATTTTCCCCCCATTTTTCTGACATTGGCATTGGTGACATTGGCTAATGGGAACTGTGGGTCATGTGAGTCCCCCAGGAAGTGCAGACTATGAAGGACTGAGTTGATTCTGGAACTGGGATGAGGAAGCTGTTCCTTGTACATCTCCTACTGATTGGTCTTTGCAGTTGCAGATACTTTGCTTCACTCACTCATGCTCACAAAAGCTAGAATCTACCCTGGAAATCATAAACCTCTACTTTCCAAAGCAAAAGCACGGTTAATGCTATGATGGTGTATAAATACCTCATCTGTCTGGGCTAATAGAAGGGGCTGCAGTCTTTTAGAGAGCAGCCACAGTCCTCATTCCATGTTGGCACACCATCTATCCAGGACTCACATTCTAGCTTTTCTCACTGTGGAAAAAAATGTTACTGTTTAATTCATATCCAAAGTTATAAATACAGCTTGTAAATTTTACTAACATGTTTCATTTTTGTTTGGTCCTTAAGAAGTACAACTTGCTTTCTGCAGATGGTAACTTCTGGTGGTGTTCTCTGCTTTTTTTTCCTGGTATGAACTTCTGTGTTTGTTAAAGTTTGTTCGTTTTGTGGTTTCTAATTCCCATTGGTGCACTGTACAATGGGGTGTGTGGTGTTATGAAGAAAGAAATAATATCCAGATGTGTTATGAAGTGTGTTTTATTTTCAAATGACTGTGATGTTGACAATATATTGATTTATCAAGATACTAAGGGAAAAATTCTAAATTTACCAAAATGTGTATATTTTAATAAAAGGATAAAGCTTTATTGTGTGCCTTTAAATTTTAAAATGGGCTTATAAAGAAAGTCAGAAACAAAAGTGTCTTACTATAAAATATCCATAGTAATGTAAAGCTCTTATACAGGAAGCGACCTAAAGAAAAAAAAGAAAAGGAGCTTTCCCATATTTTGTTAACCTCAACCAATATCTGAAGTCTGCTACTTTCTTTCCATATTAAAATGGAGATGAATAAGTGAATCTTGCCTTAAATGTTTCAATTGTCCTTTGTAGAAAAGCGAGATAAATGAGCTCATTTTTTGGAACTAATTGCATTATTGTGGAAAATTCATTTTCAGAATAAAAAAACTATTTAAAAAACTACAGGTAATCGACTATTAAAATTTAAATTTGAAGAAACTCAGTGCCATCCTACCTTTTAAAATTCACTTTACTTCGGTAAAGAAACTAAAAGTTCCACTTTAGCAGACTCGGGAGAACATGAAGTGACTCTATCTCCCTCTCACCATTTTCCTCCAACAAGGTACAGGGCTTTACCCAGGACCCTGCTCACTACACTGCCTTGTTTTGTTTTGTTTTGTTTTAATTTTATTTTATTTTTAAACTTTACATAATTGTTTTAGTTTTGCCAAATATCAAAATGAATCCGCCACAGGTATACATGTGTTCCCCATCCTGAACTCTCCTCCCTCCTCCCTCCCCATTCCATCCCTCTGGGTCGTCCCAGTGCACCAGCCCCAAGCATCCAGTATCGTGCATCGAACCTGGACTGGCAACTCGTTTCATACATGATATTTTACATGTTTCAATGCCATTCCCCCGAATCTTCCCACCCTCTCCCTCTCCCACAGAGTCCATAAGACTGTTCTATACATCAGTGTCTCTTTTGCTGTCTCGTACACAGGGTTATTGTTACCATCTTTCTAAATTCCATATATATGCGTTAGTATACTGTATTGGTGTTTTTCTTTCTGGCTTACTTCACTCTGTATAATAGGCTCCAGTTTCATCCGCCTCATTAGAACTGATTCAAATGTATTCTTTTTAATGGCTGAGTAATACTCCATTGTGTATATGTACCACAGCTTTCTTATCCATTCATCTGCTGATGGACATCTAGGTTGCTTCCATGTCCTGGCTATTATAAACAGTGCTGCGATGAACATTGGGGTACACGTGTCTCTTTCCCTTCTGGTTTCCTCGGTGTGTATGCCCAGCAGTGGGATTGCTGGATCATAAGGCAGTTCTATTTCCAGTTTCTTAAGGAATCTCCACACTGTTCTCCATAGTGGCTGTACTAGTTTGCATTCCCAACAACAGTGCAAGAGGGTTCCCTTTTCTCCACACCCTCTCCAGCATTTATTGCTTGTAGACTTTTGGATTGCAGCCATTCTGACTGGTGTGAAATGGTACCTCATAGTGGTTTTGATTTGCATTTCTCTGATAATGAGTGATGCTGAGCATCTTTTCATGTGTTTGTTAGCCATCTGTATGTCTTCTTTGGAGAAATGTCTATTTAGTTCTTTGGCCCATTTTTTGATTGGGTCATTTATTTTTCTGGAGTTGAGCTGTAGGAGTTGCCTGTATAGTCTCGAGATTAGTTGTTTGTCAGTTGCTTCATTTGATATTATTTTCTCCCATTCTGAAGGCTGTCTTTTCACCTTGTTAATAGTTTCCTTTGATGTGCAGAAGCTTTTAAGGTTAATTAGGTCCCATTTGTTTATTTTTGCTTTTATTTCCAATATTCTGTCTTGTGAGTTACCGCTTTCCCAGTTCCAATTTCCAGTCACAGCCACACATCCCTCCACCCTTAGAACATTAGAGTCATTGCCCACGTTCATTTTATGGCCTAATTGCAAGAACATTACCTGCCTATAGTCTCAAACCCAGTTAATGATGATAGCATTCATTTATTTTACTTTTTGATGGCATAGATACTGACATCTGCAGAAAAGATAGAGAGGAGCATCAGGGTCACATATTGTCCACACCACATGAGATGTGAAGACCTGCCTTGTCTTTATTACCTACAACTCCTTAATCTCCCTTGCAAAGGTCTACCCCACTGGGTAGCAAGGGAGAGAAAAACAAACTTTAAATATATTAATTTATGGAATCACATTTGCCTTCCAGTTTGGTCTCTTTTTAGATGATCTAGACTCTTTGTTATAAATTCTCCATATTCTGGATTTCCTCCCTTCTCCCTTGCTTCTGTCCAAAATGGCATCTGGGAACAGAGCCAATGAGATCTTATAAGAGAAGGGAGTTCAGGTGTAGATAAGAACTAGGGTGCTCTGGATCACTAATGGATGCTCCTGCAGAATGACTTCCTGGGTAGCTCCCTGGACAGATGACCACTGAAGAACAATGGGCTGTGTGGGTCTCATGATGACACTCACTTCCAAAGTTCATAGGCCTGGCAGTTAACTCTGGAAAAGTTCCTGAACATTGACACCTCTTCAGCTGGACTCCAGACCTTTGCTGGTCTGTTGAGGCCTCAGCACTTCTGGATTAGAATTCACTGCATCCCTCCACGGAATGGGCCTGAGAACCAGGAGCACCACCTGAGGCTCAAGTAGCAGCCACGCCTCTCACTAATGATACACTATTGTTTCTGGGCTCTGCTCACGGAGGCATATAGCCGGTGGTGTGCGACAGCCTGCTCATGAGAATGATTAACTTTCCATGGACTTTGGTGACTCAGTTGCAGAAACAATCATTATTAACACTTAACTTCTACAAACTTACAATTAGTTGTATTGAAAGTAAAGGTGATAAATACTCAAAACTGTTTTATTACATGTAACTGTGATCTATGCTCTTGAGGTTATTTACAACTGTTACGTCTGTATGGAGGAAATACTATGTAATGATGTGCTATTACACATTTCTTCCCAGCTCTGTGTTCAGTGAATTCACACTAATAGCCTGAAATCAGCCACGGTGAGCATTATTTACGCCATGCAAATTGGCACAAGCTGCAAGATCAGGGTTGTTGTTTTTTTTTTTTTTCCTTTCCCAGAGAGCTGTCTATTAAACCTTTATAAGCACACTACAAACCAAAACAGTGTATTAAAAAACAAAGACTTTGCTGACAAAGGTCAGTATCATCAAAGCTATGGTTTTTTCAGTAGTCATGTATGGATGTGAGAGTTAGACCATAAAGAAGGCTGAGTGCCAAAGAATTGATGCCTTCAAATTGTGGTTCTGGAGAAGACTCCTGAGAGTCCCTTGGACTGCAAGGAGATCAAACCAGTCAATCCTAAAGGAAATGAATCCTGAATATTCATTGGAACGGCTGATGCTGAAGCTAAAGCTCCAATTCTTTGGCCATCTGATGGGAAGAATCGACTCATTGGGAAAGACCCTGATGCTGGGAAAGACTCTGATGCTGGGAAAGACTGAAGGCAAAAGGAGAAGAGGACAGCAGAGGATGAGATGGTTAGATAGCATCACTGACTCAATGGAATGAATCTGAGCAAACACAGGAGATTGTGAAGGATGGTGTGCTGCATTCATAGGGTCATGGAGGGTCAGACACAACTTAGTGACTGAACAACAACAACAAGCACACCGCAGCTTATATCTTTTCCAGCTCACTGTACCATACCCTTTGGATGTTTTCAGGCATTCTCACTCCTATCACACCCTGCCCATAGAGTGGGGAAAGCCTGGACATGTATTTCTCCCTCTCTGTCTTACCTCTATTTCTCTTCCTCTCCCCATCATCCAGCAGGACCAGTAGGAGCTGGACTAGCCCTCTTCCTTCAGTCTGAAAAGGACTTCCCAACATATTATCCTTCTTCTGGGGCAGGGGGTTGGGTGGCAATAAGCCTGGTAATTTAGTCTTACTGGTGGGAGGATGCCCATTTGCCTGTTTACAAACAGTATCCAAGACTCATAGGGCAACCTGGAACTAGGGATTATCAGGATCAAAAATAATTGGATGGATATTCCAAAATACAACCTGATTACACAGGTCTTAAAGTTGAAAGGTTATTTAATAACAAATACTGATGACTATTTGGAGAAAATGGAACCCTTGTGCACTGTTAGTGAAAATGTAAAATGATGCAGCTGCTGTGAAAACAGCTTGGCAATTCCCCAAAGCATTAAAGATAGAACTACCATATGAGCCAACAATTCCACTTCTAGGCATATATCCAAAAATAAGGAAAGTAGAGTCTCGAAGGTATTTGTTCATAGCAGCATTATTCACCATGGCTAACACATGAAGGGAACCAAATGTCCAGCAATGAATAAATGAATAAAGAAAATGTGGTCTATCCATAGGATAGAAAATTATTCAGCCTTAAAAATGAATACAGTTCTGACATACGCTACAGCACGGAGGACATTATGCTAAGTTAAATAAGCCAATTGCAAAGAGACAAATATTAACTAATATGAGGTACCAAGAGTAGTCAAAATCATAGAGACAGTAAGAAGAATAGAGGTTGCCAGGGGCTGGGGGAGGGAAGAGTGCAGAGTTACTGTGGATATAGAGCTTCTCACTGGGAGAGGGTGGTGTTGACATTTGCACGACAACATGAAGGTGCTTAATACCACTGAACTGTACTCTTAAAAATGGCTACATGTATGTTTTATGTTATATATATTTTACCATAATTCTAAAAATTGGGAAAAAAGATTAAAAGGTTTATTCAGAGTATTGAAGGTGTTTTAGAGGCATCTTCTCCTTAGTCTGTAGCTCAAAACCATTTTTAAAAATTAAATACCCATTAGAAATGTAAAGGATTCACATATCTCAAACATTCAATGAACAGCTTTCCCACATGTTATTTCCAACTGTTAGGAGCTCACTGACTGGCAATGAGTCCTTTCTGTGTCAAGTTCCCTTCCTCTCCTCAGCCCACACGCTTCTACCCCACGAGAAGTTCTTTCCATTCTCCTATTGGCCTCAATCAAATCAAGAAAAACTCTAAGCTGTGAGGCTCAGAGAGAAAAGCCTCACCGCGCCCCCATCCATTTTTATGACCTAAAATTTGAATTCTCCAAGTGCTTATTACATATATGTGTAAGTCTGATGCTTACAGAGCCATTTAGAGTGTTTTCAGGAAGGGATGAGCCCTCTGAAAGTCAATTAACTGGATGAGATAAGTACTGTGGCAGACTTGCCTTCAGAGAAGGGAAATATGAATGATTTGTGACTCTAATTAACTTCAAACACAGCAACAGGAATACAATTTGGAGTAGAATCCAAAGAGGAAATAGTCCATCCAAATTCAATTCTGGTGACTGGAAGACTGTAATTGAATTTCCTTCCTAGCGGAGACACTCCTCACAGGGCAGGTGGGAAGGGGGAAGGGGGTTTCCTAGCAACGGGGTTCCCTGTTCTCTGAAGCTCTAGGTTCAAAGCAGCCTCTTTTTTTTTAACGTTTTAATTGGTATTGCAAAATAACCGATGAACAATGTTGTGATAGTTTCACGTTAACAGTGAAGGGACTCAGCCTTACATATACAGGTATCCACTCTTCCCCAAACTAAAGCAGCCCCTTTAATATACTGGAAATAAACTCAGGCTATGGATACAATGTCCTCAACTTCCCCACCCAGCCTTATCAACCTTGTATTTAAGGGGGAGATTGGGCTAACCAACTATGGTAGAAATGGTGTGGGAAGATGTGCTGTGAAAGAAGGGCATCCCTGCCCTACCTACTCCCTGATGCCCAAAATGCCTCCATTGGAAACAAAGTCTGGCATTCTTCGATAAGAAAGAGATCTTCAAATGCCTTCACAGTTAACTCCCCTTGGAAGAAGAAACACTGTCTTAATTCATTCACATTGAGATACAAGTGACTGATATCAGTTCCTTCCCAGAAAGGGGAGTTTTCACAAGTCACGAGAAAAGATTACGAGTTCGTGGGGGTGCCTGAGAGAGAGGATTAGGAGACTCCAGGAGGGGAAATGGCACAAAAGGGAGAGGCCCGAGCCCCAACAACAGGCTTGGCCCCATTCACTTCACAACTTTGCTGAGAGTTAGATCTAAGTACAGAAGACACCAAAAGCCAGCCCTTAACTGTTGCCCTCAAGGTCTCACTGAGGGGAGAGATGGCTGGTTGGGGGCAGAGAGGCTTCAACTGCAGGAGAGAAACCTGTATTCCATTCCTGGCTCTCCGTGGATGGCTGTGTAAAACCGGACAAGCTGCTTGCCCTGTTTTCTGTAACAGGAAGTTGACCCATGATTTCTAACTTTCTGGATTACTGCCACGATGGAGGTGAACACATCTTTCTTGCTTCCTGCTGCACCTTAGCACCCAGGAACAGAGCCTGGGATGAGGAGGCATTCAGAGAATATTTGTTGAAGGGCTGGATGAATCAAAATTAAGTATTCTCTTGTCATACAAAGGCCCTCCATATGCTTTTGCCAAAGTGGAGAACAATTTCAATCACTCTCTTTAAATATTCGACAGATCACCTCTCCTACAAATTCCAGATCCTTTGAGCACTTTTAGAAATTCATCCTAAAAAATTAAATATTCAGAGATGTGATCAAAGGTTTATGCCAAAGAATATCTCTAGAAGTACAGGAAAAAAATTGTAATCAATCTAATGTCCCAAACTGAAAGTTGTTTAAATAAATTATAGTGTAATTTTAGAACTCAATACAGCACAGTCATATAAAAATATCTTCAATGAACCTCCCATGACATAAAAATATTCACTATATTTTTAAGGTAATAAGATGAAAAGATTATATATAATGTCTTTAGTTTTGAAAATACATGTATTTTACATATGCACATAAAAAACATTTGCTGCTGAGTCACTTCAGTTGTCTCCAACTCTATGGGACCCCATGGATGGCAGCCCACCAGGCTCCCCCGTCCCTGGGATTCTCCAGGCAAGAACACTGGAGTGGGTTGCCATTTCCTTCTCCAGTGCATGAAAGTGAAAAGTGAAAGTGAAGTCACTCAGTCATATCCGACTCTTAGCGACCCCATGGACTGCAGCCCACCAGGCTCCTCCGTGCATGGGATTTTCCAGGCAAGAATACTGGAGTGGGGTGCCATTGCCTTCTCAAAAACATTTAGGTGATTATATCAAGTATTAACCATTGTGGGCTTCCCTGTGGCTCAGCTGGTAAAGAATCTGCCTTCAATGAGGGAGACCACTGTTACCTCTGAGAAGTCTGATTGGGGATGGATTTGCATTTTCTTCTTTATGCTTTTCTGTTTTTCCCAAACTTTCTTCAAAGCATATTTCACTTTCATTTTCAAAGATACAATGTAATTAATGTTTATTCCCTGTAACACAAGGGCCTTTTCAAATATTTGTTGTGCTAAATGGCAAACCAATAAGACACCTTGGTGCCTCCCCCAAAGCAATGACACAAACAACAGAAGCTATCCTTTCAAAGCCATATCATAGGCAGATTTCTCTCTATATACTGGCACTTGTAGGAGGCTCATATTCCTTCAGGAGAAGAAATCCAAACTCAAGTGGAGTTCATAAGCTTGGACACTGGGATCACATGTGTATTGTTAAGTATTAAATACCAGTGTTAATTTGTTCCAGATGTTGAGGTTATCAAAAAGACATCACCATGGTAAAGAATAAATGCAGATATGTGCGTATTCAGTTGTAAATGCTTAGCTTAATTCTTCTACCAAGTAAAATATGCTCCAATATACCTTTGTGTTGCCTTGGGGATATTGCCTGTCACACAGAATATGGTCAATAATATTAGTTAAATTAGATTGAACAGAATTTCACTCACATCTGCCAAAAATTTAATTATTTTCAAAACCTGCATTTTGTTCATGATTTATAAATGAAATACATCCTTCACTAAAGTCATTCCTTTATTTAAAATCTCCAGTAGTTCCCACTTACCAATAGAATGAAGCCCTTCACTGCCTGAATCCCATCCATCTCTCCAGTCTCATGTCTAACTCTTCCCCCAGGCATCCTATATTCTGATCCCGGCAGACTACTCAAGGTTTTCTGGGCATCCTCTCCTGTCTTCTTGTGTCTCCTTGAATGTCCTTCACCCCCTTATCCACTCAGCAATCTCCCATTCATCCTTCAAGTTCCTCTCAAATATAGCTTCTCTCTGAATTTCTGAAATTTAACATCTGTCCTACCTTGTCCTTCCCTGATCACATGATTCCATAGCATTTTTTTCCCATGTATATAGCATTTTACATGTTGAATACAGTTATTTGTCTATATGTCTCTCTTCTGCTATAGATCATAAGCCTCCAAAGAATAGGGAAAAAAATTAGAACTGTTTTTCTAAAATAATTTTCATCTAAAAATTAAGAACAAAATTAAGCCTTAAATTAGTATAATAATATAATAGCAATACATTACAGTGTATTGATTACAATATATATTAAAGTAACAATATAATATGTTGATTATAACATATATTAACATATTGTTATAATAATATATTCAGTGTTAAATATAAGGCATAATTTGATTTGTATTTATTATTATTATTATGGATCCTATTGAGGCACATATTCATCAGACTATCCCTGTGAGGGTCTAATGGTCATCTGGGTCTTGAAGAGTTCCTGATGCCAGAGGTTCGTCTTCAATGAGGAGGGGTATACAGCACCACCCTCACCACCTTTACTATCTCATTCAAGTTATGATGTTTTGTATAATACACATATCCATTTAAGTAGATTTATAGATTGCATTCTCAGGTGGCACTAGTGGTTAGGAGCCGACCTGCCAGTGCAGGAGACTTAAGAGACTTGGGTTTGATCCCCGGACCAGGAAGATCCCCTGGAGAAGGAAATGGTAACCCCCTCAGTATTCTTGCCTGGAGAATCCCATGGGCAGAGGAGCCTGGAAGGCTACAGTCCAGGGGGTCACAGAGTCGGACATGACTGAAGTGACTTAGCACACAGGTACATAGATTGTATTATCTCTTTTTACCAAACTAACCTCACAAAAAGAGCTAGTCAATTAAAAAGATTCCTGCAAAGAAACCATAAAATAGCCCATTTATAGCAGCAAAAACAGTGAAGCTACAAGTACAAAAGTTTGCTATCTGACAAGAATTTAAAACAAAATAAACCTTGTTAATCAATGATCTTATATAATTCATGAGACAGCAGTTGCATTTTGAAATTAGTGCAAAGGAGAGATCATTTTGTAAAAAGATGTTTGGACATGTATGTGATTTTCTTACTGAAAATAATATGTATCAACTATGAAAACAGTTCTGTACATGTACAAAATTTTATAGCCTGATTAAGAAATTTTACAGAGTATCTATAGGCTTTCAAATAATTTATTTAGAAATAAAAACATGCAACTTACCTGATTAGTTTGAAAAAACAATTGAAAGGCATCAAGGAATATGGAGAACTGCCAAATTTTAATACAAATCTTTGCAAAATTGGTGGAGGAGGTTGACACAAGAGTATAACGATGGAGGAATATTGTCAATGATGTACTTCTTCTGTCTGGTTCTGTGTATACACACGAAGTATCTTTTTTCAGTTAAAGCAGCTATTAAAACCAAGCAGTAAAATTAACTGAACTAAGAATCAGACTTCTGAACGTTTTTATCTCAGTATTAAATAATGAAGTAGGTTCAAGAGCATTGCTCTCATTAAAATATTATTACTAGTAAAAAGAAAAATAGCTTGTGTCATTAATATAAATAATATGAAATAAAATTAAAATATTATGCCATTTTTCCCCATTCTCCCAACTTTCTGTACATTTTGTACTGTACATAATATGTTAATACAGTTGTTCATCTATAGAGATAAGAAAATAAACATACATAGGTTTATCTAGAGACAGAAGAAATAATTAATAAAAGTTTGCAGAATGAAAATCTTCTTACAAAATTTAATAGCAGAAATATAAAAATATTTCCTCCGTGGATCCTCTGCACAGAATGTGAAAAAATTTAAAACTTGGAGGTGGGGAATACTTTTAGGTAGGCTATTGTTTGCTTATTCTGTAGTAATTAAGAGGAGAGAAACTCTCTCTAAAAGTTTTGGTGTCCTAGGATTTAAACTATAGCACTGAATAGAAGATCAGAATGTAAATTATAGCACTGTGTAAGATAAAAACGTGAAACCATACATTCAGCTCT
The DNA here is from genome assembly GCF_029407905.1 of Bubalus kerabau. NCBI lineage: Eukaryota > Metazoa > Chordata > Mammalia > Artiodactyla > Bovidae > Bubalus > Bubalus kerabau. The sequence continues at coordinate 143,224,896 of NC_073625.1, forward strand.
CAGAGAAGAATTAAATATTGAAATTTATTGGCATTTTCTGACAAAGTCTCAAGATCTCATCATTAAATAAATTCACTTGACCAAACAAAGGCACATTCTAGTATCTTTCCTAAGAGGACCTTGATTTGAATTCATGAATATAATGAAATTCTGTTTCCAGAAAATGTTCAGAGGGAAATGAGGCGTTTTTATCACTTATCATTATAAAGCAATATAGTGCTTTGAAAATGGATTCAAGCATGTTTTGTGTTTTCTTCTCTTAAATTCTGTGGAGCTATTGTTTCCATTTAACAAATTAGAAGATGGATGCATTTGAAGCTGCTTCACTTGTTACTATGCCCAGATCTTCAATTGCTACAGAATATTTACCCAATCTTCCTCCGCACACTTGCATCTCAAAAGCTGCTCAAGGACTGGGTTGGGTGCACTGGGGCAAGCTAGGGGTGGGGCGGGGCGGGGCGCGGGGTAGGGGGGGGCGGTAATTGAGGCGGGGAGCTGGGAAGGAGGCTCAAAAGGGAGGGGATATATGTATACGTACAGCTGATTCACTTTGTTGTACAGCAGAAATTAACACAACATTGTAAAACAACTATAGTCCAAGTTTTAAAAATCCATGGTAATCATTGACATGAATATTTTCCAATAAATAAAGTATCTTGAGAAAGGGGAAAAAAAAAAGCTGCTCAGTTGCTGAGATCAGCTTACTGACCTAGGAAAGGAGGTGGGCAAACTAAGTGACAACCAAACGAACTCTTATTGAGACAAAAGCAACCAGTCACCAGAGACAATCTGAGGACAAATAAAAGGCAAAACTACTTTCACTATGGGTGGCAAACATACGGAACTTGTTAAATCCGAGTGACAGTGCTAACTGAAGCATAAATGGGTTCATGGAAGGTTCAGATATATTCAGAGAGAAAAACTCTCTAAAGGGTTATTAAATGGAAATTAGGTGTGTTGGGGAAAACTCCATGCCCTGGAAATGGCCCTCAAGGGGAACCTGAATCCCACTCTTCTAGCCATTAAAAGCACCGCAGCCACTCCAGCCTGACACAGAGCAAAGTTATTTTGTTCTTACCATGACATCAGAAATAAATTCCAGATCCTATTACACAGAGGGCATCTTTGATAGCCTCCCAGGTCTTGGCTGTATATCATCAAGGCAATATACTGTCACCCTTCTTATTTAACTTAGAGTACAACATGAGAAATGCAGGGCTGGATGAAGCACAAGCTGGAATCAAGATTGCTGGGAGAAATATCAACAACCTCAGATATGCAGATGACACCACCCTTATGACAGAAAGCAGAGGAACTAAAGAGCCTCTAGATGAAGGTGAAAGAGGAGAGCGAAAAAGCTGCCTTAAAACTCAGCATTCAAAAAACAAAGATCATGGCATCCGGTCCCATCATTTTATGGGAAATAGATGGGGCAACAATGGAAACAGTGACAGACTTTACTCTCTTGGGCTCCAAAATCATTGCAGATGGTGACTGCAGCCATGAAATTAAAAGACACTTGCTCCTTGGAAGAAAAGCTATGACCAACCTAGACAGCATATTAAAAAGCAGAGGCATTGCTTTGTCAACAAAGGTCTGTCTAGTCAAAGCTATGGCTTTTCCAATAATCATATATGAATGTGACAGTTGGACCATAAAGAAGGCTGAGCACTGAAGAATTGATGCTTTTGAACTGTGGTGTTGTAAAAGACTCTTGAAAGTCCTTTAGACTGTAAGGATATCACACCAGTCAATTGTAAAGGAAATCAGTCCTGAATATTCATTGGAAGGACTGATGCTGAAGCTGAAACCCCAATACTTTGGCCAATACTGATGCGAAGAACGGACTCATTGGAAAAGACCCTGATGCTGGGAAAGACTTAAGGCAGGAGGAGAAGGGGACGACAGGGGATGAGATGGTTGGATGGCATCACTGTCTTGAGGGACATGAGTTTGAGCAAGCTCCGGGAACTGGTGATGGACAGGGAAGCCTGGCGTGCTGCAGTCCAGGGGTCGCAAAGAGATGAACACAACCAAGAGCTGAACAACAAGTCTTGGCCCCGCCAACCCTCCCTGGGCTAGGGAGGAAAGTATGTGACTAAGAAATCAGAATCCTGGCTCTTTCTTTCCCATTCTGAAGCTAAATATACTTTTTTAACAAAATCAAGGCCCTACTTCCCTTTGAGGGGCCTTTTGGAATTGAAAGTAGTTCAGAAAGACCTCTTGACCTACAGTGGTCTTTTTTTAATTTTATTTTCAAATTCTAAGCCAAAACTGGTTGACTTCAAAGGTCTCTGTACAAAAATCACAGCATTGTTTTCCTAAGGAGGCCTTATTGAGTGATTGATATTTTGAGGGTTTTCCAGCCCAGTGATTTCTTTGCTAAAAAAAAAAAGTGTACTCACTCATCTTGGCATTTGTTTGCAAACCAAACCCATGGTTTGAACTCTGTTTATCATCCCCCACCTCATCCCTCGCCCTTGACACTGGAATTGCTAACACATAGAGAACACAGTGGTCTGTTCCTAGCAAAATGTGCTCCCCTGTGACTTTGCTTTTTATGCACAGATTATCATCTCTGTCATTCATTATAACTTCAAAGGCTACAAGAGAGTAAACTCCCTTTAGTAGCTAATTCCCCTTATTTCCTGAAAATCTGTTTGTGGAGACTTTGAGTCCACATTTCCTCTTTCCAAAGATATGAATATTGACTAGCCCTTTTACTATAGAGAAGCTTGAGTGTGTGGGGCTTCCCTATAGAGAAGCTTGAATTCCCTCAATTTTCCAGCTACCACAGATTAAAGGAACCATTTCTAAGAACCAGGTCCAGAATTTAACCTTACTCCTAAACTAACATTCTCAGTTGGGAGAATATTTATGTTAATAAATCTTAAGGGAATTTTCTGGAGGTCCAGTGGTTAGGACTCTGTTTTCATTACAGGGGGCCCAGGGTTTGATCCCTGGTCAAGGATTTAAAATACTACAAGCTGAGCAGCATGACCAAAAGAAAAAAAGAATCCTAAGCTAATTTTGAATCTGTCCTTTCATTAAATGGCTTTCTATAGTAATTCATTCCCTTAAGGAACAAATTCCACTTGAAGGCTGGAGCAGTGGTCAGTACTTGGGGCTTTAGAATCAGGCTTGCAAGGCTGTGGAACCTTAGGCAATCTACTTAACCTCTCTGGGTCTCTGCTTTCTCATCTATAAAATAGGTATATGATAGCCCTCAATTCATGAAATTGTTATAAGAATTGAATGAACAATATACGTATGGTGCACTTAGTTACTATTTTAACTGAAATGTATTCTTGTTTTTAATATCTTATGAGAAAGACACATACTCTTGACATTTTCATTCTACTGTATTTCATTAAACATAATTTAGTTTCATTTTGTAAATTCCAAATATGCTGTAGCAGTATGAGAACTGGCCTTAGCATTGGAAGACATGAGTTCAATCCTGACCTTGATACTTACTAGCTCTGTGGCCTGGACTCATTACTTCACCTCCTTAACCTCCAGTTTTGTCATGTAGATAAGAGGGATGATACTGATTGCTGAGTGGACTGAATGTGTGCTCTGCAAAATTCATGTGCTGAAGCCCTAATCCCTGGTGTGATATTTGGAGGTGGGTCCCTTAGGAAGTAATAAGTTTAGATGAGGTCAGGAAGATGGAGCCCCCATGATAGAATTTGGGTCCTTGTAATAAGAAGAAAGACTAGAACCTCTCTCTCTCTTTCTTCCCCTTTCCTCTCTCCCCACCAAGCGATGACACAGCAAGAAGGCAGCTGTCTACAAGCCAGGAAGAGAGTCCTCTGCAGACACCAGATCTGCCAACACCTTGATCTTGTGTTTTCCCGCCTCCAGAACCATGAGAAATAAATGTGGATTGTTTAAGCCCCCCAGTCTATAGTATTTTGTTGTAGCAGTCTCAACTGACTAAGACAGATGCCCTCCTAAGAGTGTCAGAAGGTATAACACAGGCTACAAGTTTCCCTCAAAATCTACTCTTTTTCTTTTTAGAGACTTACTCAAAAAATTTAACCAGGTACATGGCCAGATGGAAGAAAGGCCAGGGTCAGCTGCGTAGCCTCACAGGCCCCACAAGCAGAAGGATTATTAAACCCTGGTTTAATTCTGTGCTGTTGGCATTCTCAATAATTTTTTCATTGAACTTGTGTTTTGTAAGTGAAGTCTAAGGAGACCATGGAGCATGTGTGTGAGGAGAGAAAATACATGCAGTATACATGTCCATCACTTCTTGCCACTATATCCGCACATAGTGCCCATGATACCCCATGAGCACAGATTTCGCATGGACCCACATGTGTGGAAGTCCAGCAGGACTCAGAAGTTCAGAGGTGAGTGTGTGTTATGCGTGTGGCTGAGTGCCATGGTCTGAATGTTTGTATCTGCCCAGAATCCATATGCTGAAATCCCAACCACAAGCGATGCTATTAGGAGGTGGGGCCTTTGGAAGGTGTTTAGCTCATGAGGGTGAAGCCCTTATAACAGGATTAGGGCTTTTATAAAGGTGGCCCCACGGAACCACCTCACTCCTTCTGCCACATGAGGACGCAGGGAAAGACGCCAGCTCCGAACCAGGAAGAAGGTCCTCATCAGAAAGCGACCATGTTGGTCCCTTGGTCTTGGACTTCCTAGAACTGTGAGAAATAAATTCCTGTCATTTATAAGCTCCCAACCTGTGGTATTTTGTTATAGCAGCCTGAACAGACTAAAACTGAGTAAAGAGGTGCACTGAAGTCCCCGGAGGACACACTTCCCATTCAAACCACAGCTCTCTTCAAATGTAGAAAGAAGACAGTGGGTTCTAAGAAACATGAATGACCTTAACCTTGTATTAATAATTCCCTGTATTCACCAACCATTTTACACTGAAAATGATGACATAGATAGAAAGGGAAAGATAGATCCCATTCATTTCGGTCCCATTCATTTCATTCCTTCTTACTCTTCACTAAGCTGAAGCAGAGTGTGTTGGCAGAATGGGTGCATATCAAGGAGTAAAAAAAAAATATAAGTGAATTAGTTTTGTGCAATGTTTCCACTATTCTAATGAGTAATACTGAAATGTGTACATGCTGCCAAATACAAATTGTGGGATTTTGGTGTTTCTACAAAAAAAGTGAAACTGTCTTTTTATTTGCACTTAAAACAGATTGCACAATTTAAAAAATGGTAAAATTCATGCTTGTAATTTAGTTTTTCTTAAAATTTTTACTTAGAAAAATTTCGTTTTTTTTTTTCCACTTAGGACAACATTAAATAGGGGAAAAAAAACCACCATGACAGTCAAGAGAGAGACCACAAAAAAAGGAAAAAGCTGTTTTAAGTAAGAACACTTTTTCCCTGTTTTTTTGAAAAAGGAGCTGTTTTTATTTTATACTGGGCTCTACAAATTACATAGCCAATCTTGATTAGAAAAAAAAAAAACTTCCCAGTGTCTCTTGCAGCAACATGTGGCCATGTGACTTTTGCAAGCAGATTCCTGCAGCAGCTTCAGGGAACTATCTTAGGAGATGGTGGGCATGAACCTTTGCCCTTTCCCTTTGATCCTTTCTCCACCTGAAATGTAGATGTTACCATCTTGGACCCCTGGGTTTGGTGAAGCAGGGAGTTGGAAGGATCCAGGATCCCTGAGGGCTTTGTAAAGAAGCACCTAGTTAGCCAAGACTGTGGATTGCTAAACTTTTACAGTGTGTGGAATGGATTTCATGAAATGATTCGTGTGATAGTATATGTCTATGTTAGTCACTCAACAAATGTATAGATTTTTATTTTTGTTTGTTTTTAGTCAACTAGGAAAAGATATATTATTCTTCATATTTTTCTTCGAAACAGTTCAGCACCTTCTGACCACCTACAAGGCCCAGCTTGGGGATCTCTGCTTCAGGTCTCCACTTTGCTCACTGTACCTGGTTGAGCCTTTTAAGTACGAATCAGTGCCAGCAGATTCTGCTGCCCCTGTTGTACTTATCACAATAAAAACTGAGCTCTGTCACCAGGACAGGAAGTTTTTGTTTCTTTTCACTATTATTTTTTAATTTGGTCACACTGCACAGCATGTGGGATCCTAGTTCCTAGACCAGGAATTGAACCCATACACCTTGCACTGGAAACATTGAATGTTAACCACTGGACAGCCAGGGAAGTCCTTGGAGAGGAAGTTTGTAAAATATTCAAACCAGAGAAGATTGACACCTTCAACTAAATTCCAGCCCTAAAAATTAGCGAGCTTCTTTGCGGAAGGTCTCAGCAAGACTTGGCAGAAGCCTGGACAAGACCTTCTCTGCCCATTCTTCACTCTTCTGCATATAATCAAATTGATAGCCTTTAAGGAGTTTGGGAGTTGGCTGACTTTCGACTCCCATTTTAAAAATGTATCAAGTTGGGAGAAGATCTGGTCAACATGCCTTTATATATCAAATATTCTGTAAACTCTCATCTTCCATCTGCGCACTAATATGCTTCTGTCGGTATTTTATTTTCCCCTCAGTCAGGGTGTAAGTTTCCAAAGTCAATTAAAGATGACAATGATAAGAAGCTAACAGCATCACTATTCATGATGCTCCTAACTACATCACTAGGCTACAAGTTAATTGAGGACTGGGATTGACTTTGTGATTCTTTTTTATATCTGGTGGCTAACGCATGGCTGGCACATAACTAGGGCTCATCAAATGCTTGTTTAATTAGTTAACAAATGAATCAACGAATGAATAAAGAAATAAATTTTAGCAGCTGCTCTTAAAATCCATTTTAGGATAACCCAAGTTCTAAGAGTTTGTGAACTGCCTTTTTCTACAGTGTTCAGATTTTTTTTAATGAGTGTCTGTGACTCCGGGTTTGAGTCTAGACCAATAGAATCAGCGTTCCCTGAGAGCTGGTTAGATGACAGAGTCCCAGGCCTCACCCTAGACCTGCTGGATCAGAGACTGCATTTTAATAAGACCCTCATGTGATCCATGTGCACCTTACAGTTTGAAAAGCAAAGTTGAATATAACTCAAAATAACATTTTAATTAAAGAAAGTACCAGACTGTGACAACTAGGTGCTCTTTGCCATTTAGAAGGTCATTTTGTTGTAAAGCATAAGCAGTTCTTACCTTCTACAACCCTACAATCTTATGGTGTCCACATTTTTCATTTCAACAATGGGGCATGGAGCAGTGACAAGTTCCTCCATCTCCACTCCCTCCCGCTGTCCCGGAGCCACAAAGCCTGAGCTCTGAGATTCTGCGTGAGGTAGAATAATATAGATTCCTCAAGAGCTGCTATTCAAGCCATAAGCAGCATGTGCCAAAGTTCCACCCACAATTCTGGTTCAGTCTCCTTTAGGCTGCACAGCTGGCTGTCACACACTCTTTTGTGGGGACATCTCAATGGCCGCACTGATGCGGCCTCTGCCCGAGGCCAGCCCTACAGTGGCCTCCCTGTCTTCCCAGCATGTGATGTCATGAGCATGAATGTCCTGCCAAACATTTAAGATGTTGCAGTTCACATTGTGTACATTGTATAGAGAAACACTGACATGCAGATTTGAAATTAAAAAAAAAAGAGAGAGAGAGAACCACAGGACAAGATACAACCAAACTTTGTTCTATTGTTATCCCTAACCACCAGTTCAACACAAATATGTAACTTGTATTGTTAAAGTACACAATCTTACAATCTTCTCTCTCTCTTTTTTTTTTTTTTTTTTGCTGTTGTAACTAGCATCTGTAGATGCAGAGATTTCTTGAAATATTCTTTCTCTAATTTGGTTTCTACCAAATTCTTGGAAAGTGTGAGCAGAACTGGTTCATTTCAAACTAAAGACCCTCTGCATGTGGTCCCTTCAGAATGGACCGAGGAGTTGGATGGAAGCTGGGTATAACAAAGTCATCTTGTCTCTAAGGACCATCTAAAAGGGATGAGGGAGGGGATCAGCTGCACTACCAAAAGACATGAGAAAGGGGCTCTTGCCTTCACTCTATCAAAGTGTGGCATGGGGGTCACCTCTTCAGAATCACTGGTGCACAATAGAAGTGCAGTTTCTTGGGTACCAACCCACATCCACTGAGTTGGTGTCCGAAGTGAATCTGAAACTTACCTGACTTTCTATATTGACTGTTATCTTGGAGAACAAAGGCTTTAGAGTTAGACTTGAATCCTATTTTAGTTCTGTATAAGGGCAAGCTGACCTTGACAAATAACCTGAACTCTCTACACCTCCTTTTCCTTATCTATACAACAGGGACTGTGAGAAGGATTACGTGTGTGAAGTTCACTGGAACAAACAGGTCTCAAGAGCAGGTCTTCCCTTTTCCCTATTACTCAGGCAGAGCACTTCAGGTCTGCCATTTCACCTGTGACTGGGGGGCTGTTGTCTTCCCCTGGGTGGCAATCTACTGTCACTGTAGGTGCCAGGTTCTCATGGAGCTCTAATGAGGGCAGCTAAGATCAAGAGTCATCCCTTTAAACGTCCCTTGGTTTTGTCACTAAGGCGGAACCTGTTATTCTATAGCTGTGCTCTCCAGTCCAAGAGCCATCAGCCATATGTGGCCACTGAACACTTACAGTGTGGCCAGGACTAATGGAGAGATGCTGTAAGTGTAGAATCCACACTGGAGTCCAAAGACTTAACACAAAAGGAAGAGCGTAAAAATGTAATTGATTACATATTGAAACGATAATACTTTGAATGCACTGGAATAAAATAGAATATATTAAAAATTAATTTCACTTGTTTACATTTAGCTTTTTAATGTGGCTCCTAGGACATTTTAAATTATATATGTGGCTCAGGTTATATTTCTACTGGACAGTGCTGTTCAGGGGGAACAGTGACCCCTCCCCTCCTCCTTCACACTGATAATATAACCCAACACTGGAGTTATGACCTACAAAATGGGATTCCCTAATGAAGCAATGATCATCCAGGAGACATTGAGGGTGTCTCTTCTCCTGCTGCAGGGGAAAGTGGGGCTCCTGCAGCACAGCCCCTCATGTGAGAAAGCACGCAGCAGCCTCAGGGAAAGAGGTGTGTGAGTGAGCACAGCCATAAGAGGACACTTCTGATTCTAAGAGGAGACAAGGGGTGTGAGACCTACAGTCTTCCGTGTCCACACCCCCTGAGGCCCTCTTGCTCCATTCATGTTCACAGTCATTACACTCTGGCAAGTTTTCATGAGGTAGAGAGGGTCCGGCAATATAATCACAAAACTTGCATTCTTACAAAGCTGCCATAACTGAGCAAATATTTTGGTCAACATGAAGATTATCTTTTCTCCACAAGTTAATTTGGAAATACTTTCCACTAGGTTATAATCTCCTAATGTACACAAATCTCTACAAAAATGATTAGTCCAAGTGGATATTTCCAAAAAGGAAATGTTTGCCAACCATTATGCTATCAACTAATGAAATTAGTATTTTTGGAAAAATACTACCAAAGTAGATTACAATCTGTTTTTTCTAACAGCAGACTCATAACTTGACAGACTTTCTGGAATAGAAAACAAACAAAAATCAATTTGCTATATCCAATTTTGTTCAAAATTTCTAAACATCTACATATATATGTTCAAACAAAATGCACTTAGATATTATTACCTGAAGATCCAATAAAAATGAGATTGTTTTATAGTTCCCCTTATACTGAGCCAATTCCTTTACTATGCCTAGAATAGATAAAGGAGTTTGTGTGATACTTGGCACTTGGTATCTGATGGTTGCCTATTTATATGACTTAAAGAAGCCATAATGTCCCTCCTTAAGAGACCTAGAGAGCATCTAGGTTCCCCTTATGACCACATGTAACCATCACGATACAGTGAATAAAATATTTTTTAAAATTTTCAGCATAAGGCAGAAAGACTTACTCTTGAATCCCTGACCAGATTCCCTGTAAATTACTAGTAGAGATCAATGAAAAAGTTTAAATTGATGGATGATACCTCTGGATACAACAGAATATTACAGGCCAGTTTTGCAGACAGTCTGTTATTTTATTGCACAGATTTCATTTAAAGAACAAAATGCACCATCAAGTTTGGAGAGTTTAGGGTCTTGGATACCGGTACACCATCAGTGTTTGCACCCGTAAAGCCAAATTCAACAGTACAATTTATGCTAAACAGTATCACTTCAAGACAGCTAACAGAATGAAAATAGAAAAGGGAGAAAGTTTTTAAAATATGTTAAATTGAAGCATATGAAAGTGTAGGATTAAAAACTATATCCTACAAACCTGGAAATCAAGAATGTTTTGTGGCATGTCAGTTAGTTATACTCACTTGTACTGTTATTTACGGTAACATTAAGGTCTGTTTGGTTCATTTCCTTCATACTGATGCATTGAGAATTTCAGGAAAACCGTGGTTATAAAAATGAGCAACCTTAAAAAGTATGTACAGATAAATGTAATATCACAAACTAAAAAATATCCCCACCCCTTGCCCTCACCTTACAAGAGGGAAACTTCCCCATGGAGGGCAAGGTCCACAATGCCCTTCCCTACCCCACCCCGCATTCCCAATTCTATCTTTTTCTATTGGTTATAACTAAGTGACCTTGGAGCTGAGAGGAGAGAGGGAACAGAGAGGCATCTCTATGAGGCTCCCATTGTCATCTGTAACAGCTTGAAAGTGTCTTTTCTTTCTCTCCCCACACCCAACATGGCAATGTTTGCAAGGTATTTGAAATTTAAAGAAAGAGGAAAAATTTTTTCATATATATGTGTGTGTGTGTGTATATATACATATATATATACATATATATATGTATGACAAAAGAACGCCCAAGAAAAGAGCTAGTAGTGGGCAAAACCATGGGGAAAAATGTGCGGCATTATCTGAGCTAAACATTTCTTTTAAGGCAACAGAAGGAGAAGGAGATGTTAAGACTACAGAGTGCCAGACAGGATGCTCTTCTAGAACTTTGGCTTTGGAGCCTGGCAGAGGAGTGGGCTTCCCAGCCCCTCACAGTGGCAAGCGAACCTAGGGCCGTGGGCCCGGCATTTACAGCACCTCTGTGGGCAGGCTGGCAGCTCTCTTATACATGGGCACTCTTGGCGTGAGTAGGGGAACTGGAGCCTGAAGAGTAGTAGAAACGATTTTCCCCGAACGCCTGGGCATCTCCAGCGCAGCAGACGATGACACAGCCCCCCACGAGGCACAGCACGGCACCAATCCAGCCCGCGTACAGGGAGTAGCCAAAGCTCACGATGGTGGTCTCACGGTGGGCGCACACGGGGAACCAGATGGTGGCGACCATGGCGCAGAGAGCTGGGGAGACAAGGAGAGAGCTGTGAATGAGGAGCCCCATCACACACCAACAAGACCAGGCTCCCCTTCAGTCCACACACGCACCCCTCTGGCTTCCAACCAACTCCAAAACTCAGTACACCCAGCTCTGCTCCCTTTAGGTTCCAATCTGAACTTAACGGTTGACATCTATTGAATAAACAGATCGAAATCATGTGCCAAACTGCTAGGTCCTTATTTTTTCAACAGGTGGCAGAGACAAAAGAGGGCTGCTCAGGCTAAGTTGCTTCATTCGTGTTCAACTCTGTGAGACCCTGTGGACTGTAGCCTGCCAGGCTCCTGTCCATGGAGTCCTCCAGGTAAGAATACTGGAATGGATTGCCATGCCCTTCTCCAGAGGATCTTCCCCAGAAACAAACAAAAAAAAAGTCCAATGTAAAAACCTAGAAATAAATCATTTAAGTCCAAAAAATATGCATCTGTATTTATTTATATATCTTGACTCTATATACTTATATTTCTATTCTTACACTTACTTAAATGTATTGTAATTATCTCTTTACAACTCTATTTCCCATGCCAAGTTCTGAAGATCCTTGAAGGCAGGGCCCATGTCTTATGTTTGTAAAGTCAGTGTTTAGCTCAGCACAGAGTACAGAGTGTGTGCTCAATGTATACCAGGTGAATGACTGGATGACCTGAGCCATTCAGAAATGAGAGACAAGATGGTGCCACTTCAATGTCCACTCTTGTTTTCTATTTGGTCAATTCACAGTACAAAGACCTGAAGAAGCTATACAAATTCTCTTGCTGTAGAGAATACTGCCAGACATCAGTGGAGTATCAGCTAGGAGTCTGAGTTTGTATTGTGCTGCTCACAGTCACGAAACCTCTACATACACACACACATGAACAGTTCCCAGAGTAAAAGAAATTACCCACTCAAGGACTGTGACCCATCACAACAAATTTCATCATCATAAGAAATAGCCTCTTCACCAGTTAGCTTTTCCCCTCCTCCTAAGCAAAGTAACAAAACAGGACAGGCAGGAGCCTATAAAGATTTTTTAGAAGGTTTTAAACCTCTACATGAGCACTGTCAAATAGGGTAGCTAACAAGCTACATGGGCTATTGAACATTTCTTATGAGGCTATGCTAAGTCACTTCAGTCGTGTCCAACTCTGTGTGACCCCATAAACGGCAGCCCACCAGGCTCCCCGTCCCTGGGATTCTCCAGGCAAGAACACTGGAGTGGGTTGCCATTTCCTTCTCCAGTGCATGAAAGTGAAAACTGAAAGTGAAGTCGCTCAGTCATGTCCGACTCCTAGCGACCCCATGGACTGCAACCTACCAGGCTCCTCCGTCCATGGGATTTTCCAGGCAAGAGTACTGGAGTGGGGTGCCATTGCCTTCTCCATCTTATGAGGCTAGTGAGACTGAAAACCAAATTCTGAGTTTTCATTAAATTTAAGTGAACACGTAGCTAGCGGCTAATGTACTAAGCAACAAAGCTCTAGAAAGTAACTTCATTCTTACTTTGGTATCATCTGATTTCTCACGACTACAAGTAGACAGAAATTTTAGGTAAAGCTTTGAGTTGGGGGACTTCCCTGGTGGCCCAGTGGTTAAGAATCCACCCCTCAAGGCAAAGAACTCAAGTTCCATCCCTTGTTGGGGAACTAAGATCTCACATGTTGCGGGGGAACTAAGGCCTGCCTGGCACAATTAGAGAGAAGCCCACCTGCCTGCTGCAACTAAGACCTGAGGCAGCCAAATAAATAAACATTTTTTAAAACAAATATTAAAATAAATATATTTTTTTAAACTTTAAGTTGGGATGTCACATTAAAGTTAACAGACCAAAATAAAAATGTTTCTAATTGTTAGTCATAAACACTTTGATAAATTTAAGGCAGTTGTTGCACTGTTTGCTACCCAGGGAACTCTTGTCACTTCAGCTTAGCACACTTTTTCTGATTTATGCTCATACTGAGTAATTTTCTAACTGACCTCTATGCCCACAGAGAAAAAATGTAATTTTTCTTTAATAGCACTCAAATCTTACAGCCTTGTACATTCGATCTAAAGAAAAGATTTTTAAGTCTTACCCATTTGAAAGACCTCTTAGACTATTTCATTGCACTTGTGTAGCTTGTACAATAAGGTTTTGTTGACAACACACTAAGCCCATCCCCACAAGGTGTGTATAGATATACATAAATAGACGTGATTCATGTCCTAAAAATGTATAGATCCTAAGTGGAAGTCAGAGTAAAGAAGTGAATTTGGAGGCTCTGAATTGCTCCAACTGGCTTTCTAACAGCCTAAATTCACTCCATTAGTTGTGAACTGCTCACATATTTAAGGAGTTTATATAGATTATCTAAGATGCTAAAATCTATCCATATGTTAATAACTTCACTTTACTTAAAGAGCAAAGCCCCATCATGCCAGCCACTGTAATATTTTTATATGAGATTGAGAAGATGTATTTTCCTTCCGTGAATAGAGTATATTCAAATAGACCAGCTGATCTGATTGACCAAACCTTCCCTTTCCAGCACAGGGCTTTAAAGATCTATGATGCATTTTTTTCTCTTTCTCTGGCCACAGAATCCAAATCTGGCACTCTTGGAGAACTGCTTGGCTATTGTCATCGTTATAATCTAGAGTGTCTGAGCCAGAAGGAATTGCTCTAGATTCTCCACATCAAAAATACGATCCAGCTACACACACTTAAATACCAAAAGGGGGCATTTGTTCTGAGATGGGCAAAAACAGCAGTCTAGCAAGGGCTTCCAAACACCCATGCTTGATTAGAGGGAAAAGCTGAATTCCATAGGAAAAAAAAAACAGATTTGATTCCCAGTTTATGTGGCTCTATCCAATTGATCTTTCCTATAAACAATTAACTGGATTCAAAACAGGTTATGGTTCAAGTAAAGTTTTATATTTTCCAATTATTTACACACATCACACATACACACACACACACATACACACACGGGCATTCTTCACATTTATTTTAATCTCACTTAACTTCCAGGTTTGGTTTAGATTTTACAGAGTGAGATTTAAATATTGCCTCTAATTTCACTGAATTCTTCCTCTTTTACTAAGCAAAGTAATAAAACTAGGTTATTTTCATATAGGGAAATAATCAGGCTCAACATACCAAAAGTAACCATCAGTCTTGATTTTGAGTGTTAGATTTTGTTAGACTTTATTCCTATAGACTTCACTAGGAAAGGGAAAAATCAGAAAAATGTCTAAAGATTTAAATATGGACTTACAGGACTGGATGAGTGAGTGGGTGGACGGACGGACAAATGGATAGATGAGAGGTAGACCCATTTCTAGTCTATTCTGCACTTCATTCACACCAAAATTGACTTCTAAAATTATTAAACTTTAATGTAACTTTAACACACTCAAAGCTACAAACGCATGATTTACCTCATTAGAGATTTCCTTCTTTTACAATCCATGCAAAACAAGGCAAATGAGCACCAGCAGACCCTTTATTTCCTCATTGATAATTGAACTCTGGGTGGAATTCTTGTGGCTCTCAGAGACCAACCACATCAAAAACCGCTAGAAGATGACAGACCACCACACAACATGAAGGGAATGAGAGGTTCACTGGGAAGAGTGACCTGCAGTTGAACTCACAATGAAGAACGCTTAAAACAGTCTTATGGACTCTGTAGGAGAGGGAGAGGGTGGGAAGATTTGGGAGAATGGCATTGAAACATGTAAAATATCATGTATGAAACGAGTTGCCAGTCCAGGTTCGATGCAGGATTCTGGATGCTTGGGGCTAGTGCACTGGGACGACCCAGAGGGATGGTATGGGGAGGGAGGAAGGAGGAGGGTTCAGGATGGGGAACACATGTATACCTGTGGCGGATTCATTTTGATATTCGGCAAAACTAATACAATTTTGTAAAGTTTAAAAATAAAATAAAATAAAATAAAAAAGGGAGAGTTTACTCAATTTGAGCATGGCTTGAAGGGAAAGAATATGTTTTAATCGTAAAGTTAAAAATGCAAGTCATATCATACTCAACTAAAAGATGTGAAGTGTTAATAGAACTGGCAGTAATTTTTGGCTTTCTTAAAGACATAGAAGGCCTGCTAAGACTTATTTCTACTTGCAGACACATACACACACACACGTGCATGCGACCTTGTAATGATTCCCTCCATATTTGAGGAAAATACAATGTTTTTCTTAAAAACCCACAATTACCTATAAAGTAAAGAACATGGAAGGGAATTGTCATTTCTTTTTATGTCATCAGAATTTAAGTCTCTAAAAATAAGACAGGAGAATTTTAACACTCACATTTTTCTGTTTCTCCCCTTCTACCTTCAGAAGATGTAATAGCTAACTGCACGAGAGGAAAAAATTCTGCCACTTGAGGGGGAGTAGAAAGGGAAAATCAGAGATATCATCATCTTAAAAATCAAAAGAAGGACAAGGGGAGAACAAAGCTTCACTTTGTAGATAGAGATTCATCTGGACTCAGTCCTCTCACAAGCAAAATTCCTTGCTCTTCATAAAAGAAAATAGTTTGTCTCTTTTGATAAATTTCAAATCATTTAATATACTCATTTCTTTCATTAATAAAAAACAGCCTTATTAAAAGTTATCAATGATCTTGATGTAGCCAAACACAGAAAATATTTGGGAAAGCAGTTTTAGAGCAATGAAATGTTAAGTGTAGTTTTTCATCTTTTTGCTGCTAAATCACTTCAGTCGTGTCCGACTCTGTGCGACCCCATAGACAGCAGCCCACCAGGCTCCCCCGTCCCTGGGATTCTCCAGGCAAGAATACTGGAGTGGGTTGCCATTTCCTTCTCCAGTGCTTGAAAGTGAAAAGTCAAAGTGAAGTCGCTCAGTCGTGTCTGACTCCTAGCGACCCCATGGAGTGCAGCCCACCAGGCTCCTCCATCCATGGGATTTTCCAGGCAAGAGTACTGGAGTGGGGTGCCATTGCCTTCTCCGGATACTAGTCTACTTTTGTGTATGTGTGAAATTTTTCACAATAAAAACTGTTTAAACATCCCCCTCCAAGTAACATTTTAGGAGGCATTGAACACAGCCTTCTACAATTGATACTATTATATCATACGATCTAACTGGCTATTCACATCAGCTTGTCACAAAGAAGCCAGTTAACTCAAGGCGACAAGTAATGAGATTTCTAAGGAGCTGTTGGTTGAAGTCATGTGTACTTTGTTGTTTCTTTATAATTTGAAACCAGAAAAATTTGGGTTCTACTTTCTTCACTTGCCATTCTCTAAGTTTTGATTAAAGAAATCAGTTGTGGGACGTCACAACGACTTTTACGAATATCAAATATTTACAACATCATCAAGTCAATGGAATATTTGAGTACATTATTTTCCTAGCCTGTTTTCAACACTTTCCCCTTTATTTCTATTCCACAAATCACTCTTTTTTTTCCTACACCCTTTAAAAAAAAAAAGCTTCATGGTTATTAGTAAAAAAATTTTTTAATCCCAAAGTTCCAAGTTAAAAACTTTTTTTCAATACAAATAGGATTCCTGGGGCCATATCTTTTAAAAGGAGGAGAGAAGACAAAGAATTCCACTTAGGAATTCCACTTTCCTTTCCTTCCATTCCCTACCCTGTCTCCCCAAGAAACACCAAAATCAAGTACTTTCTAACTTATAGCAAGTTGCAGATTAGTCTGAATCAGAACTAAGCTTGAGCATTTTCAGTCGTATAGCTTCCTGTGACTTTTTATAATGGAATAAGCCAAAAACTCAAACTATTAATCCCCACATTCTGGTTTCCACAAAGCAAGCAAAGGCAGTATTTCCATTAGACCAGGATGTGACCTGGTGTTATCTCTCCTTACCAGTTCCACGTGTGGACATGACCCTGCAGAAATTAGACGTGATGGAAGGAATACCCAGTTGCCTTCTAGGCAGCTCCTTTCTAGGTTACCTATTTCCTCTAACCAACAACAGCTACAAAATAGCAACCATTTGTTGACCACTTAGCCAGACACGATGCTAAATAACTTGGATATCTCATTTCACTATTCTTACCAACCTCAGAAGTAGGCAGTATTGTCCCCAATTTATATAAAGTCTCAAAGACTTTAAGTGACTTTAACTGCCCCCGTTCACAGAGCTAGAAAGCGGCAGGTCTGAGATTTAGTACAGTTGATCTGACTCCACACAATAAGATGAAGCATCTCAAGGCATAGGTATCACCTGCTTCAGCAGGGCATCTTGAAAAGCCACAGATTAGAATGATAAACATCCTGGATCTGAGGAGCCTGATGCTCCTTGAACTACTCATCTGGCTTAAGAAGTCAGCAGCATCAGGTTCCCATTCCTTCCCTCAAAGCAGGAACCAAATCCTCACAACACTGAACTCAGACTCCTGAGAAGATAAGCTGTTGTATCAGAGACATAATTTTTTAAGCTTTCAGAAAAATAAAGGTTTCCAGAGTCAGGAAGGATGGATTTTAATTAATGGTGCTTACAGTCTTCATCCCAAGATTAGCTTCAACTCTGTTCTGGTTCCCAGGTCCCCTCACCCCAGTGTGCTTGGTCAGGGCCCACACCTCACTTGGACCACTGTCAGTGACTCCGAGGACCCAGCAGGAGCCCAGTGCCGGCTTCTGCAAGAGCACCAGAAGCCCTTCCCAGCCACACAAAGGGAGCCTTCACTCTCCCCTGCTCCTCCCACCCACTGCCAGCCGGGGAAACAGGGCTCTCGGGCTCCCAGCAGAGAAGACAGAGGAGGCCAGCAGGTGTCACACTTGAGACAATGAGCTTTACATTTCCAGGATGAGCGAGCTAGTTCCAGTCCAAACAACATCCAACCGAAAGGCAAGGGGCGACCCACTGAGAAGCAAATCCAGACAGGAGCAATCGAAGAGGATGCAGGCACCACTGGAGATGCAAGGAGCAGTGCCCTTGTTCCATCATAGCAGTGATGGGTCAGAAGGGGCAGCCTCCCTGTGGGGTGGGGTGTCCAACCACTCAGTGCCCCTCCATCGGCTCCCTCCAGGCTGCAAACAGGGACTGACGAGCTCCCACCCCTACCTGCCCACCCACCTCACTCTCCTAAGATTCTGTCTATATCCACCAGCCCACTTGAAAAAGATAAACTGTATATAATTTGACTAGGAAGTTTCAGACAACAGGTTGCTATTTTTTTAATAGCCATTATCTTCAACTAGGTAATTCAGTGGTTTTCAGGAGAGTTTTAAATACCAATTTGTCTGTATGACGTTGCTTTTATGTCTTTATTTCCTACAAGATTTGGGTTCGGGATATTTTCATGTATTCTCTTTTAATGTGACTCTCATACGGACGACCAGGGGTTCTAAAGATGAACACTCAACACAGTAGACCCATTCTTTGGCTTTGGCATCCTCAGAGTCAAAGAGAGAGCCTTCTGGGGCTTCTGTAACACTTTGAGGAAAGTTACAAACAACCGCAAACGTCTAGGATGAGAAGGGTTTCACCTGGATTCTGCAAAACAGCTTACTTGCAGAACTTTGGTCTACTTACTAGAAAGGGAGTTCAGATACAGAGATCCGACCACCGAAAAGCCTCGCAGGGAAGGACCCTGTGAGTTGGATGAAGCACATGATGCTGACCCACCATGTGTTCCTCATGGCACCCCCGCAGAAGTTCTTTGTGGCTGGAACCAAAAGGTCCATGCCCAGATTCTTCTCCCAAAATTATAGAGATTTTTCTGGTCTTTTTACTCCTATTCACACATACACAGGCAAGCCCCTCCTCTGAATTCTCCATAGCTTCACAAGTCTCTAAACACCTTTACAATCAAGGGAAATGGCACCCCTATGTCTTATGTCCCCCTCCCCTCACTGGTGACACTGTGGGTGACCATCATTAAATGGCACTGACCCACACAGAACCCTGACTCCATATCTTGCCCCCTCAGACACCCAGTCTGATACCAGTTTGGGGATGGAAATTTCCTGTCCCTGGGGAACTTAATTTATATCTAACTCAGAGCCAGACCAATGTCTCTTCACTGATATTTTGCATTTTGCAACAAGATCTGCCATTCTTAAAATGCCTATGTTCTATTAAGATTTAGAATGGTGGATATAGCCTTCACAAAAACCAAGAGATGAAATCACTGATGAGAGCAGAGCTATAAGGACCCTCCCTAGGTTGGTAAACCAAGCCCCCAGTGTGCAGGTGTAATCAGGAACACTGAACGAGCACATGTCATGCCCTTGGTCTGGGCTGTCCCTCTCTCCAACCCATGACCTGACCATCTTCTCTCCAACTCTCAAAAGTCATTGCTGGGATCCTCTGCATTGGGAAACTCCTCCAGTCTGAATTAGATACCTTGCTCTAGGTATGCACAGCCTGTGTACTTTTTATAGGTAAGTATGTCCCATGCTCTATCAAGATGTCCAAGAACACTCAAGGCAGAGGCTGCCTTCTGTTTGCCAATATGCCCAGTGCCTACCATGGTGCCTGGCCCTCAGCAGGTGCTCAATGAAATGTGTACAGAATGAAAGATGGAGTGATTCATCACCTAGTGATCAACTACCCTTGACATCTTACTTTTCTCTTGCCCTTCTTTTCCTCTAGTCTTTCTTTATATGTGAAATTCTCAATCTTGGTTTCACTTAAGAGCCACCTGGGAAGCTTTCAAAAAACATCTTTGCCTGGTCAGCTGTCCAGAAGTTCTGAGTCAATGGACCCGCAGTGGGACCTGGGCACAGGTGTTGCCAAAAACAGACTCCATGGTGAAGCCTGAGTGGAGGGCCAGCCTATAACTCTTCTGTCCTCTGGTCTCTCTCTTATGTATTCCCTCAAAATCCTTTTTGTTTGTTTTTTCTTATTTTTATGTTCAGTGACTACCACAGACATTATTTGTCCCTCTGCCTCAACCACCAGGAAACATAAAGGAATACACATGGTGAGGGGCTTTTCCCCAGCGGATTCACATGTCTTCCTGTCCACATCTCTTGAGCAGCAAGACCTGAGATTCTTCAGGTCCGCTCAGAGTGGGGGTGCTCTACAGAAAGCTGTCTTACCCACAAGAATGAGCATGACACCAGCCAGCTGGGCCCGCCTGTACTTGGCCACACCAGGCTCGTGGCCCATTCGGATGCACGGGAGAACTGTGAGCAGCAGGAGAATAGCCGGCAGACCCAGGACGGAGGCAGCGATCATCAGGGCTCGGCAGGCCTGCACGTAGCCTGGAAACAAGAGCGCAGACAGCGGGTTTAGGCCACAGGTCCCCTTGGATCCTGAATCCTGCCTCACAGAATTTAGCACCATCTGCCTGCCTTCCCTTTGTCCCACTGCAGGACTTAAAATATGTTCAGAGGTATCCAAACGCAGTGACAGAGGCTGGGGGCAGGAGAGACTGAACAAGGATCCCTGGCTTTAGACCATTCACCAAAGCTTCCAAGATGAAGGGGCCAAGAGTTCAATTACCCTATTACATCACCTTGTAAAAGATCCAGATTAAAATCTAAATCTTCCAAGAAGTCTTCTGCTGTTGATGTGCTCTACCTGGGTGACCTTGGCCAAGTGCCTTGTCACTTTCCTCATCTACAGAGTAAAAATAATAATAGTACCTACGTCTTGCCAATGGAATCTAACTAAGATTCAATTTGTAAATTCATGCAGTGCTCAAACAGTGCCTAGCACAATCTAAGTTCTCCAAAAGGGGTCAGCTATTATTACTGGAATTGCTAATACTATTGTGTCAAGGCAGTACTTTTATCCCCAGGTGTACTAGGTGATTTTGTCCCTTAACCATGTGTTTTTAATTCTCATTGTGTATAGTGTGTGGCTCTAACTAGACTAAGCTAAGGCTCAGGGTCATTTTCTTGATTATCGCCTGAGAAACTCCTATGCTCATGAATCCTGCCCCCCCAAAAATGGTCAGGCTCCCCCACAGTGCCCTGGACGTACTTCCACAATGGTCCATTATCTATAAAGGAATCTCTCCGACCCCCCAAGGATTCCTGGAGAACAGACACCTGCCTTGGCCTTCGTGGGTTAACACAGTGGTCACAGCAGATAATGCAAACATACAGTTATGAACGATGGAGTTAACAAGTTGAATATTAACAGTGGAGCAAAACGACCTGTACTTTATACTCTCCAGTAAAATGCCAGGTAACTGCTTTATTAAGAAACAGATTAGAATGTGTTCAATGTTTATGTAAAATAAATATGAGAAGATGCTGGGAGAATATGACAGACTTAAATGAACCGTTTCTCACTAAAACACTCCTTCTTTCCAAAAAAGGAGGGGAATGGTACATATGTACTCCTCCTCTTTACTCAGTGGAAAGTAGAGCCAGTGGCCTGGGGGAGGAAGAGTTAATGGCAAAACCAGAAACAAGCACCAACTTCTGCCTCACGTGCCAGGACCCTGACACCAAACCAGCCTACCTGTGCACCAAGACCCAACTGCAAGATTGCCTCTTAGCAAGATGTAGCTTGCCAGAACTCAGAGTCCACACTGACTGACGTCACTGACATGAATTTGAACAACTCTGGGAGGTGGTGAAGGACAGGGAAGCCTGGCCTGCTGTAGTCCATGGGGTAGCAAAGAGCTGGACACAACTGAGTGACTAAACAGTAAGAGTCCACAAGGGTACTCTCAACCATTACTCACCTCAGTTTCTTCTGAATTAAGGATAATCAGTCAAGTATCTGTTGACTTGAAGACCCCCAGAAAGCAGCTACAGGTGGTCTGAGGTAAGGCCTCTGACCGCAGGGCCGTGCCCCTGTGGCTGAGAACCAGGGCTGGCAAATAAGAGTCAGTCAGCCACCCAGATTCCAAAGTTTATGGCTCAGGCGATCCACAAGCTAGGTGCCAAGGCCACATTTAGAATCTAAAGAAGGAGACTGAGATCAGTCCCTGTCCCCACCTAGAGTGTGAGAGAGGGGACCCCAGGAAGAATGAGTCCCTCCCTGAAACGTACCCCATCTGTGGGATGGTCTGTGTTCTCTGCAAACAAACCATTTGTCACCAAATGCTCAGCAAACTTAATTTCAGGAAAAGGAAGCAGAGGGTAATTATTTGCTTCACTCAGATTCTAACAAATACCATGCCCAGCTTTTAATTTAAAAAAATAATAAAACCACCATTTATGAAGCCTTTACTACATCTAAGAAGGCTTTTGCATCTCTCATCTCATTTAATCCCCCAAACAATTCTGAAAGATAGAAAGAAGAAGACAGCTGGGGTTCATAGAGGTTAGTAACTTGTCCCCAATCACCCAGGTTATGAGCGCTGGATCCCAGAGTCTGACCCAGATCTACCAACAGCAGCTTTAACTGAAGGCATAGCCACATCTGGGTCTCTGACCCCTGTCATTCTAAAAGTCCAAAATGGAGGGCAGAGCAGGGGAAGATGCAGAAAGGGCAGGATGCTATCTATATCTCTGAGGAATTTAAAATTTGGTAGGAGAACCTGATGCCGGGAAAAGATTAAGCGCAGGAGAAGGGAGTGACAGAGGATGAAATGGTTGGATGGCATCATCAACTCAACAGACGTGAGTCTGAGCAAACTCTGGGAGATGGTGAAGGACAGGGAAGCCAGGCGTGCTGCAGTCCATGGGGTCGCAAAGAGTCAGACACAGCTTAGCGACTGAACAACAAAGTAGAACCTGACTCACAAACAATGAGCAAAAAAAGCCCTAAATGTGCACTAACGGGAATAAGAGTCAAATACCACGGCAACAGGGAGGAAGGGATAGATTCCGACTACAGAGACCTGGAAACAGGAAGCACTGAGGTGAGGCTTGAAGAAGGGCAGAGCCTGGAGGTGGGGCAGGGGGGCGGGGCTTCCCTGGTGGCCCAGACTGTAAAGTACCTGCCGGCAATGCAGGAGACTCGGGAGACCCGCGTTCCACCCGGGTGTATCCCCTTGAGAAAATAATGGCTACCCACGCCAGTATTCTTGCCCGGAGAATCACATAAACAGAGGAGCCTGGGAGACTACGGTCGATGGGGTCGCGAAAAGTCGGACACGACTGAGCGACTTCAGACACACACACACAGAGCCTCTAGGAGGGAGGGAGCGAAAGGCTCGTCCAGGGAAGGCAAAAGCCAAAGGATCTCAGGCTGGCGGCCTGGGGTCCCAGTTACTCCGCTTGTTAAAGAAGCCAGGAAAGGCCTTTAGAGGCGCACCATCCTCAAAGGCTAGCGGCACAGAAGGCAGTGGTGCTTACGCCAGGGCAAGGGATAAGCCAAGATTCCAAGCAGAAAACCCACAGGGGCGCCCGAGACCTTGTCAATCACCCAACTGGCTCGAGGTTTAAATCTGAATTGAAACTTGCCCAGAATTTTCACCCGGGCAGCAAGTAAGGATGGGACTCGAATGGCGTCGGGGAAGGTGGAGACTAGGCAATCTTCCCTCCCCTCCCCACTGTGAGACGCTCCCGGACAGGAGGGGTCGGCCCGCGGCGGTGCGCCTTTTCCTAGGGTGGGTCGGCCCTCCAGCGCACCCGCCTCTCTGTCCGACCCCAGGGTGCAGAGACGCGAAGGGGAGTCGCGGCAGGCCCGACAAATATTACTATTACTATTCGAGGGGCAAAG
This sequence comes from Bubalus kerabau, assembly GCF_029407905.1. Classification (NCBI taxonomy): domain Eukaryota; kingdom Metazoa; phylum Chordata; class Mammalia; order Artiodactyla; family Bovidae; genus Bubalus; species Bubalus kerabau. The sequence continues at coordinate 143,248,767 of NC_073625.1, forward strand.
GGTGGGGGGAAGAGATAGGCCGCGGAGACAGCGGGAACCCTCCGGGCGCAGCTAGGAGGACCTTAACTTGGCCAGGACACCTCGGCCGTCCCACAAGGACTGGGAAACTCAGCCTGGGCCTGTTCCGATCACAGGAATGCTTTTGTTTCTCTCTTTCCTCCTCGCCCCTGTGGGTAGATTCTTACTGGGAAAGCAGGGCGCCTGAGGGAGGTGGCGAGGGGTGGGGGGTGTTGAAGTACTTCTGATCTATCACGGACGGTGGGAGCAGGCTGCGGGTGAGGCGGCGGTAATTAACATGCACGGAGTTCCAACTATGTGTCTATGTCCCAGTTCATTACCTTCTTAGGGTGACTCGCCAGTGGTCACCACTATCATCCCAAATTTCAGATAAGAAAACTGAGAACTGAGACCGAGAGAAGTTAATCTCAGGGCTGCCTATTTCCTCCTCAACAAAATGGGACTGAAGATGTCAAAGGGTGACCCCCAAATCTTCAAGCGCCCAAATTTCTGTGAACGCCTCCCAATGCCCCCTCCCGCGTCTGCCCAGAGGGAAAGGGTTTATTCAGGAGAAGCCACTTGAGGGGCATGGGGAAGGGTTCTTACCCGGCAGGATGAGGATGTCCACCAGGGGCTTGCAGTGGTAAAGCCCCGTGGCCATAACGCAGTCGGCCCACAGCCCCTTGGAGCCCAGCTCGTCCAGCTTGCGGCAGGTGGGGATGGTGTAGCCGCATGTCACCACCCAGTCGTTGGTAGACGTGGTGACAATGATGCCGATCCATCCCACGAAGCTCGTGACGAAGCCCACTACCTGCAGGCATGTAGCCACCATCATGGCCAGCCTGGAGTCCCCGCGCCTCGCCCCTTACTAGCTGTGCCCGCGCCTGGGCTGGACGGCGCCTGCCCCTCTCCCGCGCTCTCGAGCCGCTGGCCGGCGACGGCGCGATGCAGGACGCTGCAGGTGGCGGGAGGCCAGGAGACGCTACAAGCCCAGCTGCGCGACGGGCACACGGCGGGGACAGCAGAGCGGCTGGGCAGCGCGCCCCTGCCCCCCTCTTTAAACCCCGCAGACCAGGCCGGCGAGCTCCAATCCGCGACGGCTCCCTGTCCGCTGGCCAATTGCAGGGCGGGGTCCGGAGTGGGATGTGGAGGGGAGGGGGGGGCCGCGGGCGGGCTTCGCAAGGTTAGTGTTGGAAATAACAAAGTTTGGAAATAAAATAATTCGAACCCCGTCCCAGTGATGGAGAGCGACAAGAGGGCCCGCGTAGGGCGCGAGTTATATTTTGCTGAGAATTATTTCCCTTCTAGCTGCCCTCTCTCATCTCTATCCCTGGGTCTCCGCTTCGCTCCATCCCTCCTGAGCTTCTCCCTACTCCTTTTCCCCAGCTGAGAGCAGGGACCGTGGGACTCCAGGGGGAGCCCAGTACAGTTCCTCCTTGGCCCATGATGGTAACTGATGAGCTAAGAATTGCCCTAAAGAACAGACGCGAAGCATTCAGCATTATCCTAGTTGCTGGCAGAAAGAAAATGAACCTCTGCCCTTGGTTAAAAATCATCAGAGGTGGCCATGGCCGTCAACATGACAACAACACCATTGTTGCTGTCTCTAGCCACTCACATTTGTGCAGCTGTGTCACGTACTATGTGTTTGTATTTGTGCTGTGCTTAGTTGCTCAGTCCTCCATGGACTGTAGCCCACCTGGCTCCTTTGTCCATGGGGATTCTCCAGGCAAGAACACTGAAGTGGGTTGCCATGTCCTCTTCCAGGGGATCTTCCCAACCCAGGGATGGAACCCAGGGATCAAACCCAGGTCTCCCGCATTGCAGGCGGATTCTTCACCATCTGAGCCACCAGGGAAGCCTGATGCATGTGCTTACGCTAATGTATTTATCTCATTTAAATGGTTGCTACCTTTGTTTAAACGTAGGAACAATTTGTCATTTGTCCTAGGAACAATTGTTTATACATGGTACTCATGAAGAGACAGCATGAGAGAGGTTAAGTTGCCCAAGTACAGTAGCAAGGAAGGGATAGATTCCACCCTCCCATCTCAACCCTCCTCACTGACCATTCCTGGGAACCTGTCCTAATTGTCACTTTCTGAAAATTCCTACAGGACTCAAGTGTCTCATTTGTTACCTTAAAAGCTAGTCTGACAGCGCCTTCTCAATGTAAATAAATTAATACCCGTTCTCCACTGAGACTACTACCTAGCCTAGGGCGAGTGCTCTGCAAGCATAAGCTATCATCATCATAATCATTATCACCATCGCCTTCATCACCACCGCCACCATCATCACCATCACCTTCATCACCACTACCATCATCACGGTCGCCTTCATCACCCACCATTAACATCATCACCATTGCCTTCATCACCGTCGCCTTCATCACCCACCATCAACATCATCAAGCCACCTTCTCACCGTGCATTCGAGGAAGACCTATTATATGTACTTTTCTATCATGTAGAGAAGTCCTCTTTGGGCTATATTTACATTAAACAGTTTTAACTCTCTTTCAAACATTTGACTTCTTGTATACCTCTATCAACAATCATGAGATTTAAAGATGAAAAGGATTTCAAGAAACACAAAACTTCCTACTCAACACTCGAAGATATGGATCGTAAGTCACAAGTACTAAGCTTCCCCCTATCTCTGCTGGGTGTCAGGGTAAATCACTGTGTTTCCTAGAGAAGACTTGCCTCAAGGAGACCCCAAAGAAATCAAGTGCACAGACAGAAAAGCCTCTGTAATAGATGCCAGAGTGTCAAGTGCAAGAGCTGCGACAATCACCCAAGAGAGCAAGGTGGTTACGAATGCAGGTCAGGCTGCCCGGTCTCGAATCCTGTCTCCACTCTTTACTAGCTGTGAATTCAAGTTACTTTACTTCTCTGGGCCTCAGTTTTCTCATTCATAAAAAGGGGATTAAGATAGTGCCTAATTCATAGGTTCCTTGATGATTACGTGAGTTAATCATCATGTAATCATAATGATTACATGTTTAAAGCTTTAAACAATGTCTGATACAAAGTATTTATTTTGGGGGGCTCCAAAATCACCGCAGATGGTGACTGCAGCCATGAAATTAAAAGACGCTTACTCCTTGGAAGGAAAGTCATGTCCAACCTAGATAGCATATTCAAAAGCAGAGACATTACTTTGCCAAAAAAGGTTCGTCTAGTCAAGGCTATGGTTTTTCCTGTGGTCATGTATGGATGTGAGAGTTGGACTGTGAAGAAGGCTGAGTGCCGAAGAATTGATGCTTTTGAACTGTGGTGTTGGAGAAGACTCTTGAGAGTCCCTTGGACTGCAAGGAGATCCAACCAGTCCATTCTGAAGGAGATCAGTCCTGGGATTTCTTTGGAAGGAATGATACTAAAGCTGAAACTCCAGTACTTTGGCCACCTCATGCGAAGAGTTGACTCATTGGAAAAGACTCTGATGCCGGGAGGGATTAGGGGCAAGAAGAGAAGGGGACGACAGAGGATGAGGTGGCTGGATGGCATCACTGACTCGATGGACGTGAGTCTGGGTGAACTCTGGGAGTTGGTGATGGACAGGGAGGCCTGGCGTGCTGCAATTCATGGGGGGGTCACAAAGAGTCGGACACGACTGAGCGACTGAACTAACTGAACTGATACAAAGAAAGGCCTTAGGGAACCTGGGCTGCTATTGTATATGCTGCATATGCTCTTGTATATAGAATTCTTATCTACATAAAATTCAGAACTCTTGCTTTGGTACTCTTATGTGTTCTTGAATTCATAGTTTGATTTGTGGAAACTACTATATTATAGGACTATGCCCTTTTTTTTTGGAAAGAGTCATTGTGTCTGGGGCCTTGTCATCACCAGGGTTTATTGACCTGGATGCTTTCAGGTATTTTCTTATAACATGAAAAAGAGCTTTTGTATGAAGTACAATATAAAATATAAAACCCTAGCAACATCATTCATTGAAAAAGCAATTATGAAATCTGATCTCATGCATTTGGCATGAGCATTTGACATTCTAGTGATAAAAATTAAACCAATCATAATTCAACAATGCCCAGATTTCCCACAGGTCACTCACACACACACATACACATACACACAGAGGCTTTGCAAAGCCAGATTTCAGAACTTAGGCACTAACTGGTAAAAAAAGTTGTGAAGTTAAGATCTTGGAATGGAATTTCTTGAGTTCATAGTCTGATTTTATCACTTGGGCTGTCCATTAGCCTATGTGATTCATCTTTTAAAGTAAGACTAGCAGATGTTCCCACAGGGTTATTGCGTGGACTGAGATACCTTTAACAATTGTGCAAAGCACAGTGCCCAGTACAGATGGGTTCTCAGAAATGTCAGCTACTGTTAGTATTATTCTGGAGAAGGCAATGGCACCCCACTCCAGTACTCTTGCCTGGAAAATCCCATGGACGGAGGAGCCTGGTAGGCTGCAGTCCATGGGGTTGCAAAGAGTTGGACACGACTGAGCAACTTCACTTTCACTTTTCCCTTTCATGCATTGGAGAAGGAAATGGCAACCCACTCCAGTGTTCTTGCCTGGAGAATCCCAGGGACGGGGGAGCCTGGTGGGCCGCCGTCTATGGGGTTGCACAGAGTCAGACACGACTGAAGCGACTTAGCAGTTAGTATTATTCACAGGCAATATGGGTTAACTGGAAATGAGTTACCTTTGATAAAGACTAAAACTTAAATAATTAGGTTATTATTATCATTTTATACTAATGGAAGATATAATCCTGAGATTGCATCTGTGTCTAAACAATCGGGAGAGAAGGCTGCTCAAGGGAGGCCAGCAAAGAATACCCTGTTTGGAGGAATTAGCTGTCAGTAAGAGAGTGTGTTCCTTGGAAAGGAAGTTGGGCAGCCCTGCAATCACAGAAAACTGGGAGCCAAGACGCAGAGAGAGACCATAAGAACCCTTTGCTATCCACAGGAGATGCAGATGGTATGGTGACCACAGAATCCAAGGATGTCATCCCTTTGGCAAGGCTCTCTTTAACGTGGGAAAGTCCCTCAAGCTGTCTTAGCCAAGGGACTTTTCCCAAAGTCATCTGCATTCTTTGGTTGTGACTCTGCTCCCTCAAGCCCTCCTCATAATTAGAATCTGACTTCCTACATAGTGTAACTTAATAAACTGACATTCTAGGTCTACCACTGTTCCAGGTATCCTTTTAGTTGTGAGAAACAGTCTCTCAGAGTCCAATCACAGCAGATGAGTGAGAACAATGAATCCCCAGACCTACCGGACAGAGGTTTTTCCAGCTAATTTTCTCTCAGAAAATTTTCCCATCTCTTCACATTTCTCTAGTATATAGCAGAGCTATTAATAACAAGGTACACCTGAAATCTTATTCAGGTCTTCTGTCCCTAAGTCCAACATTCTTTCCATTATGAGAAATGGTCTTTCCTATGGTTTGAGCATACTTTTCTCAACCTTATTCTTATTTAAAGATACTTAAAGGGGAGGATTAGAGAAATGGTCAGTGTCCTAAACCCCAGATGTGTACTGAACAAAGGATGGAGCTCTGGTTAACTGTTATTCTACCATTAGAATAGGTACTATTTTATACCTAAAAATAGTTAATCAAACTCAGTGTGATTCAGTTAGAGCACAAATGCATATCATATTGGCAAATGTATTTGCTGACAGGCATCAAAAGCAAAGCTTTCAAAGGAATGGGCTCGCAGCGCCTACTAGTGGTTATTGTTTATCACTGCACAGCTGGTGAAAACATTTTCTGTGTAAATAGGAGCCTGACTCATAGGGAAACATATTAACCACAAATTCCAAATGTGTGATCATTTGATCCAAATGCAATGTACATTTGCTTGAGAAAGTTCTACTCATATATTAAGAGGTATCTCTTTAGGAAACCAAACATGAAAACATAAAACATATATGAAATTACTTACGTGAGATTATTCATTTAAAAATAAAGTACTTTTAATAAGATCCCTTTTTAAAAGGAGAAATTTCTCTTGTGGATTTTTCTATTTGGTAATGCAAAAATTCCACATACACGCATTTTTAGAAATATTGTAGGGCAAATCCAAGTGTAAACTAATGTATCAAACACAAGCTTTAAAAATTAAATGCCATTTACAATAATGAAGATATAGAAACAACCTAAGTGTCCATGAACAGATGAATGGGAAAAGATGTGGTATATTACACTGAAATACTACTCACCCTTAAAGAAGGTAAAATCTTGGTTACCAGAACTTATTAACGTTAGTGTCACTAAAGTTGGTATACAACCCCCCACTGCTAAATTTGACTGGCTTTAAAAAAAAAAAAAAAAAAGAAGGTAAAATCTTGCCATTTGTGATAACATGAATGGATCTTGAGGGTATTAATGCTAAGTGAAATAAGTCAGAGAAAGACAAATACTGTATTATTTCATTCATATGTAGAGCAAGCAAAATAAATGAGTAAACCAAACAAAAACAAACATGTAGATACAGAGAACAGAGTAGTGACTATCAGAGGAGAAGGGGCAGAAAGAAGGCAAAATGAGTAAAGGGTGTCAACTGTATAATAATGGCAAGAAACTGAGCAAAGGAAGCAGCTTGGTTAACTGTTCTTCTACCATTTATACCTAAAAAGAGTTCATCAAACAGTGTAATTCAGTTAGAGCACAAGTGTGTATCATACTGGCAAGGCATCAAAAGCCCACATTAAAAGCAAAGTTTTCAAAGGAATGGGCTTGCAGCAGGGAGCATGTTGTGGTATACAGAATTAGAAATATAATATTGTACACATGCAACTTACAGAATGTTATAAAGCAGTAAAGAATAAAATAAATACATCAATAAAAATAAATATAAAAAAAACATAAAACAAATCTTTTCTTGCCCGCCCCTTAAAAAAAATTAAATGCCCTGGGAGTCTGGGGGTTTTGTCTGGTTGATTGGTCACTGAAATCTGGGTCTGGCACAGTGCCTGGCAAGCATGAAGGTGCTCAATAAATATGTGTTGGATGCTAGTGAACTGAAGTGCATGTGTGCATGCTAAGTAGCTTCAGTCGTGTCAGACCCTTTGTGACCCTACAGGCCATAGCCCGCCAAGCTCCTCTGTCCATGGAATTCTCCAGGCAAGAATACTGGAGTGGGTTGCCATGCCCTCCTTCAGGGGATTTTCCCAACCCAGGGATCGAACCCACCTCGCTTATGTCTCCTGCATTGGCAGACATATTCTTTACCACTAGCGCCACCTGGGAAGCCCCTACTTCCCAGGTGAATTGAAGGATCCTGCCAAAGAGATTGAATTTGCAAGTCTCCAGGTTTCACTGGGATGCTGTCCTACTCTGTTTGGGCTGCTATGACAGAATACCATAGACAGCAGAAACCCCTTTCTCACAGTTCTGGAGATGGGAACTCTAAGATCAAGGCACCAGCTGGTAGATTCTGTGTCTGCTGAAGAGTCCTGCTCCTCGTTCATAGACAGCAGTCTTCTCACCGTGTCTTCTCATGGTGGAAGGAACAAAGGCGCTCTCTGGGGGGTCTCTTTTATAAAGGCACCAATCCCATTAATGAGGGCTCCCTCCTCATGACTTATTCACCTCCCAAAGACACCAATTCCAAACATCATCACATTAAAGATTAGGTTTCCTCATATGAATGTTGGTAGGACACAAATACACAGTCTATAGCAGATGGGACTCCAAAAACACAGCACAGAAGAAATCAGGTGGGGATTATAGCTGTTCTAGGGAGAGGGCAGGAGGCAGAGTGAAGGCCTATTTTGGTCTATGCCACCATCTGCGACCCCCATGGACTGTAGTCCACCAGGCTCCTCTGTCTATGGGATTTTCCCAGCAAGAATACAGGAGTGGGATGCCATTTCCTCCTCCAGGGCATCTTCCAGACCCAGGGATCAAATCTGCTTCTCCCACATCTCCTGCATTCCAGGCAGATTCTGGACCTGCTGAGCTACTGGGGAAGCATCAATATTATACTATTTCAATTATTTTAAATGGCTAGAAGAGAAGCTTATGTCTCAATCACACCAATGGTTTTTGTTGTTTCTTACATAAATAAAGATTCTATTTTATGAAATGATCCTGAATGAGAACATTCTTGGACACCAAGTTCCCAGGGAGGCATTTGACCAGGGAAGATAAGGGCACTGGTGTTTAGAAACTCAAATTTCATTTCCTGTCAGTAAAATGGTATTAAGAATAGTAAATATTTCATAATAGCCATGGAGAATGCATTGCTACATGTAAAGTGCTTGGAGCATTGCCTAATACATAGTAAGTACTCAATATGTATTAGCTTTTACACCAAAAATAGTTAATCAGTTGATTGTAAACCTGTTTGAAATTAACACGATCTTAACCTTCATTTTACACAGCTGCAAAATTCAAAACATTTCATAGTCTAACAGCATATGAGCAAGAATTTGAAAGGAAAGCCAATGGCATCTCTTCTCTGACTACAGGATAAGCCCATTTTTATCAGCTATTTCTAGGCACTCTCTGATTTCTACCATTAAGATTTAACAATTAAATTCAATTCCTTTTTAATCCACTGACAATATTTTTGCAGGAATTAGCTTAGCCACTGGAGGGCTCTCACAGTCTCTCATTAATGCTATTTAAAATGATTCAATAAAAATAACTAATTCAAAGAATGAACACCAAAAAATGCCAATAACACAACTGACAAATCTCCTTTCAAAAGTAATTCAGCAATATATAGCAAATAGAATAAAATATGTATATTCTTTGATCAGCTTCTAACAGTCTATCTAAAAAAAAGTATTATGTGGCAGCCTAGATGGGAGGGGAGTTTGGGGGAGAAAGGATACATGTTCGTGTATGGCTGACTCCCTTAGCTGTTCACCTGAAACTATCACAACATTGTTAACTGGCTATACCCCAGTACAAAATTAAAAAGTTTTTAAAAATTATTACGAAAGTGTTCAATTAACTTTTTCAATTTACATTTCAATTAGGTGTTCAACTAAGAAGTAGATGATATCTTGCTGCTGCTGCTGCTAAGTCGCTTCAGTCGTGTCCAACTCTGTGCGACCCCATAGACGGCAGCCCAGCAGGCTCCCCCATCCCTGGGATTCTCCAGGCAAGAACACTGGAGTGGGTTGCTACTTCCTTCTCCAATGCATGAAAGTGAAAAGTGAAAGTGAAGTTGCTCAGTCGTGTCCAACTCTTCGCGACCCCATCGACTGCAGCCCAACAGGCTCATCCCTTATGCTTCATACCTGCCCTTCGTTCTGCAAGAAGTGACCTCTCCACCCAGCTACTTTTCAGTCACCCAAAATTAGCATAAGAACCTCCCGTGACATGACTATCCTACCTCTTTCGATGAAGTTCTGAACAGTTCCCATAATACCTTGTGCATGCCTTCAACAAAACTTAAATTATCCATATTTTACCATCTGGTTTCTAATTTAACTGTGTGAGTTGTTTCTCAGAAAGTATAATATTGCATTCATTACTGAATTCTCTGCTTCCCTGGTGGCTCAGACAGTAAAGAATCTGCCTGCAATGCAGGAGACGTATGTTCAATCCCTGGATCGGGAAGATCTCCTGGGGATGGGAATGGCAACCCACTCCAGTATTCTTGCCTGGAGAATTCCATGGAGAGAGGAGCCTGGCAGGCTATAGTCCATGGGGTCACAGAGTCGGACACGACTGAACAACTAACACTTTCTTTCACTTTCTTAATATGGCATTCATTACTAGCCTCCAACCTATCCTCACATAGTTCCTTCTACCTAGAATGCTTTCCAACACAGCCACAGCTCCCTCTCTCTCCAGCTCACTTCTAAGTTCTTTCCAGGGGTCATTTGGAACTGGAACATTCCTCACCCCAGGTTGAGTGAAGTCTATTCCTCATGTTTTCCTAGCCCTCTGTATAGGACTGAGTCATTCTGCTATCCAGCTGTCTGGGAGTTCCTCAAAGGCCAAAGCTGTGCCTGACTCATTCTAGGAAGTCCAATATCTAGCAGAGTATCAGTGTCAGGCCAGGCAAACAGTAGTCATTTTCAACTGAGTTAAACACCTTCTCTTAAAGCTTTCCAAACCAAAGTTCTAGTTTGAATGTCTAAAGCGCTGCGGCCTCAACCCAAATCACTTTGGAGGAAAGTTCTGGTCCTAGCCTGTGGTAAGCAACCTCCAAGATGATGCCCAGTGATCCCCACCTCCTAGGATTCACACTCTTCCATAATTCACCCCACATTGTTCCAGGGTGAGTCTGCATGAACAGCACACGACAGAAGTGATGGGGTATCACTTGCAAGATCAAGTTATAAAAAGACTGTGGCTAAATAGATGAGTGGTAAGAAAAACCATCTGGAGAAGGCAATGGCACCCCACTCCAATACTCTTGCCTGGAAAATCCCATGGATGGAGGAGCCTAGAAGGCTGCAGTCCATGGGGTCGCTAAGAATCAGACACGACTGAGCATCTTCACTTTCACTTTTCACTTTCATGCACTGGAGAAGGAAATGGCAACCCACTCCAGTGTTCTTGCCTGGAGAATCCTAGGGACAGGGGAGCCTGGTGGGCTGCCGTCTATGGAGTCACACAGAGTTGGACACGACTGAAGCGACTTAGCAGCAGCAGCAGCAAGAAAAACGATCAACTAGGAAACTCCAAGCTCTCATTCTCCCACAAAAAGATCCAAAGAGAGAGAAAGAAAAGTGAAGTCGCTCAATCGTGTCCAATTCTTTGCAACCCCATGGACTGTAGCCTACCAGGCTCCTCAGTCCATGGACTTTTCCAGGCAAGAGTACTGGAGTCGGTTGCCATTTCCTTCTCCAGGGGATCTTCCCAACCCAGGGATTGAACCTGAGTCTCCCACATTGCAGGCAGACGCTTTACCATCTGAGCCACCAGGGAAGCCCCTTTGAGAGAGAAAGAGAAAGACAAGAAAATGTCAGGACCAACTTTGTTGTTGCTCTGGAAAACAGTCAAATGTTTATAGCAACCAAGCAAACACCCAGTCAAGAAAAGCCACCTTCAAAATGACAGGAAAGTTTGGGACATTTTTATTCATACTTTCACCTTCCTCGGGCTTCCCTGACGGCTCAGATCAGAGAAAAATCTGCCTACAATGCGGGAGACCCAGGTTCGACCCTGGGTCAGGAAGATCCCATGGAGAAGGGTATGGCAACCCACTCCAGTACTCTTGCCTGGAAAACCCCATGGACTGAGGAACCGGGTGGGCTACTGTCCATGGGGTTGCAGAGAGTCAGACATGACTGAGCAACTTACACTTTTTTTCACCTTTCTATCCCGGCACAGCAGCAGCCCCATTGCCAGTTCCTCCCTTGAACAAGGGAGCAGAGCAGACCTTATTTAAAACCATCATGTACATATGATCTGACCTCTCTGGGGAATCTTTGTACTACCAACACAAGACTCTCATCTTCAATTTGCCTAACTTGGAACTTAAATGCAAAAAACAGTGGGTACTGCTTGTAAAAGATGCAAGGTGAACTATAGACTCAGATGCCTGGGACAAAATATTACAGGTGTAAACAACCAACAGACTGTCTAAGAACTAGAGGGTAAGTTAGGATGAGATTCTCTGGGAAATTAGAACATTCAAAAACAGCTGTATATAAGATGGGGAATTTAGAAAGCCCAAGCAAGATGCATACCCAGGAAAGTCTTAAGAGTACCTAAGTTTTCACTTTGGACCGATTCCTAGGTTCAGAGCAAGCCTACCTAAGTACTGAAGGAGCATCTTACAGAGCCAAGCTGCAGGCTGAGAGAAGTAGTCAGATCTTATATTTTTCTGCTTTTCTGTTTCACGAGGTTTTGTTATTGTTTTGTTTGTTTAGCTCCTGGCATTCAAGGAACTCTTTCAAAACATTAGCTGAACATGAGCTAAAGGAACAGACACTTTCATGAGCACACACAATCAGGAATAGTCTTTGCAAAATAGTGTGGAAAAGTCTCAAAGCAAGTGGACTATCACAGCCTACTGCAATAATAATTAAAAAAAAAAAAAAAAAACACCTTCAGGAAGAGAGAAAATCTGATTTCCAGTTACCACATTATAGTTGTCAAATGCTTAATTTTCAATAACAAAAAATCATAAGGCATACAAAAAAAGAGCAATATATAATTCCTTACAAAGAGCAAACGAACTGACAGAAACCACCCTCATAAAAGTCCAGACATTGGACTTGTTACACAAAGACTTTACAACAAGGGTATTCAACATGCTCAAAAAGCTAAAGGAAAATGTGGACAAAAAAGAAAGGAAATCAGGAAAATAATTTATGAACAAAATAAGAATATCAATAAAAGAATACAAATTCTAAAAATAAACCAAATTCTGAAAAATTACGGGATTCCTAGAAGAGAGAAAATGGCAGATTATTTGAAGAGATAATCCCTGAAAACAGTGCAGATATGACAAAATACTTAAAATCTACAAATCTAACAAGCTTAATGTATTGCACATAAGGTAAACTCCCATGCCAAGACACATTATAATCAAACTGCTGACAGACATAGATAAAGGGAGAATCCTGAAAGCAGCTAGAGAAACGTGACATCATGAATAAGGAATTCTCAGTAAGATCACTAATGGTGGCTCAGCCAAAACCTTGAAGACTAGAAGTCAGTGGAATGATGTAAAATGCCAAAAGAAAAACTTTCGACATGAAATTTATATATGGCAAAACTGTCCTTCCAAAACGGAGAAATTAAGACACTGCCAGATATTCTTGCCTGGAGAATCCCATGGACAGAGGAGCCTGGAGGGTACAGTCCATGGGGTTGCAAAGAATTGGACACTACTAATGCACATGCACACAAAAAAACAAAAACTGACTACCACTAGACCAGCCTTACAAGAAATGTTAACGGGAATCCTTTAAATTGAAATGAAGGGATACAGTAGACAGTACACCAGACACAGTACACTGGACAGTAACTTAAGTAGAATAAAGATCTCCAGTGAAGGTGAATACATGGACAAATATAAAAGCAATTATTGCTTTTTTCTGCAACTATTATTATTGCAATTTTGGTTTGTAACTATTTTTATTTTCTAAGATGGAAATTTATAGCTACAAAAGCATCCGTTAAAAAAGATCTCAAACTCTGAGAAACTAGAAAAACAAACTAAACTCAAAACTAGTAGAAGGAAATAATACAGATTAGAGTGGAAATAAATAAAATAAAAACTATAAAAAGAAAATCAATAAAAATCAAAAGTTGGTTCTTTGAAAAGATCAACAAAATTAACAAACCTTTACCTATATTGACTAAGGGGAAAATAAAGACTCAAATTCCTAAAATCAGAAATGAAAATAGGAACATTTTAAACTATTTTACAGAAATAAAAGGATTTTGAGGATGCTATGAACAATTGTATGCCATCAAATTAGATAAACTAGATGAAACTGACAAATTCCTAGAAACAAATGAACTATTGAAAGTGACTCATGAAGAAACAGGAGACAGATAAACCTATAACTACTAAGGAGATTAAATCAGCAATCAAAACCTCCCAACAGAGCAAAGCCTAGGACCAGATGGCTTCATTGGTGAGCTCTGTCAAATATTCCAAGAAGAATTAACACCAATCCTTCTCAAACTCTTCCAAAAAAATCAAAACAGAGAGAACAATTTCTAGCTCACTTTATGATGCAGGATTAACTTAATACCAACAACAAAGATGGGCTTCCCCGGTGGCTCAGAGGTAAAGAATCCACCTGTAGCAGGAGATGCAGGTTTGATCCCTAGGTTAAGATGCCCTGGAGGAGGGGATGGCAACCCACTCCAGTATTCTTGCCTGGAGAATCCCCTGGTCAGAGGAGCCTGGCAGGGTACAGTCCATAAGGTTGCAAAGAGTCAGATAGGAGTGAAGCAACTGAACATGCAAGCAGGCAACAACAAAGACACTACAAAATAACCAACAAAAAACTATAGGCCAGTATCCCTTGTGACTTGCTACAAACATCCATGAATTTAACAAACCAAATTCAGCGTATTCAGTTCACTCACTCAGTTGTGGCCAACTCTTTGTGACCCCATGGACTGCAGCACACCAGGCCTCCCTATCCCTCACCAACTCTTGGAGCTTACTCAAATTCATGTTCATCAAGTCGGTGATGCCATCCAACCATCTCATCCTCTGTCATCCCTTCTCCTCCTGCCTTCAATCTTTCCCAGCATAAGGATCTTTTCTAATGGGTCAGTTCTTCACATCAGGTGGCCAAGATATTCAAGCTTCAGCGTCAGCATCAGTCCTTCCAATGAATATTCAGGACTGATTTCCTTTACAATTGACTGGTGTGATATCCTTGCAGTCTAAAGGACTCTCAAGAGTCTTCTCCAACACCACAGTTCAAAAGCATCAATTCTTCACCACTCAGCTTTATGGTCCAACTCTCACATCCATACATGACTACTGGAAAAACCACAGCTTTGACTAGATGGACCTTTGTTGACAAAGTAATGTCTCTGCTTTTTAATATGCTGTCTAGGTTGGGCATAGCTTTTCTTCCAAGGAGCAAGCATCTTTTATTTTCATGGCTGCAGTCACCATCTGAAGTGATTTTGGAGCCCAAGAAAATAGTCTGTCACTGTTTCCATTGTTTCCCCATCTATTTGCCATGAAGTGATGGGACCAGATGCCATGATCTTCGTTATTTGAATGTTGAGTTTTAAGCCAGCTTTTTCACTCTCCTCTTTCACTTTCATCAAGAGGTTCTGTAGTTCCTCTTTGCTTTCTGCCCTAAGGGTGGTATTATCTGCATATCTGAGATTATTATTTCTCTCTGCAATCTTGATTCCAGTTATGCTTCATTCAGCCCGGCATTTCTCATGTTGTCCTCTGAATATAAATTAAATAAGTAGGATGACAATATACAGCCTTGACGTATTCCCTTCCCAATTTGGAACCAGTGCATTGTTCCATTTCTGATTCTAACTGTTGCTTTTTGACCTGCACACAGATTTCTCAGGAGGCAGGTAAAGTGGTCTGATACGCCCATCTCCAGAATAATTTTAGGCTATATATAGCCTAAAGAAGAATATTAGGCTACATATAAATGTATGAAATGAACTTGTTGTGCACCTTAAATTTATAGAATGCTGTATATAAATTATTTCAAATACATAAATAACAACACATTAAAATGATTATACACCATGAACAAGTGAGATTTATTCTTAAAATGCAGAAGACAGTTCAATTTATGAAAACCAAGCAATGTACTATATCACAGGAATAAAATGAAGGGGAAAACTACATTATCATCTCCACTGATACAAAAAAAAAAAAACTTTTGACAAAATTCAGCACCATTGCATCATTTAAAGAAAAAAAAAAATTCAACTCGGTATAAAAGGGAGCTTCTTCAAGATGATATAGACCATATATGAAAAAACCACAGCCAACATCATACTCAGAGGTAAAAGACTGAAAGCATTCCCTCTAAGACAAGAGCAAAAACAAGGATGCCTGCCTTCACCACTTCTAGCATTGGAAGTTCTAGTTGGAGCAATTAGACAAGACAAAGAAACAAAAAGCGTCCAAATTGGAAAGGAAGAAGTAAAAATTATCTCTATTCCCAAGTGATTTGATCTTGGTAGTGGTGGTTTTAGTCACTAAGTTGTGCCCAATTCTTCTGACCCTATGAACAGTAGTAGTCTGCCAGGCTCCTCTGTCCATCAGATTTTTCAGGCAAGAATACTGGAGTGGGTTGCCATTTCCTTCTCCGGGGATCTTCCCAACACAAAGATCAAACCCAGATTTCCTGCATTGCAGATGGATTCTTTCTTTATTGATTGAGCCATCAGGGAAGCCCACCACCATGAAACCACTACCAAGTGATGATGTGATCTTACACACAGAAAACCCTAAAGATTACACACACACACACACACACACACACACACAGTTAGCTAATAAAAAAATTTAGTAAAGTTCCAGAATACAGAATCAACACCCAAAAATCAATTGCATTTTCTAAACACTGGCAATAGACAATCTGAAATGGAAACTAACACAAGTCCAATAAGAACTAAAAATATAAACTCTCAGAAGAAAACACAGGGAGAAAGCGTCACGACATTGGATTTGGCAATGATTTCTTGGATATAACACCGGAAGTACAGACAACAAAAGAAAAAATAAATAAAATGAATTCGATCAAAACATAAGGACAATACTGAGAGTGAAAAGACAATCCCAAGAATGGGAGAGGGACTTCCCTGGTGGTCCAGTGGCCAGAACTCCACACTCCCAACACAGGGGACATGGGGTCAGAGAACTAGATCCTTCGTGCCACAACTAGATCAGTGCAGTCAAATACATACATAAATGTATTTTTTTTTAAATGGGAGAAAATATTTGCAAATCATATACCTGATAAGGAATTAATATTCTTAACATATAAAGAAGCCTTACAACTCAACAACAACAAAAAAAACAACCCAGTTTAAAAAGGGCAAAGAAGCTGGATAGACATTCTTCCAGTTGTATACAGATACAATGGTATATTGTAAAGCCATAAAAAGGAATTAAATTGATACATGCTACATGGTATACCTTGAAAACATTATGCTAAGTGAAACACAACACTAAATGAGAAACAAAAGGATAAATATTTTTATTCCACTTGTATATGTGGATTGCCTATAATAGGCAAATTCATAGAGATAGGAAATAGAGGATATCAAGGGCTGGAGGGAGGGGTAATAGGGGGTTACTGTTTAATAGGTACAGAGCTGTTTGGGATAGTTAAGTTTTGGATATGGGATGATAATTACACAACACTGTGAATGTACTTAATGCCACTGAATTACACTTTAAAATGGTTAAATGCTAAAATTAATGATACATACATTTTGCCACACACAAAAATATTTGGAGGATATGATAACCAGACTCTTAAGTCCCCAATGATCCCTGCCTCCTGGGGTTCATACCCTGTATAATCTCCTCCAACTGAGTATGGGCTGTACTTTGTGACTGACTTCTAACAAATTGCATAAGGCAAAACAGTATATGACTTAAAAATCTAGATCATAAATGAAATTGTGGCATCACTCTTTCCCTCCTTTGGATCACTCAGTTGAGATGTCACTCACCAGACTTGAAGAGATTCATGGACAGGTTCAAACAGTGGGAACTGAGCTCCTGTCAATCAGTGGCCCTGTGAGTGAGCTGGGAAGCAGACCAGAGCTGTCAAGCTCTCCTTCGCCTTCAGCCCCAGGTTAACACCATAAAAGTACCCTTCTAAGAGCCATCACATTCAGGCAGCCTGCTCCTGGACTTCAGCCCCTCAGATACCACATGTGATACTTTAAGCTTCTAGCTTTTAAAATAATGTTATATAGTGGTGGAGGTGAGGAAAGGATGTTAAAGCAAGAATAAACACACAATGCTGACATGTTCATCACATAAAACATCACATAGGGGACTTCCCTGGCAGTCCACTAGTTAAGACTCCATGCTTCCAATGCAGGGTACAAGGGTTAGATCCCTGGTCAGGGAACTAGAGTCCCAGATGTCATGCAGTATGGCCAACAGAATAAAACAAAATCACACAGAATTTCACATTTTACTATTTTTAAAAAGTTCCTAGTCACTTGCTGTGTAATGAATAGACTTTAAAGGAACCAAAGGAGAAAATGTCAATCTTAAGAAACAAGAAAGTTGAGTTCACACAGGATACCAAGAAGGCTTAAATCAATTTCACTGGCATTAAAAGTTTTTATTTGGAATTTGATCCACAATCTATACAAGTTATTTACAAGGCATGAAAATGGAAAACAGCACAAAATACAATTGAGGTATAAGCTAAGAGCACAGTATGTCATGTTTCAATAAATATAATTCAAAATTTGTAAACTAAGTGACCAGATAGATGAGTCTTGTTTTATAGTAAAACCATATAAAATACTTATTTCACGTGAGGTAGAGGACAGTTTTGTGTGTCATGTAATGCAACCAACCACAGCAATTTTACCCATAAAACTGTACATCATTGGCAAGATTTTAAATTGAATTATGGTCAATGTAGTCAACAATTTGTTTCAACAGTTGCACAACAGATCTTTCATTTACTGCTTTCACAGATTAGAAATTCAGAAATAATTTAAGACTACTGTGTTGGCTTAAAATTATCAGGATAAATAAATACTTCTAACAGGATGGTTAAAAGTAAGTATATTTTATTTCTCCCAAACTACAATTCTCCCCAAGAGTTGTTCAAGATTTAGTAATTCTTTTAGTAGGATTTTTTTTTTAAACTATAACTACTTTAAGTATGCTGTGCTTTATTTTCAAGTGAGGTATCTATAGGAAAAAAATCTTATAAATTTCTTTTACATTCAACTAACTTAATACACTATTTTGTTTTCTAGGCCTAATTTTTTAATTTCAGTTTTTACATTTGTTGTCTTTAATTCAAACACAGTAGCACTATATAAACATTTACTACTATCACTAAAAAAAAACAGGCTCCAAATTGCATTATGTAGTTTAAAATGGATTTTACAAAAAAAAAAGACTGTCCTTTTAAAGAAGATGAAATATAGAATACCCATACAAATTCCTTCCAATAATGGAAATGCTTAAGTGTCTTACGCCAGGAAAAAAATTTAAGCTGTTTATTCAATCTCACAATGTATAATACAGCAGTAATGTGTCCCTTATTGCTGGCAGCTTCAATAAAAACTAACAAGTAGTTTTAAGCACAGAAATAAAGGTACAGTATGAGCACAACTTTTCATTCTATTAATCTGTAATATGCTGTCGTGTGGATTAAATGCATAAGAGCAAATAAAAGTAAGGATTCTTCCCTAAGCAATCAAAACATAAGTCATTGAGAAGAAAATTTTAGAAACTGATCAAAACTCTTCAGCACCAGCTTTACTACTCATATAGGGAAATAACTTTGAGCATGTATTATATTGCTCAAGTTTCTTTATCATTTTACTTTCCTTCAAACAGAAACCAAAGATGTGTAAATGAATTGGTTGTTCTGTCATGACTTCTAGAACATATGGGTAACCAACCTGCAGGTATCATTGTACTCAGTCTATTACACCTACTTTAGCAACTGGTTTTTAATTCAATATGTACAAATTTTATATATCTCAACTGGTAATATATTAAATATATTATAAAATTAGCTCAAGAACCATTAAACATCCAAACTCTCCTGGGCACAGAAATTCAAGCAAAAAAGTATGCCTTACAAAACTAAAGCACAAGCCAAACTTACATTATTGGTCAAATTCTTTCAAAGTGTTATTTGTGAAACCAGGGTTGTTCAGAGCTTCCTCAATGACAGCAGGTTTTACAATAGATTTGGTACCTTTTTCTCATCAAGTTTAGAATACAGAAACTATCATTATTCAAATTTAACATCATTCATCACCCAGTCAACTAATATTCTATCTTTTCTTCCTTTTAAAGATGCTCTAGCACTTGTGATATATCATTCCTTTAACACAGCTTTTGAAAGTATTTTTATATTTTTCCTAAAAAGAAAAATATTATGAAGTCTGAGGGAAAATATTCTTGCCTGATGAGTTGGCACCCAAAAGTTAACATTAAAACAAACTTTAAGCTAACAACCAACACACAAAATGAGCATGCAAAGAATAGAAGAAGAATTATATGGATAAGATATTTTTAGCAGAGGCCACTTGTAAAGTATTACAAAGTCTCTATACTTTCAAGCTATGTTGTACAGTTTAACTTAAAATTACTTTTATCTAGAATAGGCATACTATTTACAATTGGCTTAAAAAAAAACACTATTTTCAAAGAAGTTAGAAACTGATGGCACATCAATGTATCTTCTGAAAAATGAAGACTATACAATTTCATGTGGCAAGTTTCCCTTATGTGAAGGACTAGAAAAAATAGTTCTTTATTCAAAGCTAATAAATTAAGAGCTTATGATAATTTAAAGGTGATTAAGCATTGCTTAGAATTTTTAAAAACATATTTTAATGATTAAACAAATTATTTTAGATGTTTTGACTTGAAACTTCAATAGCTTATCATTTTAACTAAGTAACATAAGTAGATTTTGAGTGAAATAGAAAAATAAATTATACAGGCTTGAGTTTTACCTCCCAAAAACCTTAGCTGTGATGCAACTAATCTACAACTAAAACGAAACTGTGTCATAAAATATCTTTGTGTTTTTCTTTCTCCAGATAAAGGCAAATAAAAAGTATTAGAAGCATATGTCATTTTTAATATTTATTCCTGTATGTCATTTTAACATGTGTTCTTCCTTAAGGAGATTCCAAGGATCAACCAATTAAATTGCAGGGTTAACACAGTAAAACTTAAATGGAAAATAGAAAATACACATTTAGATGATACTCTAGTAAAGAAACTATACTTTGGGAAGTACAAAAATTCTTTTAGGCTATATAAGTACCATTAAGCAAAATATGAAAATAACTGGTTAAATGATAACCTACTTACTTTTGAAGTTCTATACCAAGCATCTATTGTCTATTATGGGAAGAGTAAATAACCTCAACTTTAGCTGATTTATTTATAAAATAAATTTAGCTCTCAAGTAATTTCATATAGTACCATACACAAGAATATAAAAATTAAATTCATGAGATAACAATGTCAATTAATGGTAGCTTCAGGAAACTTTCTTTTAAAAAATGCATACTAAGAATTTTACCTAGTATCTTTTAAGCCAAGAATTAACTAACATGAAATTTGCCATTAATGATAGACTTTTCTGTGCAAAAAAAAAAAAAAAAAAAAAGTGCAGAAAGAAGTTGTCCCTCCCCAAACTATGGAATTTCTGTCTTCTAAAAACTATCTAAAAATCTCTTAGTAGCAGATAAGTAAACTTCCCTATATTAAACTATCATACACTACTAGTTGACTGTAAATTCCTGATTTTTGTTAAATAATAATTGAAAATGGTCCATTCATGCACATTTGGTAAGACTTAACATTTAAACATACAAAAGTCCAAAATAACCTTCAAAGTGTTTAATATCTTACAATTTAAAGGAAAACAAATCCATTATATAAATTTCAGTAAGACCCACAACTACATATAAAAACTGTACAGGAGGATTATGGATTGTATAGAAACCGATGTACATCAATGGTATCAGTTTTTCTCAAGTACATTAATATTTTCACAACACTATTAACAACATAAACAAAAGTTCAAAAATTACGACATTTTATTCCCTCTTCTAAAGTTGCTGCATAAAAAATTTTCTCTAAATATAACCACATTTAAACAGAAAATCTAATTATAACTGCTTCTTGAGTTTAGCAGCAGTATATAAGAAAGCATGTTATCTTTTCCCTTGGGGTGTGCTATAACCTCATCAATGAAATTCCTCTACTGACGAAATGTCTCTTAGGAGACATTAAATAGAAAGGAACTGATGGAAATTCATGCCACAAGACGAAACAAAAAAATTTTGATTATAATAATGAGTATACTTTCAACTTAGAGAGGAGATTGTGTTAATGAAAAAAATGGACAACTCCTTGAGTAGCTCTATATATGAAATATGAAGCCACCATTGTATCTAAAATTGAGTCTAAAATATGGATAACAAAATTGATCAAAACTATTTTCCATCACACAATGCAGCTTTTAAAAAGTATGCAATTGTTAAACTGCATTAGAAATATAGGCATCATATCTAATAGTTGAAATTGCAAAGTATTGGTTTGAAGCTGGTTGAAAAGAAAAGTACAAAGAAACATACATTTTCATTCATTTGGAAAATGTAAAAATTTATATACCAATATATAATCTCTTCACTTTCTCTGATCTACAAATGGATAGAATGCCTAGTTATTTCATGCAGATAAATTGTTCAGAATTCATTTACCAAAGTAAACAAATAAAAATAAACCCTGTTGGGAACACACAGATGGATTTCTTTGAAGGTTTCTATTCTTTAGCAGTCTTTGATGATTTCAAAATTTGCAGCTTTAGCTCTTTTATCATCATCTCTAACTTCTGTCTTGCCTCCCGTTCCTGTCTGAGTTCGTCTTGGAGCTCTTGCCTATCAGCCTCAGCATGGTCCAGTCTCTGTCTCAGTTCTGCCAGCTGTGATTCAGAAGACTGTGTCAGTTTTTCATTCAGTTTTAGTTTTTCTTTACTTCTCACATCATGGCAAAGACCTACTTTCAAATCACTTTTTGCAAAAATGAACTATTTCATGCATATTATAATCTCTTGAATATCCAATACTATTAATCTGACTTTGAAATGACCTTAAAATGAGGGCAAAACAAAGGTCAAGGGAACTGAACACTCAGAACACTTTCATTATGCCTTACACCTCAGTATACCTTTTACCACAGCATGCTCAGATTAGGAGTCACTTGTTCATCTTTCCCAAGTTGTGAGCTACTGTGCACTTTTGCCCCAGGGCTTGTGAACATAGTAGGCAACACTTTACGTTTGCTAAGCCATTGATTTGAAAGCCCATGTATTACATTAAAATAACACTGATACTCAGATAGCTAGAGATTAGCAATTAGGACAACTAAACTACAGAAGTCCAATAAAAATTTAAAGTAATGCAACAACCAAGATCAAAACAATCATCTTGAATGATATAGCATAAAATTGTGTTTAACAGAATTATCTATTTCAAAGTCTAGCCTAAATGAAACGAGTTTAACAAAAAGTAATTTCTTTAATAAAATTAAAGTAACAGCTTCAATTTCCACATTGAAAAGGCAACACTATACAAACTGTGTAATTCTTACCTGTGCTGCATATTCAGCCTCTTTATCTTTTTCTAAATTTGAGTCACAGGTACATTTTTGCTTCATTACCTGCTCTAGTTTTTTCTCTAAGTCTTTCTGTTCAACATAAAATTCTTCCATTCTTTGAGCATGTTCATTCTGCAAAGATTCAAGCTCTTTCTGTAAATTCTGCTGTTCTTCAGTAAGTTCCTTCATAGCTTTTGAACTACTCAACATTTCAACTTCCTGTAATTTAAAGAGTCACAATGTAATTTTTACTTTATTTCTATCACATTAAACCTTTCAATTCAGAAAAAAAACAGGACAGAAAGTATCTATTACAAAATTGAGGTGTCATATTAATTCTATACATAAGTAGTTATCTTGAAAACTATTTTCTCTAAAAATTTAAAAGTATATTAATATTTCTTATAAGTATAAAACTGAACAATGTTAAATACATTTACAGCATCTCATCTTGAAGAATATGCAAAAGTATTTTTTCACAATGGACTATCATTTAAATAACAATTTTACCATCTGAAGTTGTTGCTTCTTCTGTAAAATTGAGTTCAGTTTTTCCTGCTGTTTTACATACGTTCTCACTACTTCTTCCATGATTTTTCCCTTATCGTCCTCACAAGTGACATCTTTGACAAGAAGTGGAGATGAAGCTGCAACATCACAGTCAGTTCCTGACTTGCTTGTGTCTCTGGTTAAGCTGCAAGTGGTAGACTCAGGTTTCTTTGTGCTGGTAGAATTATTCGAGACTGATGGATCTTCCAAAGTAAAAAAGAAGTAACAAAGTATAAACACCACTCTGTCAAAAGTCACTAGAATGATCCATAAATGAAATTAAGAAAACAATTTCATTTATAAACAAAATAAAAAAATAAAGATACTTAGGAATAAACTTAACAAAAGTAGTGTAAAACTTATACAACAGAAACTATAAAATATTATTGAAAGAAATAAAAGACCTAAATAAATGGAAAGGAATCCTATGTTCATGGATTGGAAGACTTAATATTAAGATGATATCATGATCTGGAAGTCAGTGATCTCCAAAATTCCTATGCTGAAATCCTAACCCCCAATGTGATGGTATTAGGAAATGAAACCTTTCAGAGATAATTAGCTCATAAGGGTAGAGACCCCATGGATTTATGCCCTTATAAAAGAGACTCCAGAGCGCTCTCCCACAATTTGGGTACATAATGAGAAGACCAGGAGGCAAACCCCTGCCAGACCAAATCCCCTAGTGCCTTGATCTTAAGACTCCCCAGCCTCTAGAACAGTGAAAGGGTAAGTGTCTATGGTATAAGCTACCCAGTCATGTTATTTTTGTTATAGCAACCCAAATAGACTACAATAAATGGTAGTCTCAAACTGATCTACTTTTTCAATGCAGACCCTATCAAAATCTCACCTGGCTGTGTGGCAGAATTTGGCAAACTGATTCTAAAACTCATATGGAAATAAAAGGAAACCAAAATAGCCAAAGTAATCTTGAAAAAGAAAAACAAAGTTGGAAGACTCACAATCTCCAATTGCAAAGCTTGTTATGAAGCTACAGAAATCAAAACCGTGTGTAGTACGGACATAGACTGGGTCCAGAAATAAACGTATACTTTTACAGGCAACTGGT
The DNA here is from genome assembly GCF_029407905.1 of Bubalus kerabau. Classification (NCBI taxonomy): domain Eukaryota; kingdom Metazoa; phylum Chordata; class Mammalia; order Artiodactyla; family Bovidae; genus Bubalus; species Bubalus kerabau. Next base: position 143,273,145 of record NC_073625.1, read on the forward strand.
TTTTAACAAAGGTGCCAAAACAATTCAATGAGTAATAGTAGCTTTTTCAACTGTGTTGGGACAACTGTATCTATATACAATTGAGGTTGAACTTCACATTTTATATAAAAATTAATTAAAAGTGGATGACCAAAGTAAGCAACCAAAGAAGGAACAAACTGGACTTCATCTGAATTTAAAACTTCTGTGTTTCAAAGGACACTACCAAGAAAGTGAAAAGACAACTGACACAATGGCAAATCCTCTATCTGGTAAGGCTCTAGTACCCAGAATGTACGCGTAACTCTTACAACAATAAAGAGACAACCCAACTTAAAAATAGCAAAGGATCTCAACAGTTCTTCTCCAAAGATTTGCAATCTTTGGACTTCCTGGTGGCCCAGTGGCTAAGACTCTGCATTCCTAATGCAGGGGACCTGGATTCCATTGCTGGTCAGAGGACTAGAGTCCACACGCTGCAACTGAGAGTGCACACGCAACTAAAGACCCTACCTATGTGCCGCGGCTAAGACCTGGCACAGCCAAATAAGTAAAATATTAAAATAAGAGAGAGAGAGATTTGCAGTGTCCAATAAAAACATGAAAGATATTCAGTACCATCAGTCAACTTGGAGAATTGCAAATGAAAACTATGAGATACCACTTCACAACAACGAGGATGGCTCTCATCAAAAGACAAACAATGACAACTGTTGGCAAAGGTGTGCAGAAACTGGAAACCTCAGAGACAGCTGCTAGAAATGAAAATGGTATACTGCTAAGTCACTTCAGTTGTGTCCGACTCTGTGCAACCCCATAGACGGCAGCCCACCAGGCTCCCCCGTCCCTGGGATTCTCCAGGCAAGAACACTGGAATGGGTTGCCATTTCCTTCTCCAATGCATGAAAGTGAAAAGTGAAAGTGAAGTCGCTCAGTCATGTCCGACTCTTCGTGACCCCATGGACTGTAGCCTACCAGGCTCCTCCGCCCATGGGATTTGCCAGGCAAGAGTACTGGAGTGGGGTGCCATTGCCTTCTCCGGAAAATGGTATGGTTGCTTTGAAAAACAGTTTGGCAGTCCCTCAAGATACTAAACATAGAGTTACCATATGACCCAGCAATTCCACTCCTAAATATATAGCCAAGAGAAATAAAAACATATGTTCACATTAAAACTTGTGCCTAAGTGTTCATAGTAGCATTAGTCGTAACAGCCAAATGTGGACACATTCAAATGTCCATCAGCTGATGAATGGATAAACAAAACAGGGTCTTATCCATCCACACAACAGAAAGTTACTAAGCCATAAACAGGGAAGAAGTGCTAATACATGCTATAACATCTACTAAGAAAACATCCTTAGTGGAAGAAGCCAGGCAACAGAAGGCCACATGCTGTACAATCATTTTATATGAAATGTCCAGAACAGGCAAATCCATAAAAACAGAAAACAGATTAGAGGCTGGTAAAAGGGGAGAGTGAAGACTAACTTCTGGATTACAGGATTTCTTTTAAGGTTGATGAAATGTTCTGAAATTAATTGTGATCATTACACAACTTTGTGAATTTACTAAAAACCACTCAATTGTACAATCTAAAAGGATAAATTTTATGGTATATGAATTACACCTCAACAATTTTTTTAAAGCCTCTAGAATACTTTAGGAAATATAATATAAACATGCTATTAAGGTATGTTACTGATTATTCTTTGCCGTAGTTAAATCCAAGGAAAATCTCAAAATTAAAGTACAAACTCCCCCCAAAGAATTGCAACTATCTATGAAAACAATTACATAACCAAAGGATTCTTCCATTGCTCTGAGAAAGCTGAAAGAATTGTTACATTTGCCTAAGCTGTAGGCAAAACTCTGTAGCTACAGAGAGGGTAACACAGGCAGCATGTGAGCAGACATCTTGTTTGGTCCACCATATTTTAAAAGGCACTGTAACTATGCAGCTTTTTTTTAAATGTCCAGCCAGCATTCTGCATTTATGCCATCTGCCTGGCTCCCACAGCTATTCATTTTCAATCCTTACTTATTCCACAACTTAATGTCTCTGAGTCCTATACCTAACTACACTTAGTACACTTCTTTCTCTTTTTAATTGAAGCATAGTTGATTAACAGTATGATGTTAGTTCCAGGTGTACAACATAATTGATTCAATATTTTTACAGATTATCATATATTTTTTAAGATAATTTTATTAATCTATTTTTGGCTACCTATTGTGCTGGCTCTTCATTGCTAGATGGGCTTTTCTCTAGTTGAAGCAAATGGGGGCTACTCTTCATTGCAGTGTGCAGGCTTCTCATTGCTGTAGTTTCCCTTCTTGCAGAGCACAGGCTATAGGGCAGGCGGGCTTCAGCAGCTGCAGTTCCTGGGATCTAGAGCACACGCTCAACAGCTGCGGCGCATGGGCTTAGCTATTCCCCGGCACCTGGGATCTTCCCAGACTTCAGAGTTTTGAAAGGTGTTTTGTTTTTTTTTTAAGATATAAGCTTCAATTATTCGGAAAATTCTCTTATTAAAAGAAACCCTCTTTTTGAAAATGTTGAATAAATATGCTGATTAGGGACATGATTTTAAAAAGGTAATTTCTGAATCCTTACCTAAGTGGCTATATAATTCTTTACTTGCTTTTAGATCCATTTTCTCCTGTTCCTCCAGTGAGACATCTGGATAAGACACTATTTTTTGATGTTTCCCACTACTGTGAGGCTTCTCTGACTGTCTTGGTATAGATTTGCTTGCCTCTGTCTTTGTGACCTCTTTAGGCTGGGGTACAGCTGACGTAAGTGATACGTTTGGTGCAACCACTTTATCACACATGTATAAGTAGTAGCTGAAAACAAAGAATGGCAAAATAAGATACATATTACATTTAGGTAAAAATATATTAACATCAATTTCTATAATTAAACAATTTTTTTTAACCAAAACAGATAATGCAACAATTTAGAAAATAAGGGTCTTAGAAAAGAATTCTTGAAAATGTCAGTAAGTAGTTGAGGCACAAAGAGCAAAATTACGAGGATATTTTTGTTATTTTGCAAAAAGCAGTTCCTAAACAGTAAAAAGATACTCACTTAAAAGAAAATCAGTTTTCCTTCCCTCAAAACCTCATGAGAACTAAAACCATGAAGTACTTTACACAGCAGTTCAACAACCCTGAGTAAGTAATGTTTATGCCCAAAGAAAACAAACTACGTGGTACTTCGGAGGACCATTTCCCTGTGTGCCACCCCTCCAAAGCAAGGAGCCCTTGCTCTGCTATAGTGATGCTGATTCAGGCCACACTGCACGGCTATGGCCTGATTCACTGCAGCCCCAAAGCTCCCAGGGCCCTTCTCTCTTTTCAAGAAAACAATCAGCGTTCTGAACAATGCCCAGCTACTGAGCTATCCTCCTTGGATCAGACTCCACCACGCAATCTTCTGAAAATAGTTTGATATTTCCTACTTAATTTGATAAAACAGCAATAATAAAATCAAGCAAAACTAAGATCAAAGGGATAACCACCAATACCAATTTTGCTCAAAGCTCACATAAAATTGTGCAAGAGATTATCTGAGAGACTTATGGAACAAATTTGAGCTAGATATTTAAGTACCATATGATTAACTATAATCTGCTTAACCTTTAACCAAAAGATGCAACCATTTAAGTGACCTAACACTTCATCCTCTAAGTTCTAAATAATATCCTCTTATATTACATTTTCTTTGTACAGGACATCTATATTGTCCCTCTTGACCAATTACATGAATTCTGAGGGTGAAAACTCAGTATCCTGCAAAGAAAACTGACAGGTTTAATACTGCTCCAAAGCTTATTTCCAATGTAAAAGGAATAGAACGAACTATATAAATGTAAGATTGAGATTCTCCATCACTGTGCTTGAGGAGATAAATGTGTACAGCAGCAGATAAAAGTCTAGGTTTTTTAAATAAAAAGTTTATAATCTAAGGTGTATATTTATTGAGAATATGAACATTGATTTTGAGGGGTGCAGCTACTATGAAAACCTCTAAGTTCCAAAAAAGGTTCATTTTAAAAAATCAAAGTTGTACACCACACTCTTGGAGAGTTGGTTTACCTCTTGAAGGGAAGTAAGGAAAATTTTTAAACTTTCATTTTTTCCACTTTAGGGCATAAAGGAAATAACATATTTCCAGGAAAAAACATGGAAACATACAAAAATAGTTAATTCAAATATTCAACCTATTTGAATTCATTCCCTGGATTAGCAAAAAAAAACAAAAACAAACAACCACCACCCTAAAATGATATAATGAATTCCCAGAGCCTAGAAAAGCACCTGCTATATAGATGTTGAATGAAGGAACAAACAAGCTAATACCCACTCACCTGGGATGTAAAAATGAATGTGTCTGAGAGACATGATCACCTTCCTGTTTTATAACTGGATACCATGACTGCAATTCCATTCCTGGCAGTGTATCTATCTGTAGAAAAATGTAGAAGTGGAAAAGTTTATTGAAGGAAGATATGATGGTTAATCTTAGATGTGTATTCGACAGAGCCGTAGGCTGCCTCTGGAGAACACTGACTAGTAAAGAATTATGTAATTCAAGAATCATCTTCGAATAGGGCAGTCTTTCTTTAAAATACCAGGTCTAGTCACTTAAAACTCTGAGAGACATTAACTACCTCATCACAAGAACAGCTTCAGCATGTATATTAACATGGACTACCAGAAATGATTTCATCAAATATCATACTTATGGAATCTGTGTTAAAAATCCATTTTAAATAACAGTACTCTGCAAATGTACAGTATTTCTTAGCATACTACATTAGATAAACATCCTACAGCAATACTTTGCCAAATTTCGAAACCACTTTGTCTGCTAACACTTATCAGTAAACCACATTTTATCATAAATAGGAAAAGCTCTTTTTAGCCTTGTACTTGTAAATAAAGGAAAAGGAGAGGGTAACTGGCTACCTCAAAGTTCATGATAAGAATTTTATATCCTGCTTAATTCTAACAAATAGCTTATTAAGTTAGGTACAATTATCTCCACTTTACAGATCAGAAAACTGAGGCTCAGAAACTGAGAAAGAATAAATAACCTGTGGTTACTAACTTCCTCATTTGGTTTGTTTTACATGTCTCCCCTCCCCCTACATACACATATTGGGAGATCAACATTTTGTTCAGAATTATTGGGCAAAGAATTTAAAAGACTAACAAGGCCATAAGATTACAGGGAAAAGAATAATATTTTGAAAGGATTTAAGAGATGAGTATTCAGTGACGGCCTCTAGACTCTATATACAGAGTAGAATTTGTTTTAAAACTTCACAATCCTGGTCAAGTGTTCTAAAGAAGTTCAGGATCTGGGGAAAAATCAACTGCTTATTTATAAAATACAACAATCATTTGTTTACATAGTTTCTCAGCCTATAGCTTAGTTCTACCATAAATTAGAAGGGGAACTGACTAATGGCAACAGAAATACTAAATGATAGATGCCAGGTGCCAGCTGACAGCCTAAAGAGACAGAAGAATTACAAGACACAAACACAAAAACTGATTCAAAAAGCAAGACAATCTGAGGGCTTTCTCATACATAGGCTAGGAAAAATAATATATCTCAACTGTTCCCTATCCTTATTCCAACAGAGTGTTTAATGTTTAAGAACTCTTGAGTCAATATGACATAGTTATAGTCAATATTTATACTCATAAGTAGTATACCATATATATACATATTCATACATACACTTAGAAAGACTGAAAAGTATTTGACATTTCAGATTTTAAAAAAGGTTAAAGTTTTTAAAAAAGACACAGTGCTAAGAAGAGTAGTTTCATTATCTAGAAAATTCATTTAGGCAGAACATTTTTCACCCCAACACTGTAATAGAAGAGGTGTTAATGAACAAAAAGCTCATTCTAACAAATCAGTGAAATATAAGATCAGCTCAAATTAAATGAGAAATTCCTTTTTAGAGGTCATTTGTTAAATTCATTATTTAGAAAATATAGAAAGCTCCACTTTACATCAGTTTTATATCTGAGACATCCTGGATGTACTACTGCCCAAGAAATCAACTGTTTCCAGATTTTTTTAATTAAAACTATTAAAATTGATATTTATATTTAAAAGTTTTTACTATTAAGGATAGCTGGGATTTAAATTTTCAGAATAACAAATTCTAAACTTCTTCAGCCAAAGATCTTGACTTCAAATCTGACTCAATTTTGATCATGTTCATTTCAAAATTCTATAGCTTGATAAGTTTGTATAAGTTTTACTTTTTTATTCATAATCCAAACTCAGTATAGTTTTGCTTTTATGATATCTCTAAACTCAAATGCCACCTTAAATAACTGTTAGCACATTCGTTTCTATTTAAACACCCATCCCTCTCTTGTTTCTGACCTTTGTTTCCTATTCTTGTACCTACCCACGAAGAGAGACCCAGAGGAGGGGGTTCTTAACAAAACCTACCTTAAAGATCATCTAGTGCAGTCCTCTAGCAAATGTCTGAATTTCCTATACAAGACTCCTGATGAGTGGTTATCTGGCCTCTGCTTAAGTAGCAGCTTGAGGTCAAGGACTGTCTTAATTACTTTCGTATTTTCAGTACCTAGCACCACCACGCCTGGCAATGCAGTAGAGACTCAATAAATATTCGTTGAATGAATTCTGAATGACATTGTAGCTCATTAAATTCCCAGGGTGGCCCCTTTTAAGGTTACTCTGTTACTAGTCTCTTTCACATTTACTAATACTCCTTTATTCCATGAAGTGTTGAAGAATCTCAACTGTCTCTGGGTGCATTTTTAGAGATCCGATTTACAAATTAAATAATATAAATGATGGGGAAATGCACAACACTAACCATGATAAAATGTTGGGAGTTAATTTTACCTAATATTCTGTGGTAAGCCATAAACACATTTACAACAAATTATCCTAACTGCATGTTAAAAACAATTAAGAAAAGAACACAACAGAACATTCACAGTCATGCCAGATTTTCTCATCTATTCTGCATTTGTGGCAACATACAAATTAGGTCGTCAAAAAAATAACAGTATAATTAAATGGCACAGCAGTAATGCTACTACTGATCAGGAATAAAAATGAGACACCAAGATACAGCTATTGCCTTTTCTTTTACCTTTCAATATGAGGGTAATTTATTCCCTTCAAGTAATTAAACACTAAAACAGACTACATTACATTATTTGGCAAAGAAAAGAAATAGATCACTTAGTAGCTCAAGTTAGAGCCTTAACATTTTAAAATACTTTTATCATTCAACTTCCCCATCATTATCTACCACAAAATGAACAGATGGCATCCTCATCTGAAACACATAAGAAAAATTTCAGGCATGATTTCATTCCTAAAGTTCTTTCTCTAAGTCATAAAACAACAAATATGTCTAAGAAAGCAAAATTTAAACAAGTCCAAAATGTATAGTAGAAGAATTAATTTTAAATAAGTAAATATTAGAAAAGGTTTTACACAAAGTTTCTCTAAATTTCAACTTACTGTGTTATGTATACATGACCTTTTAATAATCAGGTTTCCTGATAAAGAACTACTGTATTTCGGTACAATGCTTATTAGTCTCACAATGACAAATAATATAGAGAACCTGGTTTCATTTACAAAAAGACCAATAAGTATTCTGTCATCACTTTGTAGTAACAAAAGCAATTTCATCCACTCAGCACCGTTAGTACATATACATTCCAATTTGCACTAAAAAAAAAAATAGACAAATAAGACAAAAACCCTTTAAAACTCCCAGACTTATCTTCAATAGTGAACTCTGATTTTAGGTGGCACTCTTAGTTTCTAATTATAGTGGCAGATTAATATTGTGATCTTTAATTAAATCCTAATGACAAACATTGATGAACTGAAGTAATCAAGACAATATCTCAAAGTATTGATGGGATTTTAAAAGTTCCCCTCAAAAAATCTGGATTAAATTTTTTTAATATATGGGAAAATAATTTTTTAAAATAGAATTTAGGAAGACAAAAATTAATTTTTACATTTTGGTATTTATAAGCCAGTATTTGAATGAGGGACTGGTAGATTGGTAAATTTCATAGTCTATACCTATACCTATTTCATAGTCTATACCCACATTTCACACCTATAATGGTGTGCTTACATTAAATAAAATATAATGCATATTAAATACACATTATTTTTTACAGCCAAACATAAATTGTTAGCAACCTTAGTAAATACATGACTGAACACACTGTTAAGCAATAACTCCTTAGGTATAAAGCAAATATCCCTACCAAGTTCATTATGTATAATACTAAGACATTCAAGTGGTCCATAAATGATTTCAGGACACTAGACACCCTACCACCCTATCAGACAGCTGCCAACATACTCTTACTGAAAGAAACTGAATCTCTCAGAATAGGATCAGGTTTCCTCAATACTTGCAACATGTTGTGAATGAGTGTTTCAACAACTGAAATAGAAATAGTGTTACAAGGTAGCAATAGGTACTTAGATTTTAAGGCTTAGTTTCGTGCCTCATTTCACTGTAAAAGTAATCACTCTAATGATTAATTATAATTATTAATCAACCTGATACAAACCTGTAACAATATGATCTAAGAACTTCCACTAACTTATCAAAGATGATCTGCAGGAAATCATGGGCTTCCCCAGTGGCTCAGTGGTAAAGAATTCGCCTGCCAATGCAGGAGACGTGGGTTTGATCCCTGGAAGGGGAAGATCCCCAGAAGGAAATTGCAACCCACACCTGGGAAATCCCATGAACAGAGGAGCCTGGCCAGTCCACAGAATCCCAAAGAATCAGACACAAGTTAGCAACTAAGCAACAACCACAACAAGCAGCAATCAGCCATGTCTCCTGCTACTTAACACTACAAAATTGTATCATCTACCTCATAAAGCCAATTTTAGGTTTAAAGTGCTTAAAAACTCTCACAGGAAAAGCAAAGGCTCACATTCTTATGTGCAATTATCATTTAAATCCTTCATGGAAACAAAGACATGTAAAAATCAGTAGTATAACATCACTTCCTTTTCTATCTGAACAAACTGATAAAAATTGTGTTAATTTCTGGGACTTAAAAAAATTAACTTCTTTACAGTGGCATTCTATGGTGTCTAGTTCACTTAATATTGCAATTATTTGAAAATTTACGTGTCACATACATCCTTTCACTAAACTATCTGTCAAAAGTTAATCTATGTAAATGTAAGGCTTTGCTTTTCTATCCCATTTCAGGATATACGCTTTTAAAAAACTGAGATTATTTTGACCTTCATATAATGTAAATTAACATCAACATGTAAATTATTTTACTATGTGCAATAGAATGCACTTTTAAAATTTTACTCTATATCATGTATTTTTAAAGTGCTGATGACCCACTAAATTGACTTCCTTTACATCCCCCCATCCTTCTCAACTGAGGTTCTCAAGAGACTTAAGCCTAAATTCTGCAAAGTTCCCATTGTATGCATTAAATTAACTTCTCTCCAAAGTACTTAGAACAGTACTATATACAATCTTTCTAAAGGGCTTAATTCTCCTCAGATAACCCCAGATGGGAAAGGGTATATAGATGAAAAACTGCAATTTGATGACTGCTGCTCTAAGTGCAAGTTCTACAGTTTGTCCAAATGTATTATTTCAACAATTAGTCCTAAATTAACAAGTGTACTCTACAGATAATTTTGCACAGATCTGTAATACAAAGCATTACAGATATAAAGGAATAAATTCCCATGGTGGTTATCACTCCATGGTAAAATGATGAGAAAATTCTGTTTTCTTCTTTGCACTTTTTTTAGGATGTACTATAATGGGTCTATAGTGCTTCCATAATCACACCAAAAAACCTTTTCAAAAAGGAGTAAAAGCCTTATTTTTATGTACCAAAGTGATTTTTAGTTAAGTTTAATTTTTGTATTCTTTGTCCCCATAAGATACTCAAAATACACACTTTTAAGGTTATTTGAAATCATAAAATAAATTCAATACCACAAATAAAAACAAAATGCTGTATTGCTTTAAAACTAAACTGTTTTCCTCCTTGAAAATCACTGGTAGCTTTCTACGGCTAGTAAGACTTTTCATTCAGTTGTATCCAAACCTTTGTTAAGCATCTACCACCTTCTACATTTAGGAACTACAGGATGCATTCCTGCCCCAGGGAGCCTCCAGCTAGTCTTTACACACACACTTCTGTGACCCATTTCTAAGTTTCGGAATCAAAATGAGTTTTAAACTAACTGTTTGTGTGTGTGCTCATTCACGTCAGTCATGGCCGACTCGTCGCAACCCCATGGAGTATAGTGCACCAGGCCCCTGCATTCACAGGATTCTCCAAGCAAGAATACTGGAATGGGCCATCATGGCCCCCTCTAGGGAAACTAACTTACATCTGTCCTAATCATTACTCTTTCTGCCTAACATGGGGCTATACTGTATTTAGTGATGGAACTAAACCACACCCTTAAAAATGGTTAAGGTTTAATTATATATTCTTTAGGTTTCTTGTAGTCAAAATCCTTACATTACTTTAATGTACATGTAACATACACAAAACCTCAAAAGAGCAAAATTTTACACATGGACAAAATACATATTCCCACACTAGTTTTACCTCTTTACTTGATCAAATTGAGTCCTGGCTCCATATGTTCTGCTTTCAGAATTCTAAAGGCATTAAAATTATCCAATTCTTGCTTTCCTCCTTATTCTCAACTGGCATAAATTATAACATATGCAGAGCTACAAGAACACTATTGGCTGACTATGCACTGATTCAGGCCTATCCCTTTTCTTCGAAGTTTTTAAGGAGACTTGATTTCCTTGAAGTTTTTCAACATTTCTCAGACCAAATGGATAAAGTTTTTTATCAGAAGCCTTTTTAAAAATGTTAACATTTTTAAAAGTTCTACCATTTTTTAATGATAAAAATGAACAGACTGTATTTCTAAACCATAAGGGGGCACTATTCCCAAAGCCATTCTAATGGTTCCACTGAAATGTCCCTATAACATATTTTATAACAAACTTGTTTTATACTTTCTTCTTGCAAACTTTATTTTGGTAAGTAAACAAATACCCAACTAATATAATTACTGTGTACAAACAATGTGAGATACATTTGAGCCCAATACTCAGTTATCTTACTTAGAAATATCTTCGGATAATTCTAGAAAAATCAAGAAAAGTGGGGAAAGGAAAAACCCAAAATTACATATTAGTAAATATTTCAATCATAGTTTGAAGTATCCTATGTTTCTAGACTCTTCAAAAATACTTTTACATCCATTCCCTCATTTGATCAGTTGTCTTATTCAATAGTTTATTTGCAAATTATATGTTTATTAAGGGTTAAACCATTTTTCAAAAAAAAAAAATCTCAATTATTCTAAAATACAGGGTTGTCTCTTAAAAATTTGTTCAGTTTAAAAAAGTTTCCTTTTCCCTGAGTAACTGACATGCCAAGCACCAGACTAAATTCTGGGAAAACGGGAGTCGCTAAACCCATTAAGATAGTTGTTAATTTTAGAAAGTCCGACAAAAATATTTATACTGGTCCCTTCTATGAGCACAAATACTTCATTTGATTCTGAGCTTACCACCACTTGATAAAAATTTATGCTAATCATAAAATGCAAACTATGCCTCTGATGTAACAAATTACCATCAAATCTATCACAATTAGTATTTTACATATTTTGTCCCAACACAACTCTTGTAGCTACCCATCCTCTCTAGTGTATTTCCTTCCCTCATTTAGGTTTCTACTAAGAAACACACTTCCTAAACAAAACTCTCAAAAATAGCTTACAAGAGAGGAGAAAGTTTTTGTAGTATTATTATTCCAAATGACCTCTACAGAAATGAACTGTAAGAAAAATGCAATACTAAAAAAAAGTGAAATGTTGAATAGACTTTAAGAGGAAAACTTCTAAGTTGATATCTTTAAGTAATCTATTCGCATCACAGATAATTCATAGGGCCTTTTCCCTAAGTAGGAATAAACACTATACTATTTTACAGTCAAGTCTAAATGCTAGAAATCTAAATTTTAACTCCTAAAAAAAAAAATAAGGGCATAAATCATCTTTACTTAGTGATCTGGAGATTGTTGGCCACATGCTGTAACAGGAAAGAATCACCTATAAAGATCTTATCAATTGACTACAAATAGGTTTTTCTAATGTGCTTGAAAATAATCCAAAGTAAACATTTCCCTTCAAATTTTATTTACAAATGATCAGTTTGCTTGGCAAACCTTTTTCCAGATAAAAACATAAGACTCAACAAAATCAGAATTAGATCAAATAACACTGGAAGCTTGGAAAAGAATCCAAGCTTGGAAAAATTATATTCTTGCATATATTTACACACTGTAAAATACTATAATCATTTTTATAATAAAAACATAAAAAAACTCAAATTATATGAAGAGGTAGTTCAGTTTTTATAACACCACTTTGCAAAGCAAGCTAGGCAGACCTAATATCAAATATTATTTCTTGTGGTGACCTAAGAAAGAGTTCAAAATACTGTTATCTTTGGTGTCTGCAAAGAATAGTCAGGTCTCCACTTAGAACACTGACCATATCCCACTTATTTCTCTCATCTAAGTCCTAACTATGCAAAGTCAGTATAGTTATGCAAATAGTTTGGTAACCATTACTAATATAACTTTCATCCTTAGAAATAATTTAACAGTTGCTACATTTCAAACAATTGCCTACTGAGCTTGAGGGGGTTTTTTTAAAAGCAAAAAACTGCTCTTTAGCTAAACATACCCAATTACATCAGTGTTCATATTAAACCTAAAGCCCTTTAGATAAGAACTTAATATATTTAGTATATTCTTTAATTTTTTAAGCACTTTAAACTTTTTGTTTTCTATTGGAGCATAACTGATTAACAATGTTTTGATAGTTTCAAGTTGGTGGCATAGGGACTCGGGCATACATATACATGTATCCTTTCTCCCACAAACTCTCCTCCCATCCCAGCTGCTACTTAACATTGAGCAGAGTTCCTTGAGCTATACGGTAGGTTATTCTTTAAATTTTTTTTTTAAAAAAGTCTATTTTGACTTTTTAAAATGAGCTTCCTCTGGATCTATTTGGTTTGTTGGGCAGCCAATTCAATGACTCATAGAAGATAATGAAAAATGTTCCCCAGTCAAAGGACCTTCTCCTTACTCCCTTCCCAGTAAAATATCTTAGTCTGAGTCTATATAAAAGTTAATAGAGAGCTTAAGAACCATTATACGAAGGTAAGTTGACAAGAAAAGTTAATGTTTCTCAAAATTCAGTTTCTACTATGGAGTGTGCTTTAGGGAAAAGTAGTGAAAATTTCTAGACTTCAAGTCAGAAGACCTGCATTCAATTCCTGATTCTACTGTCTTATCAGTTACACAGCCAGGAGCATGCAACCCATCTGGGACTGGTTTCTCATCTGAACTTCAAAAAAGAACTACTTTAACATGTTTTGAGGAACGTATTTCCAAAATGTGAAGTGGCAAACACACATTACTATACATGAACTCCCCCCAAACTTCTTTCTGAAAGGTTTGATTATTGAAAATTTTCTTAAATTCTCTTAAATTGCTTAAAATTCACATTAAATTAGAAAAAATACCAAAATATGCCAAAAACACTGTAGCAAATACTGCAAAAAATAACAGTAAAAAGATGGCAAAAAAACTCACATCTTCCCCAAATAAAAACTGAATTCAAATTAATAAATTCTGATACAATAAAAGGACTACATCCAGATGAAGGACGGTTTCAATTTTAACCAAGCCCTAGCACATTCAGTTTCAGTTAAGTAAATTCATCACCTTTTTTTTTTTTTTTTAACCTTTATCATGGTTCTCAGGTATTTTTTTCTCACAAACACAGAGCAGGAACATTAGGCAAAGCAATTTATCCCCAAAATGCTTATGTCAGAGCAATCAAGATCAAACCAAGAACATCTGGCAAATAATGTGGCCACATATGGACATATAAGAGTTCTAGTTAGGTTAGGGCAAAATACCATAAATATTAAGGGGGGGCATTCCACATTTTGAGAATATAGACAATTAAGCACAATCTTCAGCTTGTGACCAGGCCAGTTGTAAGCAAGTCCAACAACGTGAGAACTGGCTTGAGGTTAACTATGCTTTAAAATCAGTTAATAATGGCACCAGAACAATATAAACTTATCTAGTAGCCACAGGGGAGGAATTTCAAAGTACTGATGCTTTGGATTCAGCAAGGAGCAAACTACCCTGAATTCAAGTCTGAAAGTATCTTCACTGGGCTTCAGAAACAAATCACTGTCTTAGAACTACATTGTAACTAAATTTCCCTATTGGGAAAACTAAATTTCCCAAAAGGGAAAGACACCCTATTGAAGCACAGGACACTTAACCTTGGGTTCTTGTCTAAGCTCTAGTCTCGCTATAAATAACCTTCAGTCATTTAGTATACTTCATTCATTTCTTCTGTGAAGGAGAAAAGATAGACTATTTCAAGGAATAAAAAGCTAATTAACAGTGGAAAGATTAGATTTTTACGATGAAATACAGCCACCTTTTTTGTGGTACCAATAAAATAAAATTATGTGTGTAAAACTGTTCAAGAACAATGCTTGGTATGTTTTAACAGTGTTAGCTATTATACTGATTTTATTCAAGTAGGAAAATATTTTAAAACCAGATCCACTGAATATTTAATAACCTAAATCTTATTAGCCAGGTATTCAAACTCTTGGAATGAAGATACTCATTTAGCCTATCAAATAACGCAGTGAGAAAATAATAACTTTAAAATCTCTTTGCTGGTTGTTTTTATGTTCATATTTATTTAATCTAGAATAATCCTTATTCTAGCTGTCATAAATTTTTAAATTATTCCTCTTTAAAAAAATCTTGGAGGCTAGAATCACAAAGTCTTCAGATCAATCTGTCTTTTGCCTTTGTTTCCAATATTGATGAAGTCTGAATATTCAATTACAGAAACAATGTCAGAAATCCTACATATACCTCTGAAAAATGCTGTTTGGAGCCCATTACCAGAATTGTTTTGGCTAGCAATACACCATTTGCAAATGGAGATAAGACCAAAGTGTAAATTAAGAGTCCTAAGAAAACAACTGATTCAGTCATCAAAAGGCAAAATGTGTGAAAAAAAAAAAAGCCGACTCAAGAAAAAAGCCCCAAATCCTCCACTCCCTGCTTATATAACATTGGGAAAGTCTGATCTCTGAGCCTCATTCTCTTTATCTGTAAAATGGGAATAATCCCATTTCTCTCAGCAGGTTGTTGGAACATCAAATGAGAACACACACAGGAAGCACTTTACAGCCTAAAACATGTAATACAAACAATCTTATACAGATCAATAGTTTTTGCTGTTGTTGAATGAGCAGTCATATACAATTTCAAAGTACACCATTACCAGTGTTCAGAATTGCTACTTAAAAAAAAAAAAAACTTGCCTTGGATTGAGTCCTCTTCCCATTCCTCATGCTAAATTTCTCCTTCATTTCTTCTAAAATTATCTTCAGTTTCTTTTCTTCAGGTGTCCCCAAGTATTTTTGGTTCACATGAAGATAGCAATGCCATTTGGCTGATTCAAAGCCCCAGTGGCAAGTCCTTTTGTCCGGTGATCTGTGAGAATGCATGACAAACGTCTGGGGTGCAAACATTCCACAGCACTCCAGACACTGAATACATGGAGCATCTGGCTGAACATAAAATTGGGGTGCAAATAAACCCTGACATTTGCCCAAGCATTCATGTTCCACTTCAAAGGCACTGCCAGTTTCCTTCAGCTGGGCCAATGAGTTTTTTGCAGGTAGTATACTACCATTTTGAGGAAAGGTGCGCGGCCGCAATAAAGCGTTACATAGTCTTTGTGCATCAGTTAATGTGATCAGCCCACAGGATGGGGCATTGAATGGAAGTATTCCCAGGACCTTTAAGATATGAAGCTGGTCTGATGTACATCTTGAGCAATAGATGTACAATTCATCACACACTGTATTTATTTGTTGGAGTGAAAATTCTCGGAGAACAGAATTTAGGACTTGGGGCAAACAGAGTCTCTTTTCTCCTCCAACCTGAAAACAAGAAATAGACTCCCCTTCCAACATAGTCTGGGTGAGTTCTGTGGAGCTATCAGAAGGGATAAGCAGTGGACCAGGAAGAACCTGAGGAGACGGAAGAGGCAGAAATACCGTAGGTGACATGCTTTCTTGGGAATACCGAGCAGAAAACGCTGCTGGTCCACCCAAAGAACTCTGACTACTTAAATGGAATTGTGCCAAAGTATGTTTCAAACTAGGATTTAAATGTAAAGGTTCAGGCACAGAGGCGCAGGTCCTCTTGACATGCTCTTCGTCGGTTTCCATTGGGGTTTCATAATCATCCAAGTGTTCCTTCTTTACTGCTGGCAACTTGTTTATCATCATTTTTCCATTTGCATGAATGTCTGTCATCATCTTTTTCACTGGAGGGCTGCCATCATCTTCCATCCCATTCAATTTTTTATTTGAGCTCTGAACCAAGGAAAAATTCGTCTGTAGGTTTTCCATTGCTAAAAACTATTGTGTTAAACAAGTACGTCTGAAATTTGCATTATTATTTAGTTGCTTATTTCAAGAGAGAGAATTGATGAATACCAATACTTATGGTAACTTATTCTCAAAGAAAATTTAAATTTCCATAGAGATATCCCTACACTACTCAATAGATTTTGCAACTTTGTTTGGTTCTGCTAATACTTCAGTGTAAGTACTGCCAGTGCTATAAAAAAAATTATGTCTAATAACAAAGAAAATAATTTTAAGAGGCACACCTCCAAGGAAACCTTTTTGTTTTTTTAAATGTTCAGGTATATGTACTAAAATCAAGTTACCAGTTCTCTCAATTCAAGATGTCCATGCTCAGCGCAACAGTTTGGTTTAGTTTTAGGCACAACACCCAAAAAGTTTATGCTTGTGTCAAAAATCACTTGTGTCAAAATTATGCACCCAAATTTAGTATTTGGCACCAAGGATACCAAAAAAAAGGGGGGGAGGGGTGGATATCTTCTCTAAAAATGATGATGTTGGTCTGCATGAACAAAATGAAGGCTTGAATAAACCCTCACACCAGTAACAAGAGACTCGGACTCCACTTGAATTTCTGTATTAAAAATGAAACCTAAAGAAAAATCTGCCCAGTTATCTTCAAGGATTACTGTTCATTCTTCTTTTAATTAATCTGGAAGAGAAGGGGGTTGGGGAAGAGTTACATTTGAATTTGTTCCAGAGGCCAAAAGGTCAGTTTGAAACTAGTTTCTTAATCTTAAACTGAGTTCACTTTACCAAAGGTGACACTTGAGTGATTTCTTTAAATCTAACACCAGTTAATTAGAAGTACCTTCATTTAAATAGGAAAGCAATTTGGCAAATGAGTAAGGGGAGCAATAATATCCCTCAAAAGGGAGAGGTTTACTCCAACCCAGAAAAGGAAAAACCTTAAACGGATCATCTCACCCAAAACTCAGTACTAGAGGTTTTTTCTCAATTATGCGATTTTAATTAAAATAATCTATTTTAACTAAAATAACCTATTACTTCATCTCTTAATTAAAAAACAAACAAAAAACCCACCAGTTTCATCTAAAAATCAAACACCAGTTATAACACATCTACTACACACAAGTCACAATCTTAAGTGCATAATTAATCTAGTCAGTGTACGTTATTTTTCTGGAATAGCTATAGGCAAAAATTAGCTTTCCCTTTAAAAGGTTAGCGAATTTGCTTAATGGAAGCCAAAAGCTATAGAGTCCACTCCTGGGAATCTCCATCCTTGAATAAGACTAATCCGGGACAAAAAGCACAAGGCAGACAGACCTCACAAAGAATGCAAATGGAGGAAGAGGGAAAAAGCAAAGATTCTTCTTCCACTTCCTTTTTGAGAGAAAATCCAAAAAAAAATCTAGTAAACAGAAATTTTTGCTAGCCAAACTCCCAGCAATTTACCTTAAAACAGACCCAAAGGGTTAAGTACCAAGGCCACTAGCCAACGTACTGACTTTCGCCCACCACAGGAACACCTCAGCCTACGCAGGCCAAGGAAGAGGGCAGGAGGCATGACTTAGAATGGGGAGCCCTCAAACCCTGAAATCCTCGGCCCACGCAAAGCCACTCACCCACCTTAAACCCAAGGCGGAGGCGGGGAGAGGAGGGCAAGGGACCCGGGACGCCTCAGGCTTGCAAGCGGGTAGTGGGAAGTGGAGGAAAAGGAGTCCCCAAACCCCGCCCCCCCGCAGTCTCGGAACACCCCGATGCCCTCTCAACACCGCCCCGCTAAGGGGGCCGCAGGCAGGACTGTGGAAATCCCCCGCGCACCCTCTCCCCGGGAAGTTCTCGGGTGTTACCCGAGCACCCCTAAGGCTGCACCTCCCCTCTTCTGCCCAGGGCAGAGAGAGGGGTCAGCGGACGGGAGGGGCGACGAGCCGGGACCTCCCAGTCGCTGAGCGCCGACCTACCGGGTCGAGCCCGGGGCATCCCCGCGGAGCGCAGACGGGCGGCGGAGGGGGGGGGGGGGGGCGGAAGGGGACAGTGACGGGCGTCCAGGGTTCGGGGTCCCGACGGGTCCAGTCAAGTGCAGCACCCGGCCCCTGCCCGCGCCCATCACTCGGGATAAGCGAGGCATGATCCGCTGTAGGACACCCGGCCCGCGCCCCCCCGTGGCCCCGACCCCACCCGGGACCCAGCATCCGGACCCCCGACTACGGCCTCCGCACCCGAGGAAGCCCGACGAGCTTTGTTAACTCCCCTTGACGCCCGGAGCCGCCGTCAGGCGCCCCGGGAGCCGCGCGCCCCTAGCCTACCTCCGCGTCCCCCCCGCCCCGCGAGCCGAGGCCGCACCTGTGCCCGCCGCCGCCGCCGCCGCCGCCGCCGCCGCCGCTCGCCCGCTCCCCTTGGCTGTGCCGGCGCCGCTCCGAACCCCACACACATCGCTACACACAGCCCTCTGACGTCACCGAGCCCTCGGCCCGCCCACGTCACTGCGGAGACACACGGCTTCCCGCAGACGCCGCCGCCGTCTCCGGCCGCCCGGGGGAGAGCGAGGGCGGCAGGGGGGGAGGGGAGGAGAGGACAACTGAGCCAGCGGCGGCACCGCGCGCGCAAGCCCGCCGCTGCCGCCTCGCGGCTCCTAGCCCGTCGGGGACGCGCGCGCCGTCTGCCCTATAGTGGCTCCCTAGGGCTCCCCCGGCCCGTCGTCTGGCGCGCGCGCGCCCCTCCCCCCAGGCGCGCGCCCGGCGCTCCTGGCCCCGCGCGCCGTCTGGGCGGCTGGCGCGCGGCGCTGTCTGCGGTGCACCCGGCGCAGACAGGATGTTCCCTCCCCGCCCCACCCCCACCGCCGCCCTCCCTCCTTCCTTCCTCGAGTCGCCTAGCCGGCTGTCTGGGGCCGCCACCGCCCCGCCCCCGCCCCACCCGCTGCTCCGTGGAGACGGGCCAGACCCGGGGGCGCCCTGGTCGCTCGGCCGCCGCGCGACACGGAGAGAGGGGGGCAGGGCGACGGCGCGGTGCACTGTGCGCGACCCCAGCAGCCGGCTGGGCGGAGGCAGGGCCCGCCTGGCCGAGCGCCGCGGCCCGAGGTCAGGCACAGGCGACCCTCCCCCCGCGGGGCCGCAGCTGGGCCGCCCCGCCCCGGAGGCAGCCGGGTGGCGGCCGCCCAGCCGCGCCCCCCGTGTGGGCTCAGCACGCGGGGGCTGCCCCCCGCCTCCGCCGGGCCTCCCGCCCGAGGGCCGCCCCGCCAGCTGCCGGCGCTGCGCTGCGCTCCGCCCCACCCTGGCGGCCCCCGCCTTGCCTGGGCGGCCTCCGCCCAGACGCTTTCCCTGGGCTGACCTCCTCCGCCATCGGGCCGGGCTGGAGGGCTGGCAGAAGTTCTGGCAAAACCGAGAGAAAACATTTTTGTCTCTACTTCTCAGCCTCCCTCCCCCCACCCCCTCACCAGACTGCTCTCTCGGTTCCAAAAGGGAGCTAGAAATTACATGCTTCTACAGTGTTTCCTGAGGAGTTTGGGATTTTGTTTTGGAGGCGAACAGGAGATGAGACGAGGAAAGCCATGACCGAAGCGCTTTCGGCTGTGACCCTCGGGGCCGAACAGAGTCGTCTCCCTGGTCGGTGTTCTGCTGTGGTCGATTAGCATATTGAAGTCTGCCGAGCTGCTCCGTCATATTTCGAAACACCAAGAAAAACCCCTTTTTTCCACCCCACCGCAAAATTAGGAACTGAAATAGTACCCCAGATCTCAGTGCACCGAATTCAGAAGACTTGGCTTTGTCCTCCTCGCCCCCCCCCGCCCCTTTTGATGCATTTTCGTCCAATTTCTTCTGGTTTTACTGCTTCGAGGTCACTCATGGGGTCCACATTTGGAGCCAGCCGACTGGGAATACTTCTGTGCTCGTAGATTTTTTTTTTTTTTTTTTCCTCTTTTCCTCCCAACTGGCCTACCCGAGGCTTACAAGCCTCTCATTCCCTGCACACCCAAGTTCCATTCCTCCCACCCCCATCGCCGCGCTCCCAGGTCGTGCCCCCTCTCCCACCCCGCACCTTCCCCTCCTTCTTGACTGCCTCCTTTCCAGAACATGAATAATTCCGCAGCACTTCCCATCTGTTATTGCCATAGAGACAGAAGCTCAGCAAAGATAATGATGTTCTGTGCCGAGCCAGTGGGGGGAGAACAGCATCTGCGAGACTGGGGGATAGGTTTTCTAACCTCGAGAATACAAGGCCCGGCTGAAGGTCTTAGTGTGGAAGACTTGGACAGTCTTGAGAGTGAGCAATCTGGTCAGCTCTGGGCACTTGGCTCGTGTCCAGCGAGAAGAAACCAATTTTAAAAAAGCTAAAATGACGGATCTTTTTTTAAAGTGATTTCAAACTGCAATTAATGATAAATAAATATACAGTACTCATTTTATCAACCATAGAAATAAATAATTACTTGGTAGCACGATCAAAGGCCTAAGCAGCAGACTCAACTGGACAGTAAATAGACTCAAAAAATCAAAACATTTATCCAGGAATCTGTTTTTTGAGTAAAGGACCTTTTGTACCTGTAGTTCTGTGTACAATGGTTTGAGAAATAGTGACAGGCACATGTGCCTAGAACCCATCAAGCTTTGAGGATTTTTTTTTTTTTCCATCAAAGTACAAAATGTACCAAATTAAAATTCACTTTTCCCTTGAATTCCCAAGGCCTTGGCCTCAAAGGTACAGGTTAGAACTCAAGTGAAACTGAGCGGGGTACCTTTGCATAGATCTGATGCAGGTGGGAAGGTACGGTTTTGCAAGCTACTTAAGGATTTTCAGAAATTATCAGTAAAATTGATTGTATAACATAAAAAGCCCTGAAACAAATGATAATGGTTCTTTATCTCAGAAACAGGATTGAAAGGACACAGAGAATATAGGCCTTAGAAAAAATAATCATGGTGAGGTAATGAAGTGTTAGTCACTCAGTCCTGTCCAACTCTTTGTGACCCCACCATGGACTGTAGCTGCCAGGCTTCTCTGTCTATGGAATTCTCCAGGCAAGAATACTGGAGTGGGTTTCCATTTCCTTCTCCAGGGGATCTTCCCAATCCAGGGATTGAACCCAGGTCTTAAACATTGCAGGTAGACTCTTTATCGACTGAGCCACCAGGGAAGCCTGGTGATGAATATTGTAATCCCCACATACAGATGATCTTCATCACTGTTGAAAAGTAAGTTTAAGTGCTGCTGCTGCTGCTACTAAGTCACTTCAGTCGTGTCCGACTCTGTGTGACCCCATAGACAGCAGCCAACCAGGCTCCCCCGTCCCTGGGATTCTCCAGGCAAGAACACTGGAGTGGGTTGCCATTTCCTTCTCCAGTGGATGAAAGTGAAAAGTGAAAGGGAAGTCGCTCAGTCATGTCCGACTCTTAGCGACCCCATGGACTGCAGCCTTCCAGGCTCCTCCATCCATGGGATTTGCCAGGCAAGAGTACTGGAGTGGGGTGCCATTGCCTTCTCCTAAGTTTAAGTATTGGTTAGTAAATAGCTATTACATTGGTGTTTCATGGTCTCCTCCTACCATGTTGGCTGTCAGTAAGAGCTGAGCAAGACAGTGTGTGTGCCTGTCTACATGTTAAAATTCCAAATGATTAAGAATGGGGGTACAGAGGGGGCTATGGTGGCCTTAACACATTCTCAACTTCCATTAAGCAGCACAGATACTAGATGCAAACTAACTGGTACTGGGTGGTCTAGAATTTCTAATTCAGTAGTTACAGATGTCTCAAGTAATATAAACCAAGAATTTAAAGGTTATAAATTTGAAGACCAGTTCTGCCCTCTGATCTGATAAATGGTTTGAGGCAAATGCTTTCTTCTTGTCTCCATTTGATGAACTATTGATAGTGACCTACTAATACAGCCTATTAATAGGCCTCCCTGGTGGCTCAGATGGTAAAGAATCCGCCTGCAATGCGAGAGACCTGGGTTCAATTGCTGAGAAGGCAGTGGCAACCCACTCCATTATTCTTGCCTGGACAATTCCATGGACAGAAGAGGCTGATGGGCTACAGTCCATGGGGTCACAAAGAAAGGGACACAACTGAACGACTTTCACAAACTTGTCATACTAATATTAATTATGAAGAACATGGAAGCAAAAAAAAAATGGGTGAAGTGCAAATGTTCGATGTAAATTCATTTTATTTTTATGAAGTATGGGGAAGAAAAGTCAAGTAAATATTTGTCAAGCATAGCAACAGGCTTCTGTTTTCATTTATACTTTCTGCTCTTTTCCATTAGAAAGAGAAACTAGTTAAGCTTCTTCCTGCTTCCTTGATCCACAACAACAAATATTTTTTTTTAACTATCAACAATTATTTGTTTGAAATATTTTTAAGCAGCGAGTCAGATGCTACAAGTTTCTTCAGTTTCACAAAAGAATTGCAACTATTTTTTTCCCATCTCATTTTTTCCTGTAGCTTTTCATTGATTTCTACTTGTCATGATGATGATGATGATGCTCTTTAACTTTCTCAGAGCACTTTTATTTTTTCCTGCCAATCCTCTTCCCTTGCACTTTACTCCCCTTATTAGTTTAATGCTACTATTTCTGCCAGTGCAAAGTTTCTTCCCCCTCACTGACTAGACTTCCTCCTTGGGACTTCATTCTCCTCTTAACTGCCAAATGAATATTGGGTCTACAAGATTCCAATTCCCATTTTAAATAAGATGAGAACCAGATGTTTAAAAACTAGTAACTTCCTGAATGTCATATAGCAATTCTTTTCTTCAGGTTTTAACTTGGGCTCTGTGCAGTTGAAATGGAAGTAAGAGGAAGAAAGCAAAAGCAATAGCTGGAAAGGGTAAAATAAAGAAAAGTGATGCCACAAATGTTTGAATTTTCAGCTTAAGTTTCAATAAACTTGAAAATCAATGTAACATATATTAAGTATTTTGTCATCAAAATATTTAATGGAAATTTCATGAGTGTTTAGAGAATTTAGCAAAGTTTGACTTGCTGCAAATGTGTGTGTGTGCTGGTGGGGGGAGGGGGGAGGGTTTCCAAAAAAAAATGAGGAGTCATGAATAACCCCCTGATGTTCCCAAGCTATAATTCAAACTTGCAAGTTGAGAAGTATTGTCTAGTTTATAGGTAGTGCTGGACTAAAGAGCTCTCAGTGCTTACTTGCCTTTGAGATCTGTACAAAAAATTCCATTCTTAATAGAGAGAAATTGAGACAGAGTTTAGGTCATGTGCCAAACCACTTTGCTGATCAGCAACAGAACAGGGGTTAGAACTAAAATGCATCTGACCCTCAATCAGTGAAGTTTCCATTCTTTATTTTCTCAGGGAAGCTCAGGTGAATGATTAAAGAGGGGAGTCTTGGGCCACCAAAAATAGAGTGAGACTTGCAGTGGCCCCCCCATGGGGTTGGCTGCCAAGCTCTGTGTCTTGTCCTGGCTCCTGTCTCACCCTCCTAAACCACATGGCAATAGAAGCAAGTCTTCATGTAGCTATAGTTGACCTTGCCCCCTGTCACTGCCAGTTGGACCAGGAATAGACACCTGAGCCAAGCTAGGCCAATGAACACCTTCCCAAAGATGATTGGAATGAGCACTGAAAGAGTCTAGTCTCAGCCTAGCTGGCCTATTGAGTGGAGGAAATATAATCTCAGGAGTTATTGGTGGTCACACTTGCTGTATCATGGAGAAAAGCAGTGTAAGCTGGTCTACAGAGAGAAGCCAAAATGAGGCAGGTCCAAAGAGAGGAGCAGATGGAGTGCTGATAACACCTAAGTCTTAGGTTCTAGTTTGGTTCCAGGCTGAGCTGTTCTCCTGTCCTTGGATGATCCTGCAGCTTTGAACTGAATCCCCCTTTTTACTTGAGCTAGTCAGAGTAGGTTTCTGTTACTTTGCACCAGGGAGTCTGAAGAAGTAGGAGGTTACCATAGTGGCAGAAAGACCCACACACTTCAATTTTATGTATTGCTGGACTTAGTTATAAACTGCCAAATCTCATTAGCAACTGAGTCCTCAACCAACCCAAACCAAACCAAACAAACAATTAAAAAAACACCCCATTTTTTTTTTTTTTTTTGTCTTTGGCATATGAGATATTTAAGGATCCTCTCACTTAAATGTAGGAGTCTGTGGATCAGTACTGTTGAATAAGAACTTCCTGCCATGGTGGGTATGTTCTATATCTGTGTTGTCCAGTAGGGAATCCCTACCTAAACCTTGAGCACTTGAAATGTGTCTGGTGCAACAAAGAAATTGATTTTTTTTTTTTTTAAAGCTGTGCCATGTGGCTTGCAAGATCTTAGTTCCCTGAACAGGGATTGAACCTGTGCCCTTGGCAGTGAAAACTCAGAGTCCTAACCACTGAACTACCAGGGAATTCCCCAATTTTTAAAAATATATCTAAATAGCCACCATGTGTGGTTAGTGGCTACCATATTAGACAACACAGCGCTCTAATTATAGAAAATAGGTTTTCTTCTGTAACAAGATACAAATAGTAAAGTCTGTTTGCAGTGTCAAGATGAGAATCAAGAGGAAACTGGGAGCAGTGCAGAAACATTAGGATACAATTATGAAGCACCTGACCCAGTAATTGTAAACTGCATCACTTACATCCTACTCTTAAGCTATAACTTGGGAAAAGGATAATAAAAATTACCTGTAAATACATACAAAAAGAGAGAAAGGAACAAAACAAAGAAGGAGGGAAGCAGAAACAAGTAAAGTCATTTTGAAGAAAAAGCATAGTTCTCTGGTCAGAGTAAAACAACTGATAGAATGAACAAATCTACAAAATAAATATATCCCTCCGTAAGCTATCCAGGCAGCAAGATTAGCAAGGCTATCCAAGTTGTGGCAATGAATGCACCAGCCTTAAGTTACCCAGAAAGCTAATTATGTATTGAATCTCCTTTATTCTGATTTCTTACCCAGGAAGCAAATTCTGATTATGATTGGACTTCCCAAAGCACTGGAGTGCAAATATTCCAGTTCCTTTCTAACTGTAAACAAATATGCGGCAGGCTGGTTGTGTGTACCACCGGCTGTGACTTTGGTTAAAGTGAACCTGCCTGCTCACAGACCAAATCCACTCTTGTTTGTTGACAAAATCAAATATCTGAACCTTCAAGGCAAAGAGCCAGGCTCTAATTAGTCCAGATAACATCAGCTGGGTCCTTTCCTGGCAGACAGCCAAATGACCTTCCCGCATACTCCTTGACCTATGACTAGTCTTTCGAAATACTAATTCCTAAAGAAGGATCAGGAGAAACTGTAGAGCTCCTTAGTGGATTCTGGCATGGTCCAGAGGGAGAACCAGAGGATTCAGGAATGGAAGACTATGAGACAGAGGAGTAAATTAAATAGGATGGATAATAGGAAAAAGCAAGGGCGAATTGCATTCTTGGGCTTCACAGGTGGTGCCAGTGGTAAAGAACCCATCTGTCAATGCAGGATCGATCCTGGGGTGGAGAAATCTCTTGGAGCAGGGCATGGCAATTCACTCCAGCATTCTAGCCTGGAGAATCCCATGGACAGAGGACCCAGTTGGGCTATGGTCTCATAGGGTCACAAAGAGTCAGACAAAACTGACTTAGCACAATTGCCATTCTTGTTTACAAAGTATTGGAGAGACAGGGTTCAATACACTCTTTAAGAAAGTTGCTTGATAAGACCCAGAACTGACTTACTAAAACAAAGAGTAGCATAACCATTTTTAAAAATAGAACATACTCTTTTTAAATAGAAAACTTTAAATTTTCATTTCCTCTCACCCCAAAAGTACCCATTAAGTCCCTGAAGCAATATTTCCCAAAGTGTGGTTTATCAAGCACCTGGGCCAGTTATCTGAGGAACTTTTTAAACGAATAGTTCCCTGGGCCCTGGAATTACGTAGTTAGACTATCTCAGAGATTGGAGCACAGAAATCGCTACTTTGCATAAATGCCCAGGTGCTCCTCTGCTCTCTCAATCTGAGAAGCTCTACACCACGAGCAGTATAAAGAAAAGCACAGGGAAGAATTCTCCTCCCTGAACTGTGACCAGGGATGCCCACAGAAACAGGATCCCTCAGACCAGCCGCTTGGGCAGGCAGGGCAAAGTCTTCCCTGAGAAAAGAGCCAGGCTCAACTTTCCAAACTTTGTCAGCTGTTCCACCATGCTGAGACCAGTTTGGGTTTTTTTTTAATTATTCTTTTACAAAATTTGCCAAATTAAGTGAAAAAGAGCACCTGGAATTTTATCTTTCCTTCTTTCTTGGATTGTAATCTCCCTGGCAGCAGTCAAGCTGTCCTAACTTTTCCTGAAGTAAAAAAAAAAAAAAAAAAAATTCTAGAAATAGAAATACTTCCCAAAATAATATTAAAATTCTTTCAAAAACAGTTTCATAGAAAAAAAAAAAAAAGGAAAAGCACAAGGTTGTAAGACTCAACCATATTTGTGAGTTAATTACAGAAGTGAAACTTTTATTTCTTAAATGTTTACACACATGAAGAGAGGGAGTATTATATTCTCAGTGTTCAGTAATTGAAATATTAAGAGAACAAGAGAAATATAATGGTAAAAATGAGACAAGATAGGTAGCAAAATTAAAAAGTTTTATACCCATTGACTCAACAGTTACTCTTCTGGAAATTCATCCTAAGTTAATGGACAAGTGCAAACCATGGACAAGTGTATAATAAGGTTGTGTATCGATGTTGTTAATAATACAGAAAGACTGAACCCTTCTAATGTGAAATACATAGATCATGATGCATGCAACTCCTCCATCCTCTTACGACAGAAACCACCCTGCTCACACTCCCTTACTGTGATTCCGGACTTTTCTTTGAACAAAGGATGGATGATCACGGGACTTCTCAGGGGGCGGTCCAGTGGTTTAGACTCTGCACATCCACTGCAGGAGGTGCCAGTTTGACCCCTGGTTGGGAAACTAGGAAACTGGGATCCCACATGCCTAGTGGGGCAACCAAAAACAAAAAAATTAAGGATGATTACTGAGTGGATGAGGAGTGGGATCCAAACCATAGGCTTGTCAACAACTTAGTCTTAGCCTGACCCAAAAAGCTGAGTCAGAGAAGTTGATGATAATTAATTAGGCCAATTAAACTTTCTCCTTGTATGATTTAACATAAAAATATAGACTTAGCCAATTGGAATTGACATATACATTTTTATTTATAAATTAATTATAAAGTTCTATACTAAAACCTCAGACAGTAAGATGGTTATTTGCAAATATGCCTAATATAAGTATGAAAGTTATTTTCCTAGGAAAAATATTAACAACTCTGTTGTTTTATCCATTAATGTCTCAATCATTTACCAGTTAAACTAGTTACAATAGGTGGTCAACATATTCTTTCAGCTGACAGCATGAGAAATAAGTGTTGATAATAAAGTCTTATATTCTTAAAGTTAAATATCTTGAATTTTAAAGCTCACTAGAATTGGTCTCTGTGGGATATGAATATTTTCTCTGTTACTGAAATCAGAGACTGGGCTCCTAATGAATAGGTTTTCTTTACACAGGTAATATAGATTTTAAAGAAACCACATGGGCTCATTAAAGGGCGATATAAATGTGAAATTACTACCCTAAAGTTCCATTAGCCACTTTGTTGATTTTTAAATAAATCAGTTTGTCGAAAAGAAGCTCTGCATAATATTTTCCTCATGTGCTTCTGTTGCTTTCTCCTGGATGGACAAGGGCCAGGCATTCAGTATGTTTTACACATTTAAAAATAGACAAAATAAACATTGTATTAGCATAATTGTAAGAAAATGGATAACAACTTGCCAAGAAATGTTACCAAATTACTTAGCTGTAAACAATTACCCACACTGCTGCAGGCTCCTAAGGCCTTCCACCAAGTATACACCGCAGAGTCCACAGTCAGCCCAAAAGGAAGTGAGTCCAGTCTCCAACAGGCTTCTATGACATCATCAGCACCCCAACATCTGCTCAGACATTCAACTGAGAACTTCACCTAAACTGGAAGATCTCTGGTTTCCCCTCTCCCAAGTTTGGTCCCTTGCTTCCAGAAAGTGATGCCAAGTATGACACTAACACCATTGACTGCCCAGAATACCAAAATGTCAGAAATACACATCTGCTGTTGTCAGCTGTATACAATTTCTATCCTAAAGGATACAGTCTCTCTGCCACCTCCCCTTTTTCTTAATTTTTTTTTTTTAATTTTTTACCATGCTAGGTCTTTGTTCTTGCCTGGAGAATCCCAGGGATGGCGGAGCCTGGTGGGCTGCCGTCTGTGGGGTCGCACAGAGTCGGACACGACTGAAGCAACTTAGCAGCAGCAGCAGGTCTTTGTTGCTTTGCGTGGGGTTTTCTCTATTTGCAGTGAGCAGGGACTACTCTTCGTCACAGTGCACAGGCTTCTCATTACGGTGGCTTTTCTTGTTGCACGGGTTCTAGAGCACAGGTTCTAGGCTCACAGGCTTCAGTAGTTGCAGCATGCGGGCTCAGTCGTTGCTGCTAGCAAGCTCTAGAGTGGGTCTTAGTAGTTGTGGTGCACAGGCTTAGTTGCTCCAGGCATGTGGGATCTTCCTGGACCAGGGTTGAACCTGTGTCCCCTGCATTGCTGAGCAGATTCTATCCATGCACCACCAGGGAAGTCCCTCTCTGCACTTTTATATGTTATATGTGTTAGTTGCTCAGTCACATCTGACTCTTTGTGACCCCATGGACTGTAGCCCACCAGGCTTCTCTGTCCATGGGATTGTCCACGCAAGAATACTGGAGCAGATTACCATTCCCTTCTCCAGAGGATCTTCCCGACCCAAGGTTTGAACCCTGATGAACTCCTTCATTGCAGTCAGATTCTTTACTGTTTGAGCTACAGGGAAGTCCTCTGCCCTTTAATTCTTATCAAAATACAGTTGTGAGGAATGCTATTCATCAAAGATTTCCTTGAGCACTGGAAAGCCGTTCACTCTTCTTAGGCATGTTATGTCTTCTCCCCCTTAGATTTTTTCCCCCACCTTGGATCAAATCAACCATTCAAAGTCTTCATACTTGAAACAAGGAGAGATCGCCTCCTTGGCAGGATTTTTGTAAGAGCCACCTGTCATCTGCTGGTTGCGAATGGTATTCCCTTTATGAGGACTCATGAGAGAAATTTCTGTTGAGCTTCAACTGTTTTGCTTCTATCGCAAATACTAAAAAGGTTGTTATTAACCAGGTTTCCCTTCAGGTACTTTGATGCTCAGAAGCAAATTTGTAGGCTACATCCAGACACAGTTGTGTGTTCACTCTACACTTGGTTTGATTTTATTTCCCACCTAATTTCTCATTGCTCTTATTTCATCCATGAGACAAGAAATAAAGGAGGGTGGGAAAGAAGTTGGAGGTAAAACAGAGAGAAACCAGAAGTTCTGACTAACTTACACCATTTGTCAAATCCTCTCACATACAAAGGCAAGGCCAATGTCCACCTTATAATTACTAAAATGGCTTTCAAGGTATTTGTACCAAGACAGTCTCAGAGCTAAGAGAGAAAAAAAAACTTTGTTACTATTTCCGTTGAAATAGTATTGTCCATAGAATTTAATCAGATAATTTTGTTAAGGAACAGTTATCCATTGCATTTACTTCAAGTCACTTAGAGGTGGAGGATTATAAGAAGACCTGTTACTGGAACCAGAAAGCTCTCATGCTCCAAGGTAACCTGGCACCACCCTCTTTCCTTCGTAACTTTGACTTACATATGGCATCCTTTTGGGCTTCCTAGGTGGTGCTAGTGGTAGAGAATCCGCCTGCCAATGCAGGAGACCCGAGACAAGCAAGTTCCATCCCTGGGTCAGGAATGGCAACCCACTTCAGTATTCTTGCCTGGAAAATTCCATGGACAAAGGAGCCTAGCAGGTTACAGTCCATGGGGTCACAGAGTCAGACACGACTGAGCACGCGTGGCATTATTTAACTTGAGCTCTTTTATGTTCCTACATTTACATTATCAAAAAGAAGACTTTCATGGGCTCAGAATGTCCATCTAAGCCCGGCTGTAGTAGTCAGACTGCACTGGGGAGTGACAGGAGACCACCTCTCGCCTAAACTGCTGGAATGCGGGTCGCAGGCATTGAAACATGACTGCCTAGAAGAGCCTTTGGGCAAGGCAGTTTCTTCAGAGGGAATGAAGACAGTCATACCCTGACAACATCTAGTATACCATGGAAGAATTAGATGGGAATAAACCATTCTCTCCCTTTAACGCTTACTGAAATTCAGACCACCCTGCAAAGCTAGAGTCAATCCCCCGGGTCTTTTGTGAAGCTTTGTCTGTCCATCTCTGCCT
Source organism: Bubalus kerabau (assembly GCF_029407905.1). NCBI lineage: Eukaryota > Metazoa > Chordata > Mammalia > Artiodactyla > Bovidae > Bubalus > Bubalus kerabau. Next base: position 143,304,031 of record NC_073625.1, read on the forward strand.
TTCCTAATTTCACAGTCATTTACATTTACCACATTATGTCTTACAGTGTTATTTTACAATCTCAGATTTTCATCTATATTTTAAGATCTGGCAGGGTGGAAACTGCATCTTACTTACGTCTGTCTTACCACAGGGGTTGGTATGGGTCTTTACATCATACTCTCAAGAAGTGTTTGTTCTTAACTGTGCAAAAGTTGATACCGTCAGTCTTACTGCTAACCCACCAAATACATTAATAATCCTTTTGTCAAGATCCTGAAACAGAGCAAAAATCCCATTTTTAAAAAATAAATAATTTCTACCAACTTTTGACATTTCTCTAGTATTTAGGAAGAATCTCAGAATTGTCTTTAAATTGAATAAAAATCAATTGATCACAGGGAGGAAAGAAGAGGTAGGTTTTGTGCCACTTTCTTAGGCCCTTCACCCACTTCCTTCCACTCCCTTTCAGAGGCCAGGAAAGTCTCCAGTGACTGCAAAGTTTAGATATGCCCTTTGCCTGTATGTGTATAAGGATGCCCTTTGGAGCCAATCAATATGGCCACAGCCTATCAGTCCAACTGGGGCACTTCTGACTCTCCACCAGAAGGAATTTCCGGTCTGGCTGACACCCTTGGTGTACAGATTCTTTATCATTAAATCAACACAGACAGACTCCCCAAGGGACTGCCTTTTTCCTGGTAGGGCATTTCCTACCAATTCTTGCTTTGTCAGTTCAATAAGCATAGTATTGTTTAATCCATTCTGACTAGATGCTAGAGTTCTCTACTGACTGTCCAAGAGGTGGAAATGGCCAAAAGTTGAATTAATACCTCTGGAAAAAAGTTGAGATATGGCTCAAGTATAGGTTCAGGTCTACTGTGGGGATCACTACTTTGGCTAAGGATATAGCCTAGGCCTATGCTGTTTGGTCTCTAGTGTTGGTTCATACTCTCTCATTCTCTCTTTCTCTCTCTGGCATTGAATTTAAATGACTTCAGATAGAATTTGCCACGGCCCCACCACTCCCTATCACTGACTGGCACACATTCTCATACTCAGCAATTACAGCCACTCCATTACAAAGATCCCCATCAGTTTTCAGTAACTGATTTTAGTAACCGCTGATGATCATTGCCTGGATCCATTGTTTCCTTAGGGGCTGCACTTATTTACTCCTTCCTCATACATTAGTGGGGATGTTTTTTAAAAAGAACTCTCAGGACTTCCCTGGTGTTCCAGTAGCTAAGACTCTGTGCTCCCAATGCAGGGGGCCCAGGTTTGACCCCTGGTCAGGGGATTAGATCCCACACATGAAGTGATAGTCACCAAGTTGTGTCCAACTCTTTGCAAGCCCATGGACTGTAGCCCACCAGGCTCCTCTGTCCATTGGATTCTCCAGGCAAGAATACTGGAGTAGGTAGGTAGCCCTTCCCTTCTCCAGGGGATCTTCCCAACTCAAGGATCAAGCCCAGGTCTTGGTGGCCCATACTGCGAAGAACTAGATCCCACATACTGCAACCAAAAAAGATCCCACATACTGCGATAAAGATCTGAGATCCTGCATGCCACAACTAGAACCCAGCAGAGCAGCCAAATACTTTTTTTTTTGTAAAGGAACTCTCCCTTTCCATCTGTTGCTGGACCTGAAATATAGCTTTATGTTATTGTTTTCAGAAAAGGCAGGATATTTGATTCTTTCCTTTTATTTACCGGTTTTCAGAAGGATGAGCATCCTCTAAAGATAACCAAGGAGTTTTGGGGGGCTTTAATTTCTTGTGTCCTTATGAACTCATAGATTTCAGCATATTTCATGTATCTCAATCCATTACAGTGTGGTTTTGCTCAAAATGTCCCACTTGGGGGCTGCTAAGAACCCACTGGGGCTGCTTTGGTTCTTAGAGATGAATGACCCACAATCATGTGAGCACTTCCTTTCCCATATGACTAAGAACTGCTTTCCAAAACTTACAGAATGATGTTAGGATTTATATAATGTGATATTTGCAGCCCCAAATTAATGTGTTAGTAGAGTGTAAGAGGACCCTACGTTTGGTTGTGGAGTCAGCCATCATGCAGATGGTTGGCGTCGGCAACAGCTGGAGGAGATGCTTCTCTTACGTGTGTCATTGGTGTTGCACCCATGCGGAGTCTGGTTTTGCAGAGGCTGTTTCTGAGAGGCTGCTATGACCTTTACTCTACAAGACTGAGATTGGAACGTATCATTTTTCACTAGTATCTGCATCTTCCTGAACCTTCATTAAAAGTGAAGTCAATGGAGGACGTCCCTGGTGGTCCAGTGGCTGAGACTCTGCATTCCCAATGCAGGGGTCCCAGGTTCTATCCCTGGTGGGGGAACTAGATCTTGCGTGCTGCAACTAAGACCCACTGCAGCCAAAATAAATAAATATTTTAAAAAGATACCTCTAAAAAATAAGTGAAGTAAATGAATAAAGTAAGCATAAAACCACAAGAAGAAAAATAAAAAAAGAATTCAAGAAATGAGGGCAAAGGGAAATGTGAGACTGATGGGGGAAGGAAGCCCCAGAATGACAAGTGTGTTCCAATCCAGTGTAACACATCAGCGTGAGAAATGACAGAAAAATGACACACTTCCTAATGTTTGAATGCACTGAGAGAGCCTTATTGTGTAGTGAGAAAATCTGATAATGAATGAGTGGTTCGTAGATAAATAAAAAAAGTAAGCAAAGTTTTTTTTAGACACTTATGAATTCTAGAAAAAAAATTATTTCAAGAAAGGAAATTACAATACATTACTTGGCTCAGCTGTGAATAAAATTGGCATAGTAATAACAATGTAAATGCTCTATTAATAACCAAAATGATGAAATTGCAATATAACTATTAATATATTTAGAGGAGAAAGGGGAGACAAAGTGTGTGAGTGTGCATGTGTGTATGAACTGTCATCTTCTATATGAGAAGTTCTTAGACAGTATAAAACTCAAAAACTTTAGGAATAGTAAGAACACCTTATTTAGAATTATGGAGGTAAGCCTGAGAAGAAACAGCTAAAAAAGCTGAAAGTGGTTGTTCCTAGGAAGTGGGAATCTGGACTGTGGAGGTGGGACAGGCAATTTTAATTTCATTTCTATTCCATATTTTATTTTAAAACATTTAAAAAATTTTTATGGAGGATAGTTGTTTGCAATGTTGTATTAAGGCAAACAGCAAAATGAATCAGGCATCAGTTCAGTTCAGTTCAGTCGCTCAGTCATGTCCGACTCTTGGCAACCACATGAATCACAGCACGCCAGGCCTCCCTGTCCATCACCATCTCCTGGAGTTCACTCAAATTCACGTCCATCGAGTCAGTGATGCCATCCAGCCATCTCATCCTCCATCGTCCCCTCTTCCTCCTGCCCCCAATCCCTCCCAGCATCAGAGTCTTTTCCAATGAGTCAACTCTTCGCATGAGGTGGCCAAAGTACTGGAGTTTCAGCTTTAGCATCATTCCTTCCAAAGAACACCTAGGGCTGATCTCCCCTAGAATGGACTGGTTGGATCTCCTTGCAGTCCAAGGGACTCTCAAGAGTCTCCTCCAGCACCACAGTTCAAAAGCATCAATTCTTCAGCACTCAGCTTTCTTCACAGTCCAACTCTCACATCCATACATGACCACTGGAAAAACCATAGCCTTGCTTAGATAAACCTTTGTTGGCAAAATAATGTCTCTGCTTTTCAATATGCTATCTAGGTTGGTCATAACTTTTCTTCCAAGGAGTAAGCGTCTTTTAATTTCATGGCTGCAGTCACCATCTGCAGTGATTTGGGAGCCCAAAAAAAGAAAGTCCGACACTGTTTCCACTGTTTCCCCATCTATTTCCCATGAAGTGATGGGACCAGATGCCATGATCTTCATTTTCTGAATGTTTAGCTTTAAGCCAACTTTTTCACTCTCCACTTTCACTTTCATCAAGAGGCTTTTTAGTTCCTCTTCACTTTCTGCCATAAGGGTGGTGTCATCTGCATATCTGAGGTTATTGATATTTCTCCCAGCAATCTTGATTCCAGCTTGTGCTTCTTCCAGCCCAGCGTTTCTCATGATGTACTCTGCATAGAAGTTAAATGCAGGGTGACAATATACAGCCTTGACATACTCCTTTTCCTATTCGGAACCAGTCTGTTGTTCCATGTCCAGTTCTAACTGTTGCTTCCTGACCTGCATATAGGTTTCTCAAGAGGTAGGTCAGGTGGTCTGGTATTCCCATCTCTTGAAGAATTTTCCACAGTTTATTGTGATCCACACAGTCAAAGGCTTTGGCATAGTCAATAAAGCAGAAATAGATGTTTTTCTGGAACTCTCTTGCTTTTTCAATGGTCCAGCAAATGTTGGCAATTTGATCTCTGGTTCCTCTGTCTTTTCTAAAACCAGCTTGAACATCTGGAAGTTCACAGTTCACGTATTGCTGAAGCCTGGCTTGGAGAATTTTGAGCATTACTTTACTAGCATGTGTGATGAGTGCAATTGTGTGGTAGTTTGGGCATTCTTTGGCATTGCCTTTCTTTGGGATGGGAATGAAAACGGACCTTTTCCAGTCCTGTGGCCACTGCTGAGTTTTCCAAATTTGCTGGCATATTGAGTGCAGCACTTTCACAGCATCATCTTTCAGGATTTGAAATAGCTCAACTGGAATTCCATCACCTCCACTAGCTTTCTTCATAGTGATGCTTTCTAAGGCCCACTTGACTTCACATTCCAGGATGTCTGGCTCTAGGTGAGTGGCTGCGTGGGGGCAGGAGGACCTAGAGGAGCTACTCCACATTCAAGGTCAGGAGGGGTGGCAGTGAGGAGATACCCCTCGTCCAAGGTAAGGAGCAGCGGATGCACTTTGCTGGAGCAGTCGTGAAGAGATACCCCACGCCCAAGGTAAGAGAAACCCAAGTAAGACGGTAGGTGTTGCAAGAGGGCATCAGAGGGCAGAAACCATAATCACAGAAAACTAGTCAATCTAATCACACTAGGACCACAGCCTTGTCTAACTCAAACTAAGCCATGCCCTGTGGGGCCACCCAAGATGGGCTGGTCATGGTGGAGAGGTCTGACAGAATGTGGTCCACTGGAGAAGAGAATGGCAAACCACTTCAGTATTCTTGCCTTGAGAACCCCATGAACAGTATGAAAAGGCAAAGTGATAGGATACTGAAAGAAGAACTCCCCAGGTCCGTAGGTGCCCAATATGCTACTGGAGATCAGTGGAGAAATAACTCCAGAAAGAATGAAGGGATGGAGCCAAAGCAAAAAAGAATACCCAGCTGTGGATGTGACTGGTGATAGAAGCAAGGTCCGATGCTGTAAAGAGCAATATTGCATAGGAACCTGGAATGTCAGGTCCATGAATCAAGGCAAATTGGAAGTGGTCAAACAGAAGATGGCAAGAGTGAACATCGACATTCTAGGAATCAGCGAACTAAAATGGACTGGAATGGATGAATTTAACACAGATGACCATTATATCTACTACTGCGCGCAGGAATCCCTTAGAAATGGAGTAGCCATCATGGTGAACAAAAGAGTCTGAAATGCAGTACTTGGATGCAATCTCAAAAACGACAGAATGATCTCTGTTCGTTTCCAAGGCAAACCATTCAATATCACAGTAATCCAAGTCTATGCCCCAACCAGTAACGCTGAAGAAGCTGAAGTTGAACGGTTCTATGAAGACCTACAAGACCTTTTAGAACTAACACCCCAAAAAGATGTCCTTTTCCTTATAGAATCAGGCATATATATATATATATATATATATATATATACACACACACAAACTCTGTTTAAACTATTTAAATTTGTATATTTACTAATTACTGTATTTTTCATTAAAAATGTGTTACATTTCTATGTATCTTTAGTTTAGATAATTCTGCTGCCAGGAAATTAATCTCAGTCATGATTTGGGATTCTTCCCACCACTAAGGTCCTCCAGGAGTCCCAGATGGTCTAGTGTACTGTAGAACATATGGGGCAGGTTGTCTGGTCTCTAGCGCACATAGAGCCCCATGCCTCACCCAAGCCCATAATCTTGTTGGTTCTTGGGCCCTGCTTGGGCACAGGAGTTTTTCTTTGCTACTCACTGCTGCTAAGTCACTTCAGTTGTGTCCAACTCTGTGCGACCCCATAGACTGCAGCCCACCAGGCTCCCCTGTCTCTGGGATTCTCCAGGCAAGAACACTGGAGTGGGTTGCCATTTCCTTCTCCAATGCATGAAAGTGAAAAGTGAAAGTGAAGTCGCTCAGTCATGTCCAACTCTTAGCGACCCCATGGACTGCAGCCCACCAGGCTCCTCCATCCATGGGATTTTCCAGGCAAGAGTACTGGAGTGGGGTGTCATCTTACCATTTCCCAACGCTTCTCATCAGAAAGGTCTTGCCACCTCATGGGCCCTATGTGGAGTGGGATCAATGCCTCTGCTCAGAGGACCGAAATCATAGGCATTGGCTCTTTCTACACTCTCTTCCTCCCCAGCACTTTCCTTTCCTCTCTTCTTAACGAAGAGGAAACCCAGTATCTGCTCCTCTTTGCTGTAGGGAAGTAGTGAGAGAAGTTACCAGACAAAACCTTGGATATGCCTTAGTCCCTCCTCCATAATCTTGTAAAGTTCTACATGACTCTTCGTGACCTCATGGACTGTAGCCCATCAGGCTCTTCTGTCCATGGGACTCTCCAGGCAAGAATACTGGAATGGGTTGCCATTCCATTTTCCAGGGGAATCTTCCCCATCCAGGGATCGAACCCAGGTCTCCTGCACTGCACGTAGGTTCTTTACCATCTGAGCCACCAGGGAAACTCAGAGCTTCTTGGCTAGATCTCATGACCTCTCACTTGGCCCTCCTCACTTGGCCACACCCTAACCAACAATTCTGCAACTACAACTGAGGGAAGCCTACTGTTCAGGTTTTGTTGTTGTTTTTTTCTCCCTTACCCATGTTGCTGCTGCTAAGTCACTTCAGTCGTGTCCGACTCTCTGTGACCCCATATACGGCAGCCCACCAGGCTCCTCTGTCCATGGGATTTTCCAGGCAAGAGTACTGGAGTGGGGTGCCATTGCCTTCTCCATTACCCATGTTATTACATTGTTAATATTTTACTTTGGTTGTATTTGTGCAATCTGTGTCTTGTTACAATTTTTATTGTAATTTTGTTTCCTTCCAATTATAATCACCTACTGTCCCTACTCCCCAAAGGAGACTGGGAGTCCTTTGCCTCATCTAAGGCAGCAATTTCCAAAGGGCCGGTGCACTTGACGGGATACATATGATCATCCAGGGTGAGAAGAAGATACCCAGACTTCTATCCATTTGTTTGTTTCTGCTGTTGTATGTCTCCAATGTTTATAAAATATGTGTGTGTGTGCTCAGTCGTGTCTGACTCTTTGCAACCCCATGAACTGTAGCCCTCCAGACTCCTCTGTCTGTGGAATTTCCCAGGCAAGAATACTGGAACGGGTTGCTATTTCTTTCTCCAGGGCATCTTCCTGACCCAGGGATTGAATCCATGTCACCTGAGTCTCCCTCATTGGCAGGTGGATTCTTTACCACTGAGCCACCTGGGAATTCCATTTATAAAGTATATTTATAAATTAAAAATTTTATATTTAGGGACACATTCTCAAATCCTTTTTCACTGATGAAGTGTGTGAACTAAGCTATTCGAGAGTTATGTTCCAAGGCAACATTGCCTGATAGAAACATAATGTGAACCACAAATGTGAGCTCCATATGCAACTTTGTTTTCCCCAGCCACAATTTTTAAAAGTGAAAAGAGGTCGAATTAATTTTCATATATTTTCTTTAACCCAATATGTCCAAAATATTCCCATTTCAACATGTAATAAATATTAAAAAAATTATGAACAAAATATTTTACATTCCTTTTCTTTTACTAAGTTTTGGAATCTGGCGTGGACTACAGTGTCAGGTCATCTCTTGGATGAGCCACAGTGAAAGTGCTCAGCAACTCTTGGGGCTCCCGTTAGACACGGCCTCTTGGGGACACTAGAGGGGTGTGTCCTGACTCTAAAACTGCTTCCACCCAATGACATACCTCCTAAGTCTAAGACAGGCTGGGGCTCCTTTATGTGAAGTCAGTCTGCAGTAGATTACTTAAATACTGTATTGATTTCCTATTCTCTTGGGTACTTATAAAAAAATTATATTCTTGAACGCCCCTATCTATGTACCTGCCTCATAGCCAAGCTCACCCAAGGCAGTAAAGAGAACTACAGTTCATTGAGCATCTACTCTGCTTTTAAATTCTCACATCCATTTCCTTCCATTTTCCAGCACCTCTTTGAGAGAAAGAGAGATTATTAAACCATGAATAGATGAAGAGGAATTCCCAGTGGTTAAGACTCCGTGCTTCCACGGCAGGATACGTGGGTTTGGTCCCTGGTGGGGGAACTACGATCCCTCACGTTGGGTGGTGTGGCAAAGGGGAAAAAAGAGGAAAAACAGAGGCTCTGGTTATTTAGAATCGCAGTCTTCTTCATCCAAAGCCCTAAACTTCAGATTCCTCTGAATGACAGTCCATTCTGTCTTCCAAAAGTTACTGGAACTGATTCCACTTAACCACTGTGTAACACTGTTACCTATTGAGACTGCTTTCATGTCACAGGATAGGTGAGGGAAGCCTGCAGTCAGACCCCAGAGCTGTCACAAAGCCCGCTCCCACCTCCTGAAAGAATGAAAAATGCAGATTATACCCCAGGCCACGTTCCTGCCCTCTTAGACTCTCCAACTGTGCACTGTCAGATTTCCTAGCAGGGTATGTTCCTGGTTGGGGCTCCTTTATGTGAAGTCAATCTGCAGTAGATTAATTGAATACTGTATTGATTTCCTATTCTCCCGGGTACTTCTAAAAAGGTTATATTCTTGAAACCCCCTCTCTGAGCTAGTAGAACATTTCCCTCCGCAAACGTGATACATGGAACTTTATCACCATCCCCCCATCCAGACATCATCCCCCCATCCAGACATCATCCCACTGTCCCCAACACCTGGCATAAAATCTGACTTTGCCTTTCCCAAAATACTGTCAGGGCAAGAAATGGGGAAAGGGGTCTTGCTGGTTTTCAGGTCATGTTGATTTAACAATGCATGATTTATTCATTCTGGCTTTCTTGTAGCTTTTCATTTTCGCATCCTGTTAAATACCTTGCAGGGGTGTTGTTCCTCTTAATTAGCTAATGTTTGTAAAGCACGTTACAGATGAAAGTGCTGTGTCAGTGCTAAATATGAACTCTCAAGTATCCTTGAGCTGTTCTTTGTCTGTACAGAGGTTTTCAGTGTAACACAAATCGTGAGAGATCTATCTGCCTTTGGAAAAGGCTTGGGTATTCTCCCCTGAACTACTCTATTAAAATATACATACTTGGCAATGAAGAGCGGCAAGAAACGTAGAGTGTTTTGCATTCACACTGTGCTTTCCCCACTTAGTCAAAGTGCTATGATGATGGAGAGTGAGAACAGAGCTTCCCTGTGAATTGGGCAAGTTTAGTGGCAGACCTTTCACCTTCCTGATATGTAGCAAGTAATAAGTCATTTTTTTTTTTTTGGTTCAGTGAGTGGGTGACTGAAACAATTAACAGCATTTCCAATGTCTCTGAGTTGGAAAAAAGATTCATTTAAAATTACAGTGTGTTAAATTGTGTTGAGTAATATTTCACTAAAAAAATGTTTAAATACTAGTTTCATTTACTTTTGTTAACATATTCACTAAGTCTGAGTTTATCAAATTTCTAAATGTGTAAAGAACCAAGTTAAGCAAATTAATTAAGGTATTGTTTCAATGGCTCATCTATGAACACAAACAAAAATGTTTTCTTTTAGCAGGTTGATACCATTCTTGATTGTCTTCTAATCTTCAGCTTTTAAACTAGGTTTATATTTTAAAATATTTTAAAATAAGAAATATTTTAAAATATTTAAATAAATATTTTAAATAAAATATTTTCTAATCCTCAGCTTTTAAGCTAGGTTTATATTTTAAAATACCTTAAAATAACAAATATTTTAAAATAAGAAAATTGTTGAAATGGATCAGAGAAAAATTTGCAGGCTTCTCTTTTAACAGCGTGGGTTTATGAAAAACATGACTTTTGGGGCATCTTTCACTATTTTTCATAAATAAAAACATAAACATATAGCCTAAAGCACACTTTATGCTTCCTTTCCAATCCACAAAATGGCTGTTACCAGCAAGTGATTCACAGTAATAAATGATACACATATAATGACATGTAATTATATGTAATATAATGAATACTCAGTAAGAAATTTAAAAAAAAGCTAATAAATGTTGTTTTGGCTGATTTAGATTTTATTCTAAGACTACAGCAAATTATATTTCATCTTCTAATAGCTTTTCAATATAAGAAAATCCTAGGTTTATTTTTATTAATCAAAATTCCTAAAGGCTCCAACAGGATCCTCAGTCAATGTAAATTTACATAATTCATCTTCCACTCAACTTGTTTTTCTATAATTAGTACAGCCGTCACCAGGGAGCCATGGTGGGCAGGTAGCTATGGGTACAGCAGGCAGTCTTCAGTCAAACATTTCCTTTTAAACCATCTATCAGTTTTCGGCCTCATTTCAGATGAGTTGGATTCTAGAAAGAATTTGTCTCTGACCTAACAGACTTCCCTTTTCAAACCTGAACTATCATTCCATAACTTCAGCTCCTTCTCAAGGTCCACTGTGCAAAAAGATATAAATGAAATTCTAATGAATTATTTGGTTAAGCGAACTTACAGGCTGCAAACATATTTCTCCTTATAGCTTCTGTATTTTTATCAAGACAGATCCTCATTTCAAAATGTAGTTATAAGACTGTTAAAAACACAGCCAGACCACACTAGAAGTACAATGACAAAGCAAACTTCAGAACGATACAGTACATATCTAGCTTTACTTCTTTCTTGTATGTAGTCCGTAAATGGCCTTTTGGGTTTTTAATATAATTTTCCTCAGTAGAGGTACATGTTCAGCCTCTTCTATGATTGCTTCATTTGTAATACTTATTTTGAGAGCTAAGCAGTGGCATTTAAAGTCCTCTAAATCTTCACTATAAAAATAATTTCCCTTTAAATAGTAAATGGATGGGGAATGCTGATTCTAGTAGTATTTAGTGAGCGCTTCGTGTGGGCTAGGTGCTGTGGAGTAAACAAAGAAGTATATATGTGTCGCGATACTTAGGACATAAAAAGAAATTAATTAAATATAAACCATGGGTTTTTAACTTAGATGGGAAGAAGATGGCAGATCACCTGCATTTAAAACGCCACCACTGCAAAGCTGTTGACATCTGCAAAGTGACAAGTGAAAGATTCTTACTGACTGTATTTTATGGCTCTACATCTTCTGAATTGCCTGGATCACAGATGATTTCCGGCTAGGGAGCATCTCGCAGGCAGGAGAAAGCCCCAAACACAGATGCTGTCTGGAGTTTGGGGTGGGGGGCGGTGCAAAGAGCTGAGTGTCTTCCAGTGTGAAAGGGACAGCTTCAGGAAGGCCAAACCAGCAGTCAGCCAGGATGGGGGGCCTAGAGGAGGTGAGGGAAAGGAAAGAGGAGACCACCATGCCAAAGCCAAGGTGGAGGCCATAAATGACAGTGGCCTGGGGTGGGGCATCAGGACAAGGTTCAGAGCCCCGGTGCTGTTGTCCACATTAGGAGGAACAGAAAGGGACTTACAGGATGTGCAAGCCTGAAAGCCAGGAATTCCAGTGGACAGCTGAATAAGAGACCAGGAAACTCAATTATTGGGTCCCAGGAGCTAGGAAAGACTGTGAGCCTGATGAGGCCTCCTGGGAGCAGGCCCAGGAGGAGAGCAGTTTAGGAGCTGGAAGTTTAGCTGAGCCAGGGACTAAAGAGGGAAGTGGAAGCAGGACACAGCAGTTGCAGCTGCCAGAAACAAGAGGGGCTGTGCTGTTGACCCTGTGAACATCATTTCAGGACTTCCCACCCCTTCCTTCTTAGTCTCAAACCTATGCTGATGCCCCTCCAAGGGTCAATTCAGGGTCCCTCATCTGATGCAATTCAACCTGAAAGAAACTCTGCCTCAGCATGGTGGAGGCAGCTAGCAGGCCATCTATATCCACCCACCTCGTCTTCCTGGACTCACAGCTCCCTGACATTCCTCAGCCTCTCCTGCTTTAGGAAAAGCCAGAGGACTGAGCTCTAGCCAAAGCCATGTAAGCCTACGTGAGACAAGTCACTTCCAAGCCAGGGCCTTAGCACTTCCCATGAACATGCCTCTTAGCTTTTTCCTTTCCTAAGTCACGTAAGACCTGGTGCCCTGAATGTCAATGGGAAACAACTTCATCCTCCCAGCTCCAGAGCCAGAGCATCTGTCCTGGGCTATTAGGAGAGGAAGAAATGAACTTCCATCACCATATGGGTCTTTTTGTTACAGCAGTGTAGCTTGCATGTGTGCATAATATTTCACTCAGTTGTGTTGGACTCTATGCGAGCCCATGGACTGTCGTCCACCAGGCTCCTCTGTCCATGGGATTTCCCAGGCAAGAATACTGGAGTGGGTTGCCATTTCCTTCTCCAGGGGATCTTCCCAACCCAGTGATCTAACCCAAGTCTCTTGCATTTCCTGCATTGGCAGGCAGCTTCTTTACCACTGAGCCACCTGGGAAGCCCCATAGCTTACTCTGAGTAATACTCAGTGAGGTCAGGGGTTGCCCAAGGTCCCAAAAGAATTGCTGTAGAGAGACTGCTCCAGGGCACCGCCTTTATGTGTGTTATGGGTATGGCCGCCCATGCATACACTGAGGGACTGTTTCCATGGTAACACTAGGTCCACTAGTTTGCTTGTCTGTTCTTTGTTTGGAACATAGAAGATCTTTCCCCATATAGATGGTGTTAGAAATGGCATGAAGATCCTCACCCCTACCCTTGTTGAACCTATAATACCAAAAGCAGTAGCTGAGTACAGTCCACCGTCATTTATCACATCTCTTTGCCTGAAAGCAGAGGGTAAAGGGAATAGAAAACTGAAAAGGGGAAATCAGACATGCTTTGTGTCAAGTCAACATTAATAGAAAGGGACTTTGTAAGGTTACTCCAGGTTTTAAAAGGAGACAAATGCTCTTTTAAATCCCAAGGACCCAAGACCCATGCTAGCAAGGAGAGTATGAATCTTAAATGTAGACCTAGAGATGTAACCATAGGGTATTCATCTTCACAATGCAAGATGTCTGAGTTTTTTGAAAGAAATTTAAAGTGACCAAATTAAAAACAAACAAACCGAAAACAAAAGTAAGGCAATTGCTGTTCTTTCCTCCCCTCCTCCAACCCCTGTGTTTCCCCAACTCATTTTAGCAGCAGAGATGGGCATGGGGTAAGAAGAGCAGTTACTCTTGTGGTAAAGGAGGTGGGTGGGAGAGGGTGGGAGAGGAAGGGGGATTCTGGGTGGGACATTCGTCACTCTCTTTAGAGGGCTCCCACATGAGGACTCCCACGGCATGTGGGTGAGACCCTGAAGTTTTGTGAGCTTCTAGGGATAGGATTCTAACCGAGAGGTGCAAAATCTCTGTTTTCAACCTCATCCCCGCTCCAGCCCCCACGAAATCCCATCACAAGGAGCCTGGAGTACAGATCTAATCAAATACTCTTCTGAGTCTGTGAACACTGATTTTGATGGAAGAGCTTCTGAACTAGATCCTCTGCTCCCCTGGCCCAGAGCAAGCACCCAAGATACCTTGAGGGGGCTCAATAGAGACAAAAGGCATGGTTTTGGGGAATCATGTTGGAAAAAATTTCTCTGGGTCATCATTTCTTTGCCCCTGAGAAGAACTGAAGTTCCTCTGTGGCCAAAGCACAGCGGCAATATGTCCTGTTTACCTCTAGAAGTCATCTCAAGGCATCATCCCATCAGAGATTCTTTGGCAAGGGGGTGAAGTGAGGAAGGATTAAGGTTCAGATTTCCAGAACAATATTTCCCAGTTTTGCCACCTACGTTGAAGTGGCTTTTGAGTACTTCTGAGAACCAAATCTCTCTTCAGGGCATGAAATGTGCTGCCACAGAAGATTTTCAGTGGTTACGGTGACTTATTCACCTGGTTAAGGAGACAGGGGAAATATATACACCGAAATTCTCTCCAAAATTCCTCATGCAAAACAGAAAACTAATAACAAGCTAAAATTAGTCTACACTTTTCAGTCTCTACAAAGTTTAAGGGATCCCTTTCCCCTTGATTTCCATTTATTGCCTGAGTAACTTATGGCTTTCTCTAAATGCTTCTATTTACATCAGTGCTGGGGAATCCACAAAACCCCAGAATGATTCACCTTCCCGACTACAGCACAAAGTTCTCTAGCCTAGGTCAGCATTTAGTGTGTGGGTGAAGGCCCTTCCCTGGTTCTGTTTTCCAAACTTCATTAAAGCATAAAAAAGATCTGCGTGGTCTATAAAAAATTCCGGTTCCCTAGTCCCAGCTCTGCTGGAGCAGTGAAAGTTTCCCTGCCAACCTCTACTCACAGTGAAACCACAAGCCAGTGGGAGTACAGGGCTTTTTCCAAAGTACAGGGCTAACGTTTGCTCACTCACTCATTTATTTATTCATTTAATAAATGTTTCTGGAAGGTCTTTGTGCCAAGCATTGTTCTAGGTGCTGGGACTGCAATAGTCAATGAAATGGACATGGCCCATATCCTCATGGAACATACAGATGGGTGGAGTTGACAGATGATGGTAAAATAAATCAGCAATACACCATTATACGTTGTGAGAGAGATACCGGGAAGAAAACAAAATGTAGTGATAGAGGACAGTGCGTGTGAGCATGCTAAGTCACTTCAGTCATGTCGGACTCTTTGCAACCATATGGCCCCCCAGGCTCCTCTGTTCATGGGATTTTCCAGGCAAGAATACTGGAGTGGGTTGCAATGTCCTTTTCCAGGGGATCTTCTCGACCCAAGGATCAAATTCATGTCTCTTACGTCTCCTGCATTGACAGACAGGTTCTTTACCACTAACACCACCTGGAAAGCCCAGAGGACAGTGGAGAGGGCTAGATAAGGGGGCCCTAGGTTGTCCTCCCTGGGGAAAAGGCACACATGCCTGAAGTATATAAGGTGCCCACCTGAGCAAGGGGAAGAGGAAAGGAGGCATTGGGACAGCACGGGTTAAGACCCTTAGGTAGAAACAAGTGTGGTAGGAAAAAGATTGATTAGAGGGACTTCCCTGGTGGTCCAGTGCCTAAGATTCTGCACTCCCAATGCAGGGGACCCAGGTTCAATCCCTGGTCAGGGAGCTAGATCCCACATGCTGCAGCTCAGAGTTCACAGGCCACAACCAAAAATCCTGCATGCCGCAATGCAGATAGAAAATCCTGTGTGCCGCAACTAAGCCCTGGTGCAGCCAAATGAATAAATATGTTTTAAAAAGGAAAAGACTGAGTCGCAAAGAGTCGGATGTGCCTGAGGCGACTTAGCATGCTCACACGTCTGTCCCCTATCGCTGCATTTTGTTTTCTTTGCAAAGAAAGAAAGGCTGAAAGAAAGGATGGGATTTTGGTGTTTGATTGGATGTTTGATTCCCGGTCCATGAGATGCTGGTTGCAGCTGAATGCATCTCGGCTGGTTGAGCCAGGAACCACATCTTCCTCAGAGGAAACGGAATGAGCAGGAGGGTGCTGTATGACATAAGGGCAGAGCCACATAGCACAGGCCCCGAAGGAGAGGGGTTTTTACACAAAGGTGGAGGAGTAATAGTGTGCAGTAGTGTTCAGGGAGCAGGAGAATGCTCAATCTGGGAGCCATCAGAATGAGCAGCCTCCACTTGAGAGAGATGCAGGAATGGGTAAAGGGAAGTAGAGTGCAACGAATGGGCTGAGGAGCTCAATGTCGGTTTATCCAGAAAGGAGGGTCCCAGTGGGCTCAGAGAACTGTTAGAAAGGAAAGGAAGAAAGAAGATTGAATTTGGGAAGGGCGAGAACAGAGAATGGAGATGAGGGGACAGGGCAGGCTACCTTGCTGGAGTCACATATTGGAGTGTCGCTACAAATAATAAGCATACAGATATAACTAACTCCCAGATGTCTAAAGGAACAAACCTCCACAGTCGCCTAGTGGATTGGAGGTGTGTGTGTTTTGGGGGGCACCCTGGCTTCCCAGAGCAACCTGAACGTCTTCTTCTTCTTCTTTTTTTTTAATGTATTTATTTCTAATTGAAGGATAATTGTTTCACAATATTATGCTGGTTTCTATCATACATCAACATGAATCAGCCAAAGGTACACATATGTCCCCTCCCTCTTGAAACTTCCTCCCACCTTCCACCCCATGCCAGCCCCCTAAGTTGTCACAGAGCCCCAGTTTGAGTTCCCTAAGTCATACAGCAAATTCCCACTGGCTATCTAAGTTACATATGACAATGTATATGGTTCCATACTGCTCTCTCCATTTGTCGCACACTCTTCTTCCCCAACCTGTGACCACAAGTCTTTTCTCTATGTCTGCCTCTCCATTGCTTCTCTGCAAATAGGTTCATCAGTACCATCTTTCTAGATTCCATATATATGCATTAATATACAATATTAGTTTTTTCTTTCTGAATTACCTCACTCTATATAATAGGCTCTAGGTTCATCCACCTTATTAGAACTGACTCAAATGTATTCCTTTTTATGGATGAGTAGTTAATTCCATTGTATATGTGTACCGCAGGTTCTTTATCCATTCATCTGTCAATGGACATCTAGGTTGCTTCCATGCTCTATCTATTGCAAATAGTGCTGCAATGAGCATTGGGATACATGTGTCTTTTTCAATTTTGGTTTCTTCAGGGTATATGCCTAGGAGTGGGAATGCTGGGTCATATGGTGGTTTTTTCCCTAGTTTTTTAAGGAATCTCTATACTATCTTCCATAGTGGCTGTATCAATTTACATTCCCACTAGCAATGCAAGAGGGTTCCCTTTTCCCCACACCCTCTCCAGGATTTATTGTTTGTAGATTTTTTGTTGAGGACCATTCTGACTGGTGTGAGGTGCTATCTCATTGTAGTTTTGATTTGCATTTCTCCAATAATGAGCGATGTTGAGCATCTTTTCATGTGCTTATTAGCCATCTGCTTGTCTTCTTTGGAGAAATGTCTGTTTAGGTCTCCTACCCACATTTTGATTGTTGTTCAATTGCTCACTTGTGTCCAACTCTTTGCAACCCCATGGACTGTAGCCTGCCAGGCCCCTCTTTCCATGGGATTTCCCAGGCAAGAATACTGGAGTGGTTTGCCATTTCCTTCTCTAATCCTAAACTTCTAGATCAGAGGAAATCGTGGTTGGGTGAGGCCAGCCACAGGATTATTTCATTGGTTAGGTGTTGAGGTCCTTTAATGGACAGGAACCTGGTGGTCCGGAGTCGACCGATAAGAAAGTAAAGGAGAGAGAAAGAGGCTGATATTTCTTGGTTTATGCAGAAAGCCAATAAAGCCCCTGCAGGGGCTTGCTCTGTTCACGAAGGCCTCAGGTGCCTTCTCCAGAGGGTCTTAGAAGCCTGGGCAGGAAAGTGAACTCAGAGAGCCTCTGCTCTCTAGGGGATCAGCCTGAAAAAGAGAGAGAGGGGGAGAGAGAGAGAGAGAAAGAAAGAGAAAGAAAGACACGGGGACCAGAGCTCTGATGGAGCAAAGGTGTTTTAATCAACATGGTGTGGGCATATATACTGTCTTACAATACTGTTATTCTCAGCAAAGATAAAGATTAAAATTCCAGACTTACAAAATATTGGCAATCCATATTAAAGAGAGAGAGTTGTAAACAATCACTTTTACCGTTTGGTTCA
The DNA here is from genome assembly GCF_029407905.1 of Bubalus kerabau. Classification (NCBI taxonomy): domain Eukaryota; kingdom Metazoa; phylum Chordata; class Mammalia; order Artiodactyla; family Bovidae; genus Bubalus; species Bubalus kerabau. The sequence goes on from NC_073625.1 coordinate 143,321,821, forward strand.
CAAGAAGGAAGAGGGTACTTATCATTGTATAGAAAAACTAATGAAGGAAATGCCTGGATTCCCCAGCCCCCAGGAGAAGCTTGCCTCTCCTCTTAATTCCTGAATACTCAGGAATTAATCAGGAACAGAGAATTCCTGACAGATCCAGAACAGCACACAGGAAGCCTCCTGTTAAATGCTTCCTGACAGTCAGGTTCACACCAAATCTTGGACAGAAGCAACAGTTTCTGATGGGCTATCACACAGTTCTGAGTGCTTGAAAGAAAAGCGTCCTGGGCTGCTCAAGAGAGGGTAAAACAGGTAGCTAGTGGGAAGCTACAGTACAGAGCAGGGAGCTCAGTTCAGTGTTCTGTGGTGACCCAGATGGATGGGATGGGGCAGTGGGTAGGGAGGGAGGGAGATCCAAGAGGGAAAGGATACATGTATACATTCAGTTGATTCACTTTGTTATGTAGCAGAAACTAACACAACATTGTAAAGCAACCACATTGTTGTGTTAGTCACTCAGTTGTGTCCGACTCTGTGACCCCATAGACTGCAGCCCACCTGGATCCTCTGTCCATGGACTTCCTCAGGCAAGGATACTGGAGTGGGTTGCCACTTCCTTCTCCAAAAGCAACTATACCCCAATTTTAAAAAAGTATATTTCATATATTTATGAAGTGGGAGGCGCAGAGCATGGAAAGATGGAGCACACCATCTCAGGAAAAGGCTAGCAGGTTTGAGCCAACATGGATGGTTGCAGAGAAGAGGCCAAGACCAGACTTACAGAGCTGACCATCAAGGAGTTAGCTAGACAGAGTTAGAAGAATAGTAAATTGATTAGTTGTAATTTCTCAGGAGACAGAATTTGGAGCAAATGTTACATAACTGTCTTGAGAGGCTATACACATTGGAATCATATGGACCTTGAGCAAGTTTCTTAAGCTCCCTAAAACTTCATTTTTCCCCCTGTCAGTTGGTGAAAATAGCACATAATACAGGCTAGCGGGTCTCTGAATTGAACTTGAGACCACCTGAGGTGCTGGCCTCAGTTCCCACCTACACAGGCTTCAGTTCAGTAGTTCTGGAATAAGAAACAGTCGCCGGATTGTTAGGATTAAATGAGACGTGCGTGAAATGTTTAGCGCATGCCTGGCCCATGTCAGCTATTAAAATCCATAAATAGTATTTCTATTTGGGTGGACTCAACAGCAAGGAGCAACTTTCTTTGGAAAACTTAACTTCCTTTGGCATCACTGAAAATTAAACAGAAGTAAAAATCACCAGTCCTCATCATAAGTACAAGCTTTCCTTTTATATTTTGAAACACATAAAGGAATTCTTTTTTTTCTCTTTCCTTTATTTCTATCACTACAGAAATTTGTAAAAATATATTTATCTATTCCCCATTTTTTGGTAAAATATATGCCTTTAAACCTTTATCAAAGTATAGTTGTGGTACAATATAAGCTCTATAGGTTAAGTCTAGTGATTCACAATTTTAAAGGTTATAGTCCACTTATAGTTAATATAAAATATTGGCTATATTCCTATGTTGCACACTATATCCTTGTAGCTTATTTTGTACCTAATAGTTTGTACCTCTGAGTCTCCTACCCTATTATTACCCCTTCCCCTTTCCCTCTCCCACTGGTAGTCACTAGCTTGTTCTAGATACACTGCATGATACCACTTATATTTAGAATCTAAGAAGTACAACAAACTACTGAATATAACAAAAAAGAGAAAAAAAGCAGACTCACAAAAAGGAATTCTTATACTTTTAAGAATACTTTGTAAGCGGACAGATTTCATACTTCCTAGTTGCTCTTACTATCAAGTTACAATGTGCAGATTATAAAGTGGTGTCAACATCACAACAAATCTAAAAAAAGTTGTTGATGAAAAACCTGTGAAGGAGAAGGTGTGAGGTTGTTTAGCGCAGCTCACGGCAACACTGTCGAGTGGTTTTCAGCAGTGAAGTAAAGAACTGCCTGGAACTGAAGCATTCTCCAAGATCAATTTTCAATGGGATTAGCAGGAAAATGCCTTTCCTTAGCAAACGGATTCTTTCCACTATTTACTTGCAATACACAAGTGTTTAGTATTTGTGAAATAGCAACGTAGTTAAAAAAAGTTTCTTGAAATCATGTCTTTCATGGGTAATCTGGGTGTCTACAAACATTCACGGGTTAAATCTGGGATGACATGCAATTATCGATATAGAAATTTCCACAACTAAAGACTAGAGAATTTCTTTCATTTTGTTTTAATTGAATCCGTATTTAAATGACTAAAAATCAGCCCTGGTTTTATTTTCAGCTAAAGGTATCATGCACAGGTGGAAAATTGCCTAGACAGCATGAAATATGACATGACTGGCCTCTTGCTGGTTATATCCCCAGTCCCCAGCACATAGTGGGTCCTAATTTGTGTTGACTAAATATGGAAGATCTAACACCCTAAAGAGTTTCTAAAGAAGGCAAAGCAGTTCTATGACAGCTTGCCAGACTCCCAGATAACTATGTGAGATTTCCTTCAAAAGAGCAATTCAAATGTTGAATTTGAATAGTTCTGTAAAATCCACACACACATGATGAGCACCTGGAACCTCTTGGTAACTGGCTTGTAATGAACACACTGCCTCCTTCAGAGGGTGAAAGTGCTGGTAACTTTGACCTTCATTACAGCAAGAGACTGGCCTCTGGTGGTGGTGAAGCAGATGGAATCACCCGTCTGCGACAGAACGCTGCTACCTCCCCTTTCCACGTCAGACCTCACTACTTGGGAGAGAATGTTAATTTTTATTTCAATCATAGGAAATATCCCCTACCTAAAAGGGTGGCATACACATCAACATTTTTTTCGTTTTAAACCTAAGCCAATTTTTCTGGAATGAATGAATTCATTTATTCCTTACAATAAAACTTTTCCATTACAATATTGTAATTACTCTCTAATCAAAAATAAAAATTTAAAAAAAATTCTCCAAATCCTGTCGAATCAGCATAGTGCTAGACACATTACATAGCCTTCAAATAAAATTTGAAATATGAAATGAAATAAAATTTTAAACCTAAAGATGGTAAGAATAATGTAGTAAAATATCCTCTTTAACACAGATTCAGATTTCTTCTTTAAAATATTGTTTCAAATTGAGTAAACTTTCAAATGATTCACAAGTGCAAACATTTTCTTAAATTTAAATATCTGATTGTTAAGTAAAAATCAAGAGCCGAGAAAGTATTTTTTCTGTAAAAAAGATTATAAAATGTGAGTTAGAATTAGGTTTCTGTACTTAACTGTCTTTACATGATTTTTCCTCCTAAATGTATCATAAATAACATAAAAAGTCATCAAGTAAAACCACCCATGTTGCAGATAGTTTACATGATGGAAGGTTTAAACCTGGTTACATGGCACTACTTCTAGAAACCCAGCAACACTTCACTTTTGCAGGAAAATCAAAGCATCGAATTAAGGATTTTGCTAGAGCCTTTCAATGGGCTCTTTTTTCCCCTCCCCCACAGGGTTCTTTCTTACAAAATTAGAATTTGCTTCGGACTTGCTAAACTGTCAATGGAAACTTGAGCTAAATCTCTCTCAAGTCTAGTGAATACGTCTAGCATGGGGTTTAACTTTTATAGCCCGTAAAAGATCATATGAAACAGCCGCTTTATTCTTAGAAAACCTGTAATTCCATTTCTTCAGTAAAAATAGTAATTGGAGTACAAATATATGTTAATGCCAGTAAGGCACAGATTGCTATGTAAAGGTGAACTGCACTGTCACATTTCAAGCAAAAAATCATCTCAAATTCTGAGCTGGATTCATCTTAATTATAAATTTCAGAGATGAACTGTTAAAAAATCTAAGCAGAAGCATCTGACAATTTTCTCTCCCATTTTCACGTAACTTTCAATTCATATTTCTGAGCACAAAAGCCAAAAATCATCTTATATATGAATACTCTCTTTCTCTCCCTCTATATAGTATTTATGTATATATTGTGTGCATATATATACATATTAGAGATAAATATCTAAGTTATGTATATTTGATTTCATAAAGCTTTTTGGAATCTACCATAATCCTAAAAAAAATGTCAAGTAAAAATTCATACAAGTTTTACTGGTAAAGCTGATAACCTATCATGGCCACATAATATTTTACTGCATTTATTTGGCTTTTATCACTGTACTTTTTTTGTGATGACAACCGTCTTTCTTAGTATGTCTGGTCTCTATCTCAAATGTCAAGGGAAGAAATTCTGTTTATTAGCCTTATTTAGCACCAAGGCTATGGTTTTTCCAGTGGTCATGTATGGAATGTGAGAGTTGGACTGTGAAGAAGGCTGAGCGCTGAAGAATTGATGCTTTTGACCTGTGGTGTTGGAGGAGACTCTTGAGAGTCCCTTGGACTGCAAGGAGATCCAACCAGTCCATTCTGAAGGAGATCAGCCCTGGCATTTCTTTGGAAGGAATGATGCTAAAGCTGAAACTCCAGTACTTTGGCCACCTCATGTGAAGAGTTGACTCACTGGAAAAGACTCTGATGCTGGGAGGGATTGGGGGCAGGAGGAGAAGGGGACGACAGAGGATGAGATGGCTGGATGGCATCACTGACTCGATGGACGTGAGTCTGGGTGAACTCCGCGAGTTGGTGATGGATAGGGAGGCCTGGAGTGCTGCAATTCATGGGGTTGCAAAGAGTCAGACACGACTGAGCGACTGATCTGATCTGATAGGGAATGGCAACCCACTCCAGTAATGTCTGGAGAACTCCTTGGACAGAGGAGCCTAGTGGGTTACAGTCCAAGAGTCAGACATGACTGAGCAACTAACACTTTTTTTACATAGCAAATTCCAGAACATTCTGGAACAATGAACTTTGGATATAAACTACTCAGACTATATGCGTCTTAACTGATTCCTTAAGCCCTAGAGGAGAGGAAGGTAAATCTATGAAGGGAAACCACCAATTATACCAATGACTCCCCGTTGGGTGCTGTCCAGAAACCAACCTGTTGAAGACTGGAGACTGATTTTACCTTTCACGGAGAAACCAGTTGCCCTATCAATTATTTGCTCAAATGCAAAATTTCCTGAAAGCTTCAAACTCCTGTTTGGACTCTGTTTTGGTATTTTACTAACACAAAGAAAACAACCAAATTTATGGTTTGGTATAGGGGATATTTGGGGCTTTCCAGGTGGCTCAGACCGTAAGGAATCTGCCTGCAGTGCCAGAGAGGAGGGTTCAATTCCTTGGTCAGGAAGATCCCCTGGAAGAAGGCATGGCAACCCGCTCCAGTATTCTTGCATGGAGAATCCCATGGACAGAAGAGCCTGGTGGGCTAGTCCACGGGGTCACAAAAAGTCAGACACGACTGAGCAACTGAACACACATGCACGCATAGGGGATATTACGATAAAATAATAGAAAAGACACAGGAGATCAGTCTTTGGTGGTTTTAATATACCAGCTCTAGCTATTTCATAAGTCAATAAAAAAGAAAAGCACTTTGAATTTCATTCTCCTTGTAAAAGCAAAGAAAGGTTAAGTAATGTTGAAGAGGTTTGAAGTGTGAGACGCCAGGCTCATGCTTGTTTATAGAAGAACACTAGCTACAGCTGAGAAAGGAGAAGTTCTGGAACTCTAGAATACATCACTGTAGAACATACTGTTCTGTTTAAATTTAGTTTTAAATTCAGTTTTAAAACTAGTTAAAATGCTCTCTCTTCAGCTGATTTTTTACTAATTTGTTTTCCAACATAAGAGATGCATAGACGGGTGAGTTTAAAAATACACTGAACAATATTTTATGAGTAAATGTCTACAATATGGCATGGGAACTACCAGAATGCTGCTCTAAGTACAGCAAAATTCCAAACCCTAAAATTTTCATTTTTCTTCTTGAACCAATTTTGAATACACCTTTGTTCTTACACAAAACTCTGATACACTAGATAGTAAACATGCTCCAATCCTGATGAGTATTAAACATTTTATTTAAAGATTTTAAAGTAAAATTTAAAAAAAGGTACACAAATACAGATTACATTAGACCAAGGCAGTATTCTACATGACAAAAATCAAAACAAAAAAAATTATTTTAAGTAAATGTACAGGTACTAAACAAGCATAATACCTGAAATCCTTTTCAGGCTCAGGCTGCATACACAGAAAATGATTCGACCACATACATGCTTATGTAAAATAAATTTTTTCTTAGAACACCAAAATTCCAACCATTCTGTCAACTGTCTTAGTCCCCTGGTGAGTATTTGAGACAACTTCTATGTAATATAAAAAGAACTGTCATGGCACATAAGGACTACAAAAAAACAAAATACAGTTAAAAACATATTTGTAATGCAATTCAGTATAAAATATACACAGTAAATCTTAGTTTAAAAAAAATTTAAAAAAAAAAAGGCCACCCTGAATAACGGTTAAAACCTCATCACAGAAAAATGTCTCATCATTTGTAACATTGATAGAAAACTGATAAATTTTTTTAGGAGATATCTAACTTGAAGTCAATTATTGAAAATTTATTTGAAATTGTAGATAAGATAGTAACTATCTAACCCTTCTCAAAATGTTTTATCATGAATACTCTTTCTAATATGTAACTAAGGACAAAATAAAAGTAACTAAAAAAACAAACCTGCTTCTCAAACTGAGGTCCCGAGACCCAACAGAATTCTAAGGTGGGTCCAACAATGTGCTTTTCATAACAAACTTACTAGGTGATTATTCCACATTCTAAAATTTGAGAACAAATGTCCTAAGGAAAATAGTACCATTTAAAAGCAAGATCATAAAGTATTTTCTGATATGTCAAAAATTTTTATAAATTTATGATTTGAAGTAAATACTGTTTTTTGTCCTAAAACAAGTTGCAGGTCTTAAGAGAAACATATATACTTCTTAAATAAACATGTGAACCATATAAACATTTCCTTTGAGGTTTCACTGCTTTCAGACTTATTCAAAGAAAAGAGAGTAGTACATGGACAGAAACTTTGGAAAAATTACATTTCAAATGAAATGTAGCAATCCCGTCAAAAAAGAGACAATTTATTAAATGCCTACATATACTAAGTCATTTTAAATTTAAGACTAGATATCTTTCCTAAAAGTTACATTTTACTAAGATTGGACATTTATAAGTAATTTAAATGATCATGCTTATTTTTAAGTCCCTTTTCATAAAAAAATATTTAAAAATAAACAACAGGACAATATCATTGGCATCACTTTAAATAATAATTGTTAAGCACTAATATTAAAAATAATCTGAAGAACTCTGCCCCTGATATGTATTCTACTCTGATTACATGTATTAGCTACTTCACTAAAACTCACTTAAGCAGTTGGAACTGTGATGAGTGTGGATGTGTGTGCACATCCTGAACATTTATTCATGTTTATTCTTTTTTTCCTGAATTTCATTGAAGGCTCCAAAACAGGATATGAAAGTATGGTTTGGGGAAAAAACAAGCATGGTTAAGACACTATTTGGAAGATAAATTATTTTCCTTTATACTGAATTACAAGGAAAAAATAGTATACATTCTGTGTCCACTGGATAATGGAGTGTTCTTACAAGTTTTTGGTAACAAGCTAGTGCTTCTTTATTATTTAGATCAAATCACAAAAAGAGACTGTGGGATTTACTTTCCAATAAAAAATAAATATTACCATTGCACTTTTTAAAGTGTTTTTAATTTTTTTTTTTTTTTTAATATACTGAGAAGTGTTCCACTTAACAGAAGTCTGGGTTCTCTGAACTACATTTATTAACATTCCAGTTACAGTTCCCACTGCAGGGACCAACTCAGAAGCTAACCCCTCACTATAAAAGAAATCACTTGAATCAGTTTTTCAAAGCCAGCCAGCTAATAATTTGGAATCTGGTTCTTAATAAAATGTGTCCATTCTCTTCCTCAGAAGACTCTGTATTCCTCAATTCTAAGCAACCAACATCTTGTATTATTAATAATTGTTGCCATAAAAATCAATAAATTAATCTTCTAAGGCAATGACAGAATTTGCAGCTGAATTTTTAAACATGAATAACTCAGAAAGTAACAGGTAATATAACAAGTTGTATTTTGAATTACTCTTTTATTCCAAAATTAAATACTTAAGTGACCTCATGAATATGACAAAAATCATAGGAGGTTTATGATATAACCCCACCATGTCCCTTAATGCAACAGAAACTCTTTTTAGTATTTCCTTTGCACAAAAAAGACAACTTTATTATTCATCAGTAGGTTGCTGGATTACCAGTGTAACTAAATTTTGACACGATTGTCTGGAAAGTAGTTTCATTTTTTTCGTAGTTAAACTGAGATGTAACCATTGACTTTTACAGCCAACAACAGAAGGTACTGAGTGTTTTTTCTGTAGGTGAAAAATATAAAATGGTTCATTGCATCGGACTGGTAACAAGTTTATCCATGCATTAAATGGCAACACAAGCAAAATGCACAGTTGAGCAGGGATGATCAGACGCATTCTTCTGCAGACATCAAGAGAGGATTAATGTACTCAAAACCTTCAAATTCAGACTGATCGATCTTCCTCACAATGTCACTGTTGAAAGAAAAATAATGTTCACCGTTAAGATTTGTTCGATTTTTTTTTTTACTTAAATGGTAAAATAAGATTAAAAATTAAAAATAAGGCTAATTTATAAATTATGGGGGGAAAATCTACAAGTTTTTAGATTAACCCCCAAACATTTTCTAGAAGAATCAGCAGTACTGAAAATCAGAAAAGACTTATAATCCCATGAGCAAGTTTGGAACCAAAAGGTAGTCCAAAACTGAAGACTGGGAATAAAAAAGGCACAAATAGTCACAATCTTAGGTAATCTTAATTTCTGACCTAAACAACATTCTTGCCTGGAAAATCCCATGGATGGAGGAGCCTGGTAGGCTGCAGTCCATGGGGTCGCTAAGAGTCGGGCACAACTGAACGACTTCACTTCCACTTTTCACTTTCATTCATTGGAGAAGGAAATGGCAACCCACTTCATATTCTTGCCTGGAGAATCCCAGGGACAGAAGAGCCTGGTGGGCTGCCGTCTATGGGGTCGCACAGAGTGGGACACAACTGAAGCGACTTAGCAGCAGCAAACAACATCATAATTATAGGTGAACACCCAGGGCTGAATCAGCATGCAATTTAGTGGACTGTATAGGCCATGGGGTCGCAAAGGGTCAGACACAATCGAGCGACTTTCACTTCAACAACCAGATGGAACATAGTGAAAAGAAAGCCCAGAAGTTAACCAAAACAAAAAAACCGGAGGAAGTACCCTGAAAGATCCAGAGGGCCACCACAGGGAGGCAGTGGGTCACAGGGAGCAGAGAGGCTGGCATTCTGCTACACTGGGCTTCTAGTTAAGTATACAAGACTATTACCATCAAATATTTAGTACTTAAATGCAACTATCATACTGCAGAGAACAAAGTTACACAGGATATGGCCCCTTCCTTCAAGAGGGAAGGTACTTCATATAACAAAACAGCACCTGCTGAGTCTCCTACACGACAAGCTAAGCCCTGCTCTAACCGCCGCTGCTGCTGCTGCTGCTAAGTCGCTTCAGTCGTGTCCAACTCTGTGCGACCCCATGGACTGCCGCCTACCAGGCTCCTCCGTCCATGGGATTTTCCAGGCAAGAGCACTGGAGTGGGGTGCCATTGCCTTCTCCGGCTCTAACCACTGCTGCTGCTAAGTCAGTTGTGTCCGACTCTGTGATCCCGTAGACGGCAGCCCACCAGGCTCCCCTGTCCCTGGGATTCTCCAAGCAAGAACACTGGAGTGGATTGCCATTGCCTTCTCCAGGCTCTAACCACAGTTCTAAAGAAAAAGGTGACTTCTACTTGGCAAAATCAAGAAAGGCAGCATCATTCCACAAACACTAACTGAATGGAATTATGAGAGACTATGGTAAGTCTGGGGAAAGGTCAGTAATTTATTAGAGTTGGAGCACAGGAATAGAAGGCAGAGGATGCTGGAAGGAAGGTAATGGCTAGCTCAAAGAAGCCAGTGATGTTAACACTAAAGAGGTCCATCTTGATCTATCAAAGGTCTGATTACATCTGAGGGAGCTCTGAAAGATGGGGAAGATTTCAACAGGTGAAAAGGATGAGGAATAGAGAGGAAATGTTAACAGCATGCTATCAGGGAATGGTGGGTAACTGAGCCTGATGAAAACACGGCGCTTATGTTATGGTGAGAGATATGGCTAGAAAGTCATGCTCGAGCAGATGATGGGAGACTAGTTACTCACCAAGGGGACAGATTTTACCTGCTAGGCAAGGTAGGAGTTTACTGAAGGAAACTGATGAAAGGAGTTGGTACTTTGTATGTACTGAATGGATTGCAAAGAAGGAGCCAATTAGAAATGACATAAGTGATGAAGTAAAGGAAAAAGAGATAAGAACTTGGCAGCTGAAGGTATTATACAGTTTGGTAAGGAAAAGTTGGAGTCAACAACCACTGACTCAGATAATTGAATCTGAATAAAGGAATACATGGTGGTACAATGAGCAGAAAAGGGTAAATAAAAACAAGGACCTGATTGTGAACAATTTACACTTCAGATGTTTGAGGTGCTTGTCTGACAAACTAGGAGAGATGTTTGAACTATTAAGGGGAAATGAAGCTCAGGGGAGATAAGAGGGAGGTGGCTCAGAGCTTTAGAAACCGTTGTTCATTTATTCTTTACAGCAACCTTGGGAAGTAGGCGATATGAGTAGACACAGACTCAGAGAAGTTATGTAACCCAGACCCAGGGTACCCTGTTGGTAAGAGGTGGTGAGGGGATTCAAATTTCCATCTTTTGATTAAATCCAGTGCTCCTTCTAATACACACTGCTGTGAGAAATGACAAAAGACACTATGCTAAGTACTACACATTCAAAAACAATCAAGGCTTACTGCCTACTAGTGTCTTTAGTCAACAATTATTTGCCAATTTAGCTGGGCGGCATTTAATAGCTGGTTTCCATGCTACGGGGCTGGCTGAAATCTCCAAGGTATAAACTGCATGTTGCAAAGAGAAGGCAGTCATGAATAGAATCATGGAGCATCCTAGTCTCAAGGGGACAGGGTAAATAAGATGACAAGTGGTTAAAGAGATAATGCAGAACCAGGATGGACAGCGCCAACTAAAGCAGGCCATCAGTGTCGGATGCTTTACAGACATCGGAGGAGGCGGGGCAGATCAAAAAGTGCTTTAAAATCTAGAAATTAAGAAGCCAATTCAACCTTTAAAAGCTTAAAGAGCAGGTTCAATTGTAAGAGATTAAAGTGCTGGCAGCAAGAAAGTGTCAGACAGTCAATGTTGATTACTTTGAAGGAATTTATTAGAGACAGTGCTTATTTACTTTTCTTTTACCATAAGCATCTATTAAGTATTTCTGAAAAAGCTTGAAGATGAAAAGAAGATGAGAGAAAAATGTGGTGGCTCAAAGAACTGGGGAAAATTACCATATTTGAGCATATTTATAAGCAGAGAGAAGAAGTTGGAAAAGAGAAATTAAGGAAGGTGAAGGAATGGGGATAACTGACACAATGAATCCTGGAGGAAATGAAGGAAACAGATTGAGCAAAGTGGGAGGCTACCCCATGCATAAGAGGGACAGCCTTCCAAGAAGCAGGAAGCAGCAAAAGTTTGGGACGAGTTAGAGAGCAATTCTGAGACGCACGGCGGTCTGGTGATGGCTGGAAATGGAGCAAGCTCACAGCAGGGAGGTCTCAACCCTGGCAGGCCACTCAAGGCAAGGTTAATCCACTTAGACTGATGGAGGCAGGGGGAGCACTGAAGGCTTCTAAAATGTAGAGAGAGTTTGGAACAGCTGCGGTGAGGAATGTGATGAGAACTAACCAGATGTTAAAGTAAAATGACTGCCAAGCAGAAAGGGCCTCCATGACATGACAGAATGAATCGGTTAACGACAGCTGAAGGATCAAATATCCCCAAGTTATTCTAAGCCATATCTTTCCAAGATACAAACACAAAAAGTATGTCAGATCACTGCTGCCTGGATCTGACACACTGATGTAATCTTTTTAAAAAGTAATTTGGTAATATATATCAAGAGCTTTAAAAACTTCAAACCCTTTGACCTAATTCCCCCTCTAGGAATCTATCTAAAGGTAATACTCAGGAACTCAGACCAAGATGGTCACTATCACAGTGGGAAGCAGTGCAGTGCAAAGAGCACAGGCCTTAGTCAGACTTGGGTGTGGATCCTGGCTCTGTCAACTCACAGCTGCATAACCTTGCTTAACCTCTCTGAGCCTCGGTTTCCTCGCCTGTAAAATGAAGAGGACGACGATGAGGTTTGTAAGACTGCTGTTGAGGATTAGAGACAATACATGTCAGCAAAGGAGAAAATGACAAGTACTGTTTTTATAACTGTATAATTCAAATGTCCTGTAACTGGATGATTAGATAAAATCAGATAATCTGATCATGGAACACTGTGTAGTTATTAAAATATGGGACTATCAAAGCACTTTAAAAATATTTCAGTCTACAGAAATACTTACTCATCATCAGGAGTGAGCTGGACAGGTTCATTAGTAAACTGAGAATCAAAGTTGTCCAAACCAAATTCCCCAGAAATATTTGGTTTAAACGGAGGTACCACCTGCTTTTGCTCCATCTAGAAGAGACATAATGGGTGACAGCTCAAGCCCACATTCTTAGAAAAATTCCACCTCTGTGCGTCTCCTCTGTCCTCAGGTATTTCCCAGTCTTATTAAAGTGAGTCCCTGGGCCTGGTTCTACAATATTCATATGATGGAAATAATTGACAAATCTGAACATTGATGCAGGTCCCAATACTACTACAACCTGCTCCATTAAATTCATATTCTAAGCTTTCACAGTTTTAAATGCTTTTTAAAAAGCACTTAGAATTTTGTTGTTTTCTGTCATTTAAAGTGATTTTAAAACAACAAAATTCTGTAAAGCAATTATCCTTCAATTAAAAAATAAATTTTTAAAAAAGCACTTTAAAGAGTGGTTTTAAGTTATGTAAGCTGTGATACACTGATTTTTCAATATTCTTTTACATTAATAAATTTTGACCCAAGAAAATAATGAAAACTAATATTGGAAGGACTGATGCTGAAGCTCCAATACTTAGGCCACCTGATGCCAAGAGCTGACTCATTGCAAAAGACTCTGATGCTGGGAAAGATTGAGGGCAAGAGAAGGGGACAACAGAGGATGAAATGATTGGGTGGCATCACCAACTTAATGGACATGAGTTTGAGCAAACTCTGGGAGACAGTGAAGGACAGGGAAGACTGGCGTGTTGCATTCCATGGGGTCACAAAGAGTTGGACAGGACTTAGCAACTGAACAACAACAATATATAAAATAATCAAAATGTACATACCATATCCCAATCAACATTTCGGAAGAATGGGTGTCCCTGAATATCAGCAAATCCTGTTTGTGGATGACAACCCAATCGTTCCTTTGGGTCCTATGGTGGAAATGTTTCAAGAGCTGGGTGAATACTCTGCTTCAGAATAAATCACCTTTGTGATCTGTGTTTTGTGTCTGTTATATGATACCTTTATATCTGAAATCAGAATGGTCTACCTTTCATTTCTAGAAAATATAACACTAGATAATCAAAGGAGTATCTGACGCTTGTGACAAGCAAGATTTCCTCACAGCGCCTCTCCAGCTATCCTTGTAACTCACGTGCAGAGATGTCACCACACCTTGCTAAAGAAAAATGGGAAGAAGACAAAGAGAGCAGCAGAAGTATTTGGGCAGCACCCAACTCTTTCTTTGACACGGGCTGGAGTGATACTCAAAACACACAAACCCTCGAACTTCACCAGTTTGTTTTTAGCTCAATTTAAAAGCCCTGTGTCCAATTATAGCAACAACCATAATTTGTGTACAACAACGATACAACCATTATCTGAATCACTGGACTGAGAAGCAGCCTGCAAATTATACAACTATTGTGAATGAGAACATGTACCCATTTTCCTCTGTGGCAAAAGGCATTCTGCTTTGCATACTGACACTTCTCACCTTCATTTTTCACTGTGTTTAAAACTAAGGTTTCCAGTTTAAATCTTTCCTCACATAAAATACTCATTTAAAACAAGCTTGAATTTATTTTATTAAAACTCATTATCTTATTTACCTCAGAAAATAAACACACATCAACCTACTTTCTAACCTACCATTTATTTTTAAACAAGATTTTTAAAGTAAGAGGTTGGAAAACCAGTTGGTGGTGTGGAAAGAAACCTACACATTTGGTGTTAGAGCGTTATGAATAAAAATAATTCAGAGTCGTAATTTTAGATCCTAAAACTTTTCTAGGGACTTCCCCGGTGGTCCAGTGCCTAAGACTCTGTGCTCCCAATGGAGGGGTCCTGGGATCAATCCCTGGTCAGGGAACTAAGAGCCTATATACTGTAACTAAGACCCAGTGCAAGCAATAAAATAAAGATATTAAAAAAAAAAAATCTTCTAGCCTATCAACTGCAACAAACAATGACAGAATGGTGTTTAGACTTTTTAAAGAGACAACATTTCAGCATTTTATTTTTTCTGAATAATTTCTAATTATAGGGTTGTGATAAGAGAATTTGCAGAGAACACTACTGTACCAAGTGCTCAATAAGTTAAAACATTCTATAATAATAATCTAAAGGAAACTGAAAAAATAGAGATGGAGGTACAATTGAGGCTATCCCCAAAGATGCAGTTCTTCTCTAATTGAGCACGTGGTGTTTTCTGTTTACATTAAAAACACCACACGCATGAGCCCACACACTCTGGAGCCTATGCTCCATAAGAGCAGCTCTGAGTGCCACAATCAGACACGAGTCCATGCACCACAGTGAAGACCCAGCGCAGCCAAAAAACAAAACAAAACAAACACCACACGTGATACAAAGCTAGGGGTAAACGATACTGGCAGAACGGAAAGGACGACGCATCTCAGGATCTCATTCTGCCAAGGCACCCTTTGGTGAAGAGACAAATTCCAGATCTAATGGAAAAATTATACACTTTGATGTTTTGGAATTTTATGTCGCCTGAAACTCTCCTTACCAGTGCCATTTGTATAGGGATAAATCACTAACGATTTTATATACAATTTATACCTTGTTGAGGAAACTCTTCAGCACACTTGCAGCTTTTACAGATAAAGAACGCGGTATGCGAATTTGTTTTTCCAAAATAACTAGAAAGATAAAATTTACAGCATTATTATAATTAACTTTTACAGGGTTTTCATCTTTATATTTCTACTATAAGATATTTAAGGCATTCCAGCAGAAAACAACAGACATTACAAACACTATCTAAGCATCTTGTGTACCTTCCCAGTCCTAGTCCTTTCCTTCCTACTCAGAGCCTCTACTCTGAACAGTTTTGATCACTACATGCGTAGGTTCTATTCTTTGACTACCTTACTGTGTCTGTTGCCTTATCTGTAAAATTGGAATAAAAAGAATACCTGATTCATAGGGGTGTTGCTGTTGTTTTCTATTTAGTTGCTAAGTCGTGTCCAACTTTTTTGAAACCCCATAGACTGCAGCCAGGCTCCTCTGTCCATGGGATTATTCAGGCAAGAATACTGGAGTGGGTTGCCATGCCCTCCTCCAGGGGGTCTTCCTGACCCAGGGATGGAACCTGCATCTCCTGCATTGGCAGGCAGATTCTTTACCACTGAGCCACCAAGGAAGCCCTGATAGGAGAGTTATAAGGTTTCAACAGGTTAGTGTCTGTAAAATGTGTGGCATGTATTACTATATTTGATTGTATTAGACTTTGCCAAATTATTTTCCAAAGTTGTCATGTCAGTTTTCACTCCATCCACCAGAGTTCCAGTTGCTTCATATCCTCACCAGCACTGTTATTAACCCTTACTCACACTGGTGTTGTCAGACTTTAAAATTTTTGCCAAATGTGTAGGTATGTGATGGAAGCCCATTAATTTTTAATGTGCACACCCCTGACTAAGGAGGTTAAAAGTGTTTCCAGATTTTTCACAGAAAGCTAGATTTCCTATTACATGAAATATCTATTCATTTTCTGTAATGGCCTTAGTCATTAAATGTAGAATTTCATGGCAATTTTTGCACTTCTTTGGATGGTGTGTTCGGGGTCCTTGTGCTTGTCTGCTTGTTTCTTTTCTGTTCAGTTCTTTGTATTTCCAACTGCGGAGCTTTTTCCTTGACCTTTTGATCCTTTTTATCTCCTTAGTACTCTGCTTTTTCCCATTATTGCTCTTGGATTTATGCATTCAGCATTGTGGTCCAGGTGAAAAGACTGCCCTCTCCGGCCACACAATTCCTTCCTCCAACCTCTGTGATGTACAATCTGAAGTCACCTCCTTATCGTTCCTGAGTATGAGAAGGTAACTGGCAATTGGGACCAAAAACTAAGCAATAGGAACGATAGATCAAAACAGCAAAAACAAACTCATGTGTTTAGGGGTATATTTTCCAGATTATTCTTCCTCTTTCTTACTAGAAAGTAATAACTATAGCTGTCTTCATTCATGCCTTAGGATGGGTTATTCACAGAGACTGTAAAATACTACAAATTACCTTGAAAAAGATAATCCTCTGTGTTTTGATCAGGGTTATCCGAGCTCCCAACAATATCAAATGGAGACCTTCCTGCCATCATCTCAAACATGAGTACTCCAAGAGCCCACCAGTCGACACTGAAACCTTCAAAATGAAATTTTAAAGCAATAAATTATCCATTCCACATTCTAAAATGTCAGTAATTTGAGATTAATTTTATTATATAATTAAAAAAAATAAACATAATGAAAAAGTAAACTTGAAATGCATTATCATGATCATGGCAGGCATTGAGGATTACAAGAACATTTCACTTATCAAAGAAGGGAGGTAACTAAACGATAACTTTAAAAAATAAAATATAGAAAATGAAACACGAGTTTCTCTTCCCAAATATGTTTGTTGGTTACACTAAGCTGCAGAGACCAATATGTCTATGCCAAGTTATACAATTATCCTGTACACTCTGTCCCATCAAATATGTTTATAATTACAGACTCAAGAGCCTGCCTCTAATACTTTGTTTTGAGGACATAATTAAATTATATTTGAAATAACCTTTCGTGGTGTGAAACTTGATCTTCTGCTACCTGATTAAAGATCCTGAAAGGACTTTGGAACCAGATTATAAACAGCTATCAGAATAGCCATCCTTCTTTACAACTGCTGAAATCAAAGGGCCAGAACCCAAAGGGCCAAATGTTTTCTTATGAAGGGCCAGAACCCAAAGGGCCAAATGTTCTCTTAGGATAAACACAACCTCTGGTTTCTGACAAGCAGGGAATCTTTCCTCCATCTTTCAGATTCCTGGGGGAAATACCCCAGGAAATCTGAACAATCTTACAGAAGTTTATGATTCTGAAATTACATGGTTGATTAAATCCCAACTCTGCCACTTTCCTGCTACATGACCTTGGGCAAGTTATTTAATTTTTTTGTCTACCAGTTTCCTTGTTTGTAAAATGTCAATTAATTGTGCTTATCTCATAGGATTATTAAAAGGATTAGATTAACTTAGTTAATATATGCAAACTGCTTAGCATAGTGCCAGTACTCTTAAGTGCTTGCCATATTCAAATTGGCATCCCCAAATACTATCAAAGTCCCACTGTTTCTGATTTCAGAATTTGGAGTTTTTAGTAGGTTTTAAGATGATCAAGAAAGTTTATGTTAATAAGCTCAGTACTGAAATACTCTAGTATACTATAATGCAATTGGTATCACATCTAACCACCCTTCCATCACATGGCCAAAATACCACCAAATTATTACCATAATCTTCTCCTCTTAAGATTTCAGGAGCGATGTAATTAGGAGTACCACAGAAAGTGCTAGTTGTATCTCCTGGCCGTAATCCTTCCTTTTATTTAAAAAAAAAAAAGGAAGAAAATAATAAGATGCAATATTTGTTTTAAATTAACCTCTTTTATTTCATTTTCATATAAGGTTAGCCTCTATAGGTAGTATATTGAGCTTAAATAAAATATCACTAGCACAGCTGCTTTTATTATTAAAACCACAGGTTGCTACTAAATACCTTAAAGAAAACTTGACCTCATTAGATATGGTAGAATTCAATTAAGATGAAAACGGCATTTAAAATAATTTATATTCAAGTAAAATTATAATATAAAAATGTAAATTACATGAGTCAAAGGAAGCATATTTTATGAAGAAAAGCTTTTAAATCCCACTTCCTAACACAACCATGAAGCATTATGTTGTTTCCCTTCTGGTCATTTCTCCTAAGTCACATATTTATTGGTTTTGTATTTTAATAGCTACAGGGTAGAGGAAATTAAGGTAGAACACACTGACGTGTACAAATAGAACAACTACACAACAACAAATGGAACAATCACCAAGAAGCTAAAAGAAACGAGTATGCAGCTAACAATACAGCCTCAAAATGCAACTAGTAAAAATGGGCAAAATAATTAAGAGGATTTCAGAGTCCCTGCCATCGTCTGAATGTTGATGTGCCCCCGACACTCACATGCTGCCAACCTATGTGACAGCACTGGGAGGTGGGGCCTCTGGGGAGGTGATTCGGTCATGAGGTTGGAGCCCCATGATGGGCTTCATGTTCTTATAAGAGAAAGAGAGCTAGCTCTCTGTCTGTCTCCTCACCATGTGAGGATACAATGCGAAGATAGTCATCTGCAAACCAGGAAGGGTACCTTCAGACACCAAATCTTCCAGAACCTTGATCGTGGACTTCTGTCTCCAGAACCATAAGAAATAAATGTTTGTTGTTTAAGCCACCTAACCTATGGTACCCTGTTATAGCAGCCCAGACTGATAGTACAATCCCCAATCATGACAGGTGATTTTTAAAACATCTATATAAAAAAAAAAGAAAGAAAGAAAGATTATACAGACAAAAAATTAGTAAGCAGAGGGAGATCTGAACAAAAGCTAAAGTTTAAAATATGTATAGTATATACACATATAGAATATATATATATGTGTGTGTGTGCGTGTGTGTGTGGGAAAAGGAGGGAGACAGAGACTTCTTGCATGCAAAATAGAGATTGCTAAGCTGCTAAGTCACTTCAGTCGTGTCCGACTCTGTGCGATCCCGTAGACGGCAGCCCACCAGGCTCCCCTGTCCCTGGGATTCTCCAGGCAAGAACACTAGAGTGGGTTGCCATTTCCTTCTCCAATGCATGAAAGTGAAAAGTGAAAGTGAAGTTGCTCAGTCGAGTCCGACTCTTAGCGACTCCATGGACTGCAGCCTACCAGGCTCCTCCGTCCATGGGATTTTCCAGGCAAGAGTACTGGAATGGGGTGCCAATTACATATGCTTTTTAAAGTACATTTGGGATACTGACCAAATACAAGGCATAAAGGCAATTTCAACATATTTCAAAGCACCATTATCATTCAGACTATTCTCTGATTAAAAGAAAATTAAATAAGAAATCAACAATAGAAAGACAATCTACCCAAACAGCCAAAACAATTTTGAGAAAAAAGAACAAAGCTAGGGGAATCATGTTACCTGACTTCAGATTATACTACAAAGCTAACGTAATGAACAGTGTGGTACTGGCTCAAAAACAGGCATATAAATCAATGGAACAGAAATAGAAAGTCCAGAAATAAACCAAGCATTTATGGTTAATTATTCTATGACAAAGGAAAGAATATGCAATGGAGAAAAGATAGTTTCTTCAATTAGTGGTTTTGGGAAAACTGGACAGCTGTATGTAAAAGAATAAAACTAGAACATTTTATCCTACCATACACAAAAATAAAATAAAAACAGATTAAAGACCTAAATTTTAAGACTAGAAACCACAAAACTCCCAAAAGAAAACACAGGCAGAACATGCTTTGCTATATACTGTACCAATATGTATATTTTTTTATCTGTCTCCTAAGCCAAAGAAAACAAAAGCAAAAATAAACAAATGGGACCTAATCAAACTTAAAGGTTTTGCACAGAAAGGAAACCATTTATAAAATACTACTAGAATACTGCTGCTGCTGCTAAGTCCCTTCAGTCGTGTCCGACTCTGTGCGACCCCATAGACGGCAGCTCACCAGGCTCCCCCGTCCCTGGGATTCTCCTACTCAGCCACAAAAATGAATGCGATTTTGCCATAAACAACAACATGTATGGACTTGGAAGCTTCTATGTTTAGTGAAATAAGTCAGACAGAGAAACAAATACTGTATGCTATCACTTATATGTGGAATTTTTAAAATAAAACTAATGAATATAATAAGACAACAAAACAGACTCATAGATACAGAGAGTAAGCGAGTGGCTACCAGTGGTGTGAGTGAAGTAGCAAAGTAGAGGTAGGGGATTAAGGGGTACAAACTACCATGTATAAAATAAATAAACTACAAGGATACATTGTACAGCACAGGGGATACAGTCCACATTTTATAACTATAAATGGAGTACAATCTGTAAAAACTGTGAATCACGATGTACAGTTAAAATATATAATACTGTAAATCAACCACATCTCAATTAAAATGAAAAACAATAAAAGTCTAAATACAAACTGAATAATACTAAATATACAATTAAACATCTGCTTTGTTTTTACTTTGTAAGTATGTAATTTCCTATGTAATTACAGATTTCCTATTATTAATAACTACAAAATTCAACTCAACATATGTACCTAGAATTTAACCATTTCCCTATTGTTAAATTACATGGTACAAAATTCCAAACAAAAAGAGGGAGAAAATACAGACTCAAAATCAAGTCTTCTTCCCATTCCTGTCTGACATATCCAGTTTCAGCTTCTTAGAGACAACCACTGTTATATGAGGTTCTTATGAATTCCTGCAGAGATATTCCTGGTATGGGGTATGTATTTTTCTTCAGATTTTATACTATTATATATAATATGAATATAAATATCTAGAAGAAATACTTAGTAATATATATTGTGACTGCAAGGGTTTTTTATGATCCCTAACAGGGGTATATATGTTATTTTTATATATAGGCATACCATGGAGATACTGCAGTTTGGTTTCAGATCCCAACAATAAAGTAGATATCACAATAAATTGAGTCACATGAATATTTTTGATTTTCCAGTACACGTAAAAATTATGCGTACACTACACTGTAATCCATTAAATGTGCAACAGCATCATGTCTGAAAACAAAATGCATACCTTAACTAAAAGATACTTTAAACACAATATTGTAAATCAAATATATTTCAATAAAATTTTTTTAAAAACTTCATTGCTAAAAAATGTTAACCATCATCTGACAACACAGGGTTGCCATAACCTTCAATCTGTAAAAAACACAGTATCTGTGCAGCACGGTAAAACAAGGCATGCCCTACAAAGAAATATGAATGGGATTTAAGATGTTTTGTATTAATGGCAATGGCTTGACATACAGTGATGGTTTATGACATGCACTTGCAGGGTAAGAGTCAGAGGCAAGGGATGTAGTCTGTTAACCTGTAAAAGAGCTGTACTAAATCATTCAGCTTTGGACTGGATATCTGAATATACGTCTATCAGCCAAATTACTTACAGCATAAAACAGATATTATTATGAAATCCCCCTGCTGATAAAAAATAGTTGGAGGCACATCAATTTATAAAATAGCTAAAGTTTTCAGTCAATAAAAAAATCAATATTCATAAAATATTTCAAACTCTGAAGATGTTAATTGTAGTTTTCATATGCCTCCAGTCATCATTATTCTCTGCATTCCTTATATAAAAGCATCTAGTGAGAAACTGAAGAAATTAAATTAAATAAACCTAAAGAAAGCATTTCTAGAAAAACTATGGAAAAAATCTTAGTGTTTTAGATTTCTCAAAGAATAATTATAAAGATGAGAAATTCATCTAATATTTGCCTAAGGTCAGACTTTAGGCAAGTTTAAATACTGACTCTTAAGTCATAAGATAGGAACATTACAATTTCCAGGGGACTTTTTTCCCACAAGCTTTAATATTGAGTGTAAATGTATTAGGTTGGAAAAGAGACAAAGTACTGTTGGTAAGGTCTCTGAACACAAGTTCAAATTCTGGGATCGCTTCCTACTAATAACATTAAACAACTCCTGGAGAAGGAGGCAGAAAAGGAGGTAAGTGGAACAACCAATTTGAAGAATTACTGAAAAAAAAAAAAAAAACCTCTAGAAGATTTATCAAAGATCTTGATTAAATTGATTGAGGATCTCTGAAAAGAATGAGAGTATGTAACAAACCAGTATTATTTCTCATTAAGAGTAAGAAAAGATCAAGTAATAAGTTTTCTTTAATATCTTCTAGGCAAAACAGGATGCTCAAGTTTCTTTGAATAAAAGAGTCAGGCTGGGATTTCCCTGGGTAGTCCAGTGGTTAAAAATCCACCTGCCAATGTAGGGCACACAGGTTCAATCCCTGGTCTGGGAGGATTCTACATGCCACTGGGCAACTGAGCCCCTGCAACACAATTACCCAGCCCAGGCGCCTAGAGCCTGTGCTCCAGAAGAGAAACCACTGCAATGAGAAGCCCGAGCACTGCAACTGGAGAGTAGCTCCCGCTCACCGCAACTACAGAAAGCCTGCGTGCAGCAACAAAGACCCAGTGCAGCCAAAAATAGATTTTAAAAAATTTATTAAAAAAAAAAAAGAAGCAGGCCCTAGAGGCACTTCCCTTAGGTGAATGGGGAAAAGCAGTTAACACATTCACATTCACAGGCTTGCTACCACATTTACCGTGTGAGGAAAATTCTGTCTAGGTTATTTTGACAAGGAGAGTAGTCCCCTACACATTTTCTGAAAAAAGACTGGACCTTTAAATGAAACACTGTTACAAAATGAATAAAACACTCAGAAATAAAGGACATGTCCTGAGAATAACTAAAATTCGTAAGTTTGCTCTATTGTACTTTATGTCAGATATTTAAATATGAAAAAATGTTAGATTCCCTGGGAAAATCTTGAGTGCATTATAAAGAGTCACAATCAAAAGGCAAAAACTTGGAAGATGATATGCAAGCTGTTGTGCTAAAGTCTGGGATTGCAGATAGTCTTTACCTACAGATTTTATTTAATAGTAGCACGACTTTCAAGATAAAAAAATACAGACAATAAAAAGAAATGAACTTTTACAGCACATGTAACTTCATAGAAATTGTGGAATTTCATAAATGGATAGGAGATCAGTACAACTGTCTCTGTTTAGGATACTTTTTGCCATTTTAGCACAAAGTAGCAACTATTTCCCCAGTTTTGACTGTAAAATTATTTGACCAAAACAATTTCCTGAGCTGTTGAGATCTTCTCAATAACTAGAAACTTCCCTCACCTTACACATGCCATAGTCAGTGAGTTTAATGTGTCCTTCAGAGTCCAGCAACACGTTGTCCAATTTCAAATCTCTATAAATTATCCCTCGTTCATGAAGATAATTTAATGCTAGACTGATTTCTGCAGAGTAAAATCTAAAATAAAATGAAAAATTAACTCATTTGATTCAAGTTTTTAAATCATGGTAAGTTTCTAGAGGAAGGTATTTAAATCCTACTTCCATCTGCAAACCAGAACATCAAAATCATGTCAAAAGATTTTTTTCCTCCCAATGTTTTTAGGAATAATACCAAAACACAAATTGAGGCGCCACTTTAAAATAGCTGAGCCCCAAACACAATTATAAAAGTTCCAGTCTAAATTAAACCCATACTTTTCATAAAGTTTAATTTGAAAGTCTCAAACAGGGATTCCTAATCTGGGTCCTTGGATGGACTTCAGAATGTCCACACTCCTACAACTGGATACAAAGTTGTATGGATATCTTTTATAGTTTCCACAGTTTTCATCACTTCTCTAAGGGACAAATGACCTTCCAAAAGGCTAAGAACCACTGATTGGTCAAAAATGGAAAGAATACTGAAAGCTGACCACTCAAATAATAAAACCCACACCAAAATTCTAAAAAATGAGTTAAATTATTCTATAACAGGAAGACATTTTCAGAACTGCCACCAACTCAATGGTGATAGGAAAATTTTTGACCTGAATAAAGCTGCTTTGGTGAGTATTATGGTGATCATGTTTGGAGATGTGTAATACACACCTTCTAGCTACGTAATTCTAAAAACAAGGAACTTGAGCCCTTATCCTGTATCTGGTTCCTACAAAAGCAAAGATGGTTTAAAACCAGAATGGGCACTTTAATAAAATAAAAACTAGGCTACATTCCCTTAGTCCAACGGAACAAACAAGGAACAAATACTGGCTATATCCACAATTCAAAATATCATCTGTGGCTTTGCTATGAAGGGTGACCATTTGTCAAAGCTGAAATAAATAATGAACATACAGTAAATTAAACAACAAGATAGATTAATACACTTTACACCTTCCTATAAAATTGAAGGTTATTAACTCTTTTTGATAAGAAATATCAATGAATAGCAAGATTTCCACTAAATAAGTTATTTTTTTAAAATGAGTCTCCAACCTTTGTTAAATACACATGCAAACTCACTTGCTTCCTTTTGGCATTACTCTCGTGAAGTGCAGAAGGGTAGAATTATTTCTAATTATGAGTAAAAAACAAAACAAAATACGGCACTGACGGATTAAACTTCTTATCCAAGGCCATGATCCTTCCCCACCAAAGTCCTAGAGAAACTATTTACTATCTTGTATAATAATATCAAATTAAGGGCACTAAACAAATGATATTTAATACTCTTTTCTCTTATTAATCAACATATATGGAATCAAAGGGGGGAATGCCAAAGGCAGAATACTTCAGAAACTATAACTATGGAAGAACAGTCAGAATTACATCATAGTTAAGAGGAATTGTTTCATTACGCTCAAGTATATATGAACAATAACCTTTATTCTATTTTTTATTTCATTTTATTGTCTGTGCTGTGAGGCATGCCAGAGGGATCTTAGTTCCCTGAGAGGGACTGAACCCATGTCCCCAGCATTGAGGGCACAGAGTCTTAACCACTGGACCACCAGGGAAGTCCCAACAATCATCTTCTAACAAAAAACTGTCAGAGATCACTGCATACATAATAAGATTAATATGTATTTATAAATTCATTAATTATTTCAGTGGCTGATACTGAATAGACAAAATATTTGAAAATAATTGAGCTTAGTAGACTAAAGGTTTCCCCTTGAATACTGTTTATACCTCTCAACTGCTTATAATTATATTATTAAATATGTAATATATAATGCTATATATGTAATATTACAATATAAATTAACTTTTAGCTCAGCCTCTACATGACTTACAGAGAATTAGTTGGAATCAAAATAAATGATTTATCTACTGTTTTGAACCACCGACATACAAAAAGTCCCAGAACTACTCCTACCAAAATCCAACACACAGAAACAATAAACACAAAACTTACCTGGCATGCTCTTCAGGAAGTTTTCTTTGTCGTTGCATATGAAACATTAAATCTCCTCCATTAACATACTCTATAACAAAGAACAATCTAAAACACAGGAGAGAACACATGAAACCAAGACCCAAAATAAGGCTGTGTCACTTCTGCAGTTTAAACACTAGAGACCAGTCACAGTTCAGAGAGCCTTCTACAAGATAAACCCGTAACAAACATTCCAGGAATTTGGTGGAAACAAAGGGTGACTGGAGGAGAAATCACAGAAGATACAAGAAAGCAAACCAAAGATAATAATTCTGTAACTTGCTACTTTCATTCTCAAGTAGTACCACTTGCGATCCTGAACTCTCACTCCCACCCCAATTTTAGAATGTGCCATGTAAGTCATTTCCAATTGTCATTTAAAGTGAAAGAAGTTAGGATTTACCACCTAATTAAACTCTAGGAAATTTTAAGTCCTAAAACTAGAATTTTGGCGATATTTAAAAGGTTGGATATCTACTTTCTCCTGCCATAATTCTGACTTTTTTTTGGTGTAAAGCAATTTCCTCGGAGAAGGCGATGGCACCCCACTCCAGTACTCTTGCTTAGAAAATCCCATGGACGGAGGAGCCTGGTAGGCTGCAGTCCATGGGGTCGCGAAGAGTCGGACAGGACTGAGCGACTTCACTTTCGCTTTTCACTTTTATGCATTGGAGGAGATGGCAACCCACTCCAGTGTTCTTGCCTGGAGAATCCCAGGGACGGCGGAGCCTGGTGGGCTGCCATCTATGGAGTCACACACAGTCAGACACGACTGAGGCGACGTAGCAGCAGCAGCAGGTAATTTCCTAATGCTGATCCAACAGGAGTTGCAGGCAATTATAAACACAGTACTGTTGTGTTTCCAGGTGATTTCCACTTCAGGAATTACTGTAAAAAGGGTTCTTACTGTATAATATACCAAAATGTTCTTATTGTGTCAAACCCAGGAATCATTCCATTATCTTTCAACCTTACCTGCTTTCTGTCTGAAAGCAAGAATGCAGCCCAACAAGAAAAGGATGATTGGATGCCTGTTCAAAAACATGTTTCTCTGTCTGTACCCAGTCAATATCCTATTTTAAAATATGAAAGAAATTTATGTCAAACTAGAATGACAGTATCAAAACTATGACAAATTTGTTCTTAGTAATTCTATTACCATAAATGCAATTACTAATTAGGCTAAACATCAAAAGCATTGATAATCATGAAATAATAATTTATATACAAAGAGAAACTACTACCCAGCAAATCTTTCAATATTATTAAAGAGTCTAGCAAACTTTTACAAAGCTCAAGTACTTTCCCTTGATAATAATATGGTTTGATGTTTATTTTTTTTTAAACCTAATAATCATCAGACAACTTTAAATATATATTTTAAGCAGTCTGAAGCATGTATTTAGAAAAGCAGACTAAAACAATAAGGCACAAACATTGACATCTTTTCTGATATCATATGCTTAAGCCAATGTAATAGTTTAGAGGTAATAAAACATCATTGTGCTTACCTCATCATCATTGACAAGCTCTTTTTTCACAACTTTCATTGCATAAATACGATCTGTTTTTTTTAATCGTACCAACAGTACTTTAGCATAACTTCCTCTTCCTATTACTCGGAGCAAATCAAAATCCTGAAGACCTAAACTGGAAGAAGCTTTGCCACTTTCCCTGGTGTTCATTGCCTGTTGAGAACATTTATATCAAAGAGCTATACCTGAAGTATTTTGCATAACACAATATACTTCTAACACCTAGATACACCTGTAAGATTTTTAAATATTTTCTGATTTAAATTCTTAATTATTTTCTTACATCAACACAAATGATACAATCATACTACTTAAGAGATAGGATAAATTCATGAGTTGAGGTCAGAGGGGTGGTGTTTGGAATGGAGAAGAAGCTGAAACCTGGGAAACTTTAAAAGCTGTCTTTAAAAGAATCTGATAACTTTGGGGTATGGAGGCAATGAAGATACAAGCATTAAAAAAAAAAAAAAATGACACTAACTTTGGTGACCAGGAGATTGGAGGTATCACTGACAGAAAAAGAAAGTGTGAGCACAGGATAAGATTGGCAGTTGATGAGATAATGAGCTCAGTTTTTCACACTAAAGTTAGAAGTTACAGTGAGAAGTTACTCATCAAGATGAGTCTGCTAGGAGCTTAATGTATGAAAGCTGAGTTAAAACTACAGGCAGAAAGCAAGCATGAGGCAGCTCAGCTAATGTAAAACATTCTTATTTACACAATATCAAGGCTCCTTTGGAATGACAATCAGCCCTGTAAATCATTCAGAACCAGAAACTTAGGCTTCTGATTCTTCACAAAGATGACTAAAGATAATCTTTTATTAGATGCCTGCAAAATTCTCAGCATACAACCAACAGATGTACCCATGAGAATTAAGTGTGAATTCTCTGAAGTGAAGAGTATAAACAAAAGCAAGGAGCAACTTTTCAGAAGGATAAACTAGTAAGCACCAATGGGGGTGGGGGTGGGGAAGTATTATGAAAACTGAAGGAGAATGATGATTCAAAAGAAAATGTAGAAATAATAATCTGACTTGGGAAACAAGGATAAATAAACAGGAGTGAAAGAAACCAGATTAGGGCAGATTAAGAATGCAGAAAATGGTTAAAAAGATAAAGCAATGTATAGACTAAGTATGGTTAATAGGAAACCATAAAAGAGAATCAAATGGAGTGAAGATAACAGTTTCTTCACATAAACAATAAGTCTGAATGAAATGACAGAAGCCAAAAACAGTGGAAAGTCACCTTTTAAAGGGCCTAAACCCCCCTCACCCCCAATGTTCTACAATCTTAAAGCCTATAAAATAGCCTTCAAAATGAAAGTGAAAGAAACACATTTTCAGACAAACAAAAACTAACGAAATCCATCACTAGTTGTTCTCACTAAAGGAAACACTGAGTTTTTCAGGAAAAAGATGATCTCATATGGAAGCAGACACACAGGAAGGACACAGAACAAAAGAATAAGATGTGGATAAACCAAAGTAAGGACTGACTGTTCAAAAACACTAACAAGCACATGCAGAATTTTAAAATAGGACAGAAAAAGCACTAAAGGCAAGAAGTGAGCATGAGTGAATTTAAAGTGCCCTAAGGTCCTTGCATATCCTGGAAAATGGTAAACAATTATTAATAATCTGTATTGAATTTAAGTAAGTTAAGGGTGTAAGATGCAATCCCTAGAACAATCAGTAATAAAACAGCAAAAGAATGTCAAACAAACTAAAAGAGATACAAGAAACTGGGATAGGAGACTAAACAGGTAACCAACAGATGTGCTTCAAAACAGTACAGGAGTGAGGGAAGTGAAAGTCGCTCAGTCGTTTCCGACTCTTTGCAACCCCATGGACTACAGCCTGCCAGGCGCCTCTGTCCATGAAATTCTCCAGGCCAGAATGCTGCAGTGGGCAGCTGTTTCCTTCTCCAGGGGATCTTCCCAACCCAGGGATCAAACCCAGGTTTCCCATATTACAGGCAGATTCTTTACTGTCTGAGCCACCAGAGAAGCCCAAGAATACTGGAATGGGTTGCCATTCCCTTCTTCAGGGGATCTTCCTGACCCAGGATTGAACCTGGGTATCCTGCATTTCAGGCAGATTCTTGACCATCTAAGCCAAAGGGACTGAGAGAAGCTGGTAGACAAAACATGTACAGACAATTGTTTTAACTGGGTAATGGACACAGGGGGTTGTTATAGTATTCTGTTTACTTTTATTGATACTTGACATTTTCCATAATAAAAAGGTAACCCAGAGTAAAACATAATACACTTATCAAACAATGGAAAGAGAAAAGGAGGAAGCAGTATACTAGTTTGGGTGCTAGTGGTAAAGAACCTGCCTGCCAATGCACGAGATGTAAGACATGGGTTCGATCCCTAGGTGGGGAAGATCCCCTGGAGGAGGGGCATGGCACCCCACTCCAGTATTCTTGCCTGGAGACTCTCAAGGACAGAGGAGCCAGGTGGGCTACAGTTCATAGGGTCGCAAAGAGCCAGACACAACTGATGCGACTTAGCACAGCACAACACAGTATACTAGTTTAAACCTTTCGTGGCCAGAAGTATATAAAGTTGAAAAACCTGAAAAAGAAAGGGATAAACACATTGTGGACACAACTAGAAAAGATTAAAAAAGGTTGTTTCTCAGAAGTCAAAGTGGGAGTGAAACGTGTGAGGCATGCTAAATCTTACCATAAGCTTTTTTTAAAAAATTGGTTATCATTTTAATTCAACATTTTAAATTAAACTGTTTAAAAAACTGATAAACTGTTTAACAATCAGAAAAAAAGATGGGCAGTTAAGATGTTTAATTATTTATACTTTAAATAAACCAGTAGTCCATAAAATGGAAGGATCGAGATTTTTAAACAATACTACCAAATATTTTGAAACACCATTCTTAAGTACATTATAATTTTTAGATTATGCTACCTTAAAATGAAAATAAGTTATCCCACCACACCAGACTATTTAATTTAAATGATTTTAGTAATTTAATTAACAAATTCAATCAGAATAAAACTCTAGAATCATTAAAAATCATCCCTGTATTTTTCCAGTATGACCTAAAATTTAAGCAAGTCAATCTGTCATGGTTTTAAACTGTCATGTGTTATTAAAAAGCTGATGACATAATTTACCATAAGACTAATTATCTTACCTCCTTTTCTTCACCAACTTGGTCCAAACTCTCATGACTTGAAGGATTATATGGAATTACTAAAAACCCAATCCCAAACATTTAAAAAAAAAAAAAAGAAAAACACAGTACACATTAACTAAGTTACACAAAATTTTCTCATTTAATTTTTCTTACTTTTTATTTTTCAATAATTGTTCATCATTTAAAACTGAATATCTGTCCTATTAATAACAAATTATACACAAATATCAGTTAAATTCTAATCTCTAATGAGGGTAAAGAGAACGAACCAATCAATAGTGACTACTGATTTTAACAAACACTTTTGCTATTTTAAAATATATTTTTCTTCTTTACAAATTCCTTCTAAAAGGGTAACCCTCTAAACCCTATTTAATTATATTAGTATGACTGAGACATAAAAGATGGAGGGTCTCTAGTTTAGACTAGATTGGACTCCAGGTTTCTATTCCTTAAAGCAGCTGGGGCCAAAAAAGCCTACATTTCATATAACTAGCTTCTTCCATGAAGAAGATGCCACATTCTGTCCTTCTAGAAAAAGTCCCTTTTTCTTGATTCATCCCGGATCAGGCTGCCATGTCCCATGTAATTGCTCTCCAAATTTCTCAGAGACATACTGAAGGTTTTGTATCTACTAGACATTTGAACTCACATGATCTTTTTTGAATTTTTGATACAGCATCTCTGTATCTTTTACATCATTTCTTCATCTCATAATAGAGTTTTATTTTAAAATGTCACTTGAATAGAGTCAACAGTCCACAAAATCAATACATCTTCATTATTGAAAAAAAATAGATTTGGTATATAAAGAGGTCTCAAAGAAATTTATCAGAATTAAAGGAAACAGTCATTTGCTGTAGTTTACATAGTTGTCTTTTAAAAATGCCAAACATATATGTTAAATACTGTGATTGATGTTAAATCCCCAAAATATGGTTACATGGAGAAGGAAATGGCAACCCACTCCAGTGTTCTTGCCTGGAGAATCCCAGGGACAGTGGAGCCTGGTGGGCTGCCGTCTATGGGGTCGTAGAGAGTCAGACACGACTGAAGTGACTTAGCAGCTTAGCAGCATGGTTACTTCGGTTTTATTTGGGAAGAATATAAATGTCTTTACATTTAGGTGGAAGATTCACATACAGAAGCCTTTAGGTGACACTTTGTTAATGAGCAGTAGCTTGTGCCTCCATCATTCTTACCTGTCTGTGCGTGGTCTGAGTGCACGGATGACTGGTCCATGGGCATCATGGGTTCCTACAATCATTTCCAAAGACACAGTAACTTAGTGGACTCTTTTTAAATATCAATACTTCCATAAATCCAGAAACAATATCATTTTGATGAGACACAGCATATTAAAATTTAAATTTGAAATGTAACTTAGTAAGGATTATACTACTATATACAATTTATTTTTAATTGTATTACATGAAACAATACAACATTCCTATGAATGAGGTAATGTTAGCCACATTTTACAGATTGCGGAAAAACCAAAATTAATTTCAGTCCCTTTTAAATCCTTCTGCATTTATGAACTCACACAAGTCATTCCATTGACTAAGAATACTCAAGAATATATCAGTAATCTGGATAAATTATTTTCACAATTTCTGGCTTTCTGCTGTTGTTAAGATTGGCTTTCAACCTCTCTAACCATAAATCCATTTGTAAACTTATATGAACTAGCTAAATAATGTTACTATCAATGAGCTACCAGTTAAAACCTACTTTCACAATGTCCAGAGTAGGTACTAAGAATAAATATGTTATAATCATTCTAAAACAGTGGTCCCCAACCTTTTTGGCACCAGGGACTGATTTTGTGGAATACAATTTTTTCACAGACCCAGCATGTGAGGGTTTTGGGATGATTCACACTCATTACATTTATTGTGCACTTTTTCTATTAATATTACATCAGCTCCACCTCAGATCATCAGGTATTAGATCAGGCATTAGGAGCCTGGGGACCCCTGTTTAAAAGACAACTTAGAAAGACAAATGCATCATTTCGTGCGCTCCTGGGTCCCCATGGATCGGCAACCAGTGAGCGGAGCGGAGGGGTGCGGACCACAGATCCAAGGCATGATGGTTACTAACAGACTTCCCACAGTACTTCTTCATTCCATGTGGACTCCTTCAAGGGCAGTGGAGCATCACAGCTTCCCTTGAACTTCTTCTGGAATATATAGGTGAACTATAAAGAAAGCTGAGTGCAGAAGAATGGATGCTTTTGAACTGTGGTGTTGGAGAAGACTCTTGAGAGTCCCTTGGACTGCAAGGAAATCCAACCAGTCCATCCTAAAGGAAATCAGTTCTGGGTGTTCATGGGAAGGACTGATGTTGAAGCTGAAACTCCAGTTTTTGGAGAGCTGACTCATTTGAAAAGACCCTGATGTTGGGAAAGACTTGAAGACAGGAGGAGAAGGGGATGACAGCGGATGAGATGGTTAGATGGCATCAGTGACTCAATGGACACGAGTTTGGGTAAACTCTGGGAGTTGGTGATGGACAGGGAGGCCTGGCGTGCTGTGGTTCAATGGGGTTCGCAAAGAGTCGGACACGACCAAGCAACTGAACTGAACTGAACTGAACAGAAAAACAAATGCTGTTCAAGGACACTGAAAGAACCCTGATGTTGAAAATCAGATCTTTATTGTGAGCAATGCTTAGAAATCCATGAGTTGACACACAGTATTACGCCTATCATCCTTGTAGTTCCCTCAGTGAAATATGTTGCGAAAAGCTCTTCCTTAGTGGTATAGATTCACGAAGAGGCTAAATAGCATGAATCCTTTACGTTGACAACTGTGAATTTAAATCTCCTGTGAATCCTATGTGACAACCACACATACCAACATGATTTATTAGTATTTTATCAATATTTTCAGTCCTACTGTATTTCAACTAAAAATGTCACTATACAATGGTACATGAAGTCAAGACATAAAATCAGGGCAAATACAAAATATTCCATCCTTTGAAAAAGGGAGCGAAAAAATAATGTGCTTTGCCTATTGCATTTTTATGTATTAGATCCTTAAGTATTTTATTCACCACACCCAACTGAATGGTTCACAAATGTTTCAGAGAGGAAAGGATTATTTCTCTTTAACAATGAGGAGTTCAACTGCTCTCAAAGTAAATACCAGACGGTAATCACCATGAAGGACAAAGTTGATTATTGATATTTATATTACTCATTCGTTAGCTTGCCAAAGGTTCTAGATCTGTTACCACATTTTTTTAAAATAATATTTTAATAATATTTAAAATAATATTTTAAAATAAAATAAAAAAAATGTGAAAGTGAAAGTGGCTCAGTCGTGCCTGACTCTTTGTGACCCCATGGACTATACAGTCCATGGCATTCTCTAGGCCAGAATACTGGAGTGGGTAGCCTGTCCCTTCTCCAGGGAATCTTCCCGACCCAGGAATGAAACCGGGGTCTCCTGCATTCAGAAAAATCATGTCCTTTGAATTTCCATTTTACTGTATAGGATCACGGCAATGTGATTACATAAAATTGTTTAGTTTCCTTTACGTTTCTCCTGTTTGATATAGATATCAGCCTTTGGTTCTATCACTAGCATTGCAAGTAAAAAGAAAAAAAATTAAAAAAAAAAAGACAAATGCAGATCTTTTTAAAAATGCTCATCTTTTAATCCAGTAATTCTACTTCTGCAGCCTTAAGGAAATAATAAGATTAATCTACCAGGAAGTTCACTATGATTTTCCTTATAGGAAAATGTAGAAAACAACTCAAATGGGGAACTGGTTAAATAAATTATGGTAAAGACACAAAAAAAAAATGAGCAAAAAAATGAAGAATATATAGGTATAGAAAGATGAACAAAATATATTGTTCAGCAAGAAAAATGGGTTAGAAAACAGTAAACACAAAGTCTTATTTTTGTTAAAAAGTGTGTAACAGAACAAGACATAAAAACATTATATGCTTTTTGATGGATAAACACACCACCTTCTATGAAGTAATCTCAAAACAACTCACAAAAAAAACAAAAATCATAATCTAATCAAACCTCTTCACATTCAACTGTTAACACACAGAAAATAAAGAGGACAGGAGACCATTTTAAACATAACTATGAAGAAGCAAGAGAAAGATTCTGAAACACTTTAAATGATAACACTATTTCTTCTACAATTAAATTGTAAGGGAAAGAGAGAGAGAGGGAAGAATCAGTAAATTTAAAAATATCTTAGATGTATCAATTAATTGTAAATATGAATTTAATTTAGATCCTGATTCCTAATGAAAATTATGAAAACAAAATTACAACATTTATGTGACAACCAAAATTTTGAACATCGGCTTGATGGATATTTGACAACTTCACTGCCCCCTCACAACCCCCTGGTGGATCCAGGCTGAAGAATCCAGTAGTCAAGTAAGTGCAGATGCAGGGCAAAAAGAGGAATTTGTTTCAAAATACTATAGCATGAAAAAAAAAACACACCAAAATACTATAGGATGAGTGCAGGCTAAATGGGTATGGGCAGAGATTGGTCGTGAGGTGGTAACTGTTGGAGCTGGATAACTGGTATATGAAAGTTCATTATACTGCTCCATCAGGTCTTATATATGTTTACAAATTTTTTAATATAGAAGGATTTTTAAATCTTTATGCATATAAATTTGCATAGCTCTGGAAGAATATGCACCAAATGACCATTACCTTTACATAGTAGATTTAATGGGGGATATTTATTTAATTTTTTTATTCATCTTTATTCTCTTTTTTCTATGATGAACACGTTTTAATTTCATATTTAAAATAGAAAGTGAAAAATAAAAATTTTAAGTGCAAAAGCTTCCCCATTATCTCACACTTCACATAGCAAACAGGAAGCCTCTGACTCTTCTCACCTGATTTATGCTTAGTACACATGCTACAATAATGGGAGCTTAGACTGAAGAGTAGCTAAAAGAAGAGAAATATAGCTTTTAAATGATTCTCCTTACATTTTTCTAATTTAGACCAAAGGATTTTCCAGCAGGTCAAACAAAGAAGTTAACCATATCCTATAAACAAATTTGTAGTAATCTATTTCCAAATTCACAATATGTTAAGTGGACTCCTAAAGTGTTCCTAGTCACATTCTGTAACAACACTGTTGAGCTTTGATTCCTTAACGTTCCCCTGTTTTAGTCTTCTGTTCTAGCAGAGTTATAAAAAATGCTCTATCAAAGAAAAATGAGACAATGGTGTCTTACCGGTGGCAACGAATGCCGCCCACATTCAATTGTGACAAGTTTGTGGCACTTCTTATGAACCAGGAGCTTGCAGTTGATACACTTATATCCTTGACGTCCAAGTCCCCAAATTCGGTCAGTGCAGATGGCACAGTGCGCACGCTGGAGAGATTAATTCAACAGTATTTTTTTTTAATTAACAAAAAACACATCATAAACTTTCCCAACAGTTTGCTCATAGAACAGTGAAATAAGTAGTTTTCTTCTCTAACTCAAATTCCTTCATCATACACAACTTAAAGCTATGATGGTCATGGGAAATAAACAGAAAATAGAGCTTGTTTTAAAGAGACAGTGAAATTTGTAACCATGACGTTTCCTAAGTCCATGGATTTTCAGTCTTTTTCTAATTAGGTTCAGAGTAATGAAAATAGGAAAAGTGAATTAAACTTGAAAAACACAGCAGAAAACCTGTGCAAGGACTCTCAAGCAAACATAAACCTTCCAGACTGTTCAGAGGTCAAACATGTCTTATGCAGCAACATCTAAAGCGACTTTTCACTTCAAAACTTTTAAAATATCTCTGCAACTGGGAATAAGAATTTGGGAACCTCAGGTGGTGGCTTCTGTTACATTAATGAACTGAGAACTCAGCACAGTTAGAATGGAAATGGAATCCATATATTTGTAGTTGTCAAGAGTAGGTAAAAACATGGACTTCTAGAGAAAGACTGCTTTCAAACCTTGGCTCTGTCACTTACTAGCCGGGTTATCTTGGGCAAGTTATTTGACTATTTTGCACCTCAGTTTCTTCATCTCTAAAATGGAAAATAGGGACTCCCCTGGTGGTCCAGTGGTTAAGACTCTGTGCTTCCACTGCAGGGGGCATGGGTTTGATCCCTAGCTGCAGAACTTAAGATCCCTTAAGCTGAGCAGAGCAGTACATGTCAAGCATTCAGAAGAGTGCATGGTACATAGTAAAAACTAGGTAAGTGTCTGCAATGATCATTTTCTAAAACAGAAAACTAAAGAAAAAAACCCAATAGTAAATTGTTTGCAAACTAAACTTGGCTTATTTTTTAGCTGTCTTGAATTATATTCTAAATATCCAGTTTTCTTACAGCTATGGTAATCATATAACTAATCATTCAATCTGGAACATTTTTAAGAGTCAAGAGATGCTATTAAAAAGTACTTCAAGATAGCAAATGTACCACACTGGGCAAACTGGGAATTACAGGTCACCCTACTGGTGACTCAGGCAGTAAAGAATCTGCCTGCAGTGCAGGAGCCTCAGATTCCTGGGTTGGGAAGATCCCCTGGAGAAGGGAATGGCAACCCACTCCAGTATTCTTGCCTGGAGAATTCCATGGACAGAGGAGCCTGGCGGGCTACAGTCCATGGAGTTGCAAAGAATCGGACGTGACTGAGCAACTAACTCTTTACTTACTCCTTTAGAAGGGAGTAACAGTAGAGAGGAAAAAAACAGATTTCTCAAATTATCAACATTCAGCAAACTAAGGTTTACCCTGTTGAAACGCTTGGCTTGAAAAGTGTGTCCATTTGCACAATAAAGCTTTCTCCAGCGGCGTGCACCTCGTCGGTAAATGGATTCTAAACAGAGATTAAAAGTTTTTAAAAAAGAGCAAGTGTGATTATAAGTCATTTTATAATAAAGTCTATGATTTTTTTTTATGATAGTCACTACAAAAAAAATATATTGATTAAAAACCTGAAAGTGAAAAAATAAAATAGATTCATCAAGAGATCAGATGAAAATAAAGTCCATGGAGTATAAATATTTGAAAAACTATTACTGCTTTTCTGTTATTTTTTCCCTTTTAATTTTGAAAAAATTGTAAGCCCACAGAGAAGTTGAAAGAATAGAACAATAAATGCCTTCATCTTTCAACTACATTTATCAATTACAATCACTTTGCCACATTTGCTTTCTTCTCTATTTACACCTATACTTTTTTTCTGAATCATTTAAAAATAAATTGCAGACATCGTAACAGTTCACCTTTAAATATCCAAGTATCCACGGCCTGAGATTAAAGACACTCCCCCTAATTCTATTTGACCACAATACCATTACGATGTCTTAGAAAGTTAACATCAATTCAATAACATCTAATATGCAGTTCATATGCAAATTTCCCATTTGCCTGAAAAGTATCTTTCAGTTTTCTTTTTCTCTCCGGGATCCAGTCAAGATTTAGGCATTGCCTTTCCTTACTATACCTTTTCTGTCTCTTTAATATATGCTAAACCAATCACTCTATCTCATTTACTGTTGTT
Organism: Bubalus kerabau; assembly: GCF_029407905.1. Classification (NCBI taxonomy): domain Eukaryota; kingdom Metazoa; phylum Chordata; class Mammalia; order Artiodactyla; family Bovidae; genus Bubalus; species Bubalus kerabau. The sequence goes on from NC_073625.1 coordinate 143,359,543, forward strand.
TGTTTTTTATGATGTTGAAAAAGTTTAGGCAGCTGTTTTATCTTAAGTCCTACACTCTGGATTTGTCTGTTTCTTAACTAGACTCAAATCTAATATGGATTTGTAACACTGCCCAGATATTAAATACTTTTGGCAAAAATAACACATAGGCGATGTGTATTTCTTACTGCATCACATCAAGAAATATACAAATGTGAGATTGTTGACTCCTACAAGGTATTCAATTACTCTATTAAAGACAGTGATGGCTAGTTTTCTTCGTTTTAAAAGTATAGTACTGTATAACGAACATTTTGTAACCTCAAGAATATTCTCTTCCACAACAATCTTTCATTCAATGGCTTTTATATTTTTAAATACTCTAAATACTTTCCCTAAACAAACTAAGAGGTTCCATGAGATCAAATCAACTCTACCAGTGTAATTTTGGTTAAATCAATCACTATTACATATATTTCCTATTTAGTCATTCCACAGTAACAGAAATACTGTGGAGAGTCCATTAGCTTTCTAAACTCATTTTAAAGCAAATATAGCACTGGGTCTATTATTTAAAATTAATAAAGAATAAAACAGGTAAAATGCTCTGAAATAGAAATCCTGAGAAGCATAATGTGTGTGCTGTCCACCAGGCTCTTCGGTCTGTGGGACTTTCCAGGCAAGAATACTGGGTTGGGTATTCTTATTCCAGGCAGGAATACTGGATGGGTTGCCATATCCTCCTCCAGGGGATCTTCCCCACCCAGGGATTGAACCCGCACCTCCTGTGTCTCCTGTACTGGCAGGCAAATTCTTCACCTCTGAGCCACTAACATGTGTGTGTGTTAGTCATGCTTAGTCACGTCCGACTCTCTGGGACCCCAAGGACTGTAGCCTGCCAGGCTCCCTTGTCCGTGGAATTCTCCAGGCAAGAATACTGGAGTGGGTTGCCATTTCCTTCTCCAGTAGATCTTCCCAACCCAGGGATCAAACCTGGGCCTCCCACCATTCCAAGCAGATTCTTTAACATTTGAGCCACCACCAGGGAAACCCTAATACAGAACCTCAAATATGTATGCTTTTATTTTTAATTATTTATTTTGTTAGGAATAACCAAAGCAGAAAGTTTGTTACTATCTTAAACTAAGAGTATCTTATTTAAGAAACTTTCATGAACTATACAACTTGATATATCTCAGATTTAAACATGTTAATGTTGCCTAGGAATTAAAAGAGCCAGGATATCACCTTAACGGTTATCAATTTTCCTTCATGCTCTAGTTTAGTAATATTAATTATATCAAGGAGGAGTATATCAAAATCTCCACCAGCAAATTTTAAAGTGGCAATGTGAGCATGAAATATAATGAAAAGTTAGGAAATGACATTTTATCTGGGAAGTGTACTACAGACTCATAATAGATTTGCACATGGGGTTGTGCAAGCAAGACTTGCTACAATGACAAGACTTTCAAAACTCTCACCTGGACAAAGAGAGGACAGCTGCTTTTCCAACACCTCTGTGAAGGCAGCCCATGCCGGCTGTAACCCATCTGCCACCGGAAATCCAGTAAAATACTCCTAGCTGAACCCAAACCTAAATGTTTCGCTATTCCTTCAGAGCCCTACCTACTCCTTATATTTCCCCACCTTCCTATTAAGTTGTTACTGTTGTTCAGTCACTAAGTCGTGTGCGACTCTTTGCGACCCCATGGACTGTAGCCCACCAGGCTCCTCTGTCCATGGGGTTTTCCAGGAAAGAATACTGGAGTGGGTTGCCATTTCTTTCTCCAGTCTACAAAGTACACAGCCACAACTCTATATAGAAACACCTAGTTCTTTAATTTTTCCATTTTACCAAGTTGCATAAAGAGTTACAGAATTAAAAGTTTAGAGCTATTTCACTTAATAGAAAACAAAACATTTACCACTATTCCTTCTAAAGTCATGGATATGTGCAGAAACCACAAATAAAAATGGGTTCTTTAATATCTATAACCTATAAATTATACCATATATCAAAAGTAATAATGTGATAAAAATCACTGCAGATGGTGATTGCAGCCATGAAATTAAAAGACACTTATTCCTTGGAAGGAAAGTTATGACGAACCTAGACAGCATATTTAAAAGCAGAGACTTTACTTTGTCAACAAAGGTCCATCTATAGTCAAGGTTATGGTTTTTCCAGTGGTCATTGTATGGATGTGAGAGTTGGACTATAAAGAAAGCTGAGCGCCGAAAAATTGATGCTTTTGAACTGTGGTGTTGGAGAAGACTCTTGAGAGTCCCTTGGACTGCAAGGAGATCCGACCAGTCTATCCTAAGGGAAATTGGTCCTGGGTGTTCATTGGAAGGACTGATGTTGAAGCTGAAACTACAATATTTTGGCCATCTGATGCAAAGACCTGACTCATTTGAAAAGACCCTGATGTTGGGAAAGATTGAAGGCAGGAGGAGAAGGGGACAACAGAGGATGAGATGGTTGGATGGCATCAGTGACTCAATGGACATGAGTTTAGGTAAACTCCGGGAGTTGGTGATGAACAGGGAGGCCTGGCGTGCTGCGGTTCATGGGGTCCCAAAGAGTTGGACACAACTGAGTGACTGAACTGAACTGATACGTAAGTTTGCATTTTCAAATTCCATCAGACTGAAGAGTTGTCTGACTCTTTCAGCTCATCTCATTAATGTTAACCAGTTGATTAGATATTCAAAAGAAAGTCCCATAGCAGTCCCTAAGGATTCATGATAAAGTATTTAGAGGTAAAGTGCAATGTCAACTACTTACTCTAAAATGACACAGCAAAAAAATAAAAATAAGTGTTTGTTGTGTATAGACATGTATGTATATGTGTGCACAGATACAGAGATAAAGCAAACATAGAAAATGTTAATAACTGGTGAATCTAGGTAAAGGATATATGGGTATCTTTGTTTTCAATGTTTCTATGTTTTTTAAACTTCTCCTAAGGTTTGAAAATTTCCAAAATTAAAAAATAAGAAATGACTTATAATGAGCTTAATTTTCCTTTCAAATGCACAATAGACAATTATCAGTAAGTTGTAATCAAAAACTACCTGCTTTTTTTTTTAACTGCCTGATTTTGATCTAGCAAAAGTAGAGAATTTAGGCAGTGTGCTAATATATTCTCAATTAGACTTAAGAATGGAAAAGAAAAGAAATTAATTAAAAGTTCTAGTTCTGATTTCATTTCACTCGTGCCATTTTATCATAAATAACTCTACTCAAAGGTATGATGTAGATAAATACTTACTATCTTCCCCTGGACAGGGCATTCCAGGACGTTCTGGTACACAAGGGAATACTGAAAGACAACAAATTAAAATTAGTACAGCATGTTTAAAAACATACAAATTATACAGAATTTTAAATTAAAAAATCATATAAGTTGATCAAAATGTCAAGACCCTCTCATGACATAAGATATTTTAGTATATGGTCAGTATGATTTTTGGAAGGGATCCATTTTACCAAGGCTATAATGAAAGAAGCTCTTTTGAAAGCAACATCCATAAATAATGTATTAGAAGCTCAAATTACTCATTCCTGTCCGTGTTACATCACCAACTGACTTTTTTGTCATAGAGAAATCATTAACTATTTCCTTAAATCTTTATTGTAGTAACAAATCTTCTAGGATAAAGGATTAAAATTACAAGATGTATTCAAATATAAACATAAGCCACGATAGTTTTTAAAAGATGTATATACTAAACTTCATTGAAAACCATACCCAAATACAAAAACATAAGCTTTGTCTAAGGAACGGACACATTCATAAACATGCTAATTCAAAACATTGTTATAAAGAGAATATAATGAAATAGCACATTTATGAACATTTAGTCAACTCTTTGTGATGTACAAAAAGGACGTGGTTTAGAGCACAGAGTATGGGAAGCACAGTTCCTTAAACATTTTTAAAAGTTGAAATATAAGCTAACTTCTAAAAACAGATCTGTGATACAGCATAAAAAGCAACACTTAAACTGCTCAAGACTATGGGTCTATAATTTCTTTAAACATCCACTGTAGTTTTATTCTAGAAAGAGACGATCAAAGAATGACTTCTAAAGTTCTTCCAGGATCTCAATAAATTAGAGTGTAAAATCTTTGGGTGCCGGCAGCCGGCATATTGCATATTGAGTGCAGCACCTTCACAGCATAATCTTTCAGGATCTGGAATAGCTCAACAGGAATTCTATCACTGCCGGGAGCCAGCGTGAGGAACTCCTCCCGTGGCAAAGGTCATGAGGAAGGAGGCTCGGCATACGCAAAGGCGGGATAGAGCCTTAGGAGTTCCCCTAGAAATTCTCGAGCATCTACTCCCAAACCAGAGTTTGCCTACTTTCTGCTTTGTGCTCTCACCTACACCTCTGACTTTACGGGGGGCTGTCCCCCACTACCTCTCTCTGAAAAAAGAGTTAGCTTACAGCTCCAGTTAATAATTCCTGGGTGTGACAGTGTTTCAACCTACAAACTCCTTTGGAAATCCTCTAGCCTGCCTGAATAGGTTTTTCCGGCCACATGTGATTGTTTGGAGCCTCCCAACTGTGAGAGGCAGGAGATGTTCTAAACTGTCTAAACACAGATTCCTTTGAGTAGTTAAAAGATTGATTAGAAATTGTATTGGTGAAGGGTTTTTCACTTATTGGGCCAATGTTTGCTGCTAAGTCTCCATACTCCTTACCTACTGTGTCCTTGGCAGTGTACTGATTGATATAATGGGTGTATAGAAATGTAAGTAGTAGCCTCAATGCTTGTAACCTTGGACCCTTGAGTTAATTCTTTTCTTGATTGAACCCACCTCACCTTTGCCCTATAGGAATGCAACTTTGTCCAATGCTTTTTTGGAGGCTGGTGCCTGACTTTGGAATAATCACCTTTAGAGAAAAATAAGTTTCTTAAAATGTTAACAGGCCTCCGGGCCAGAAGATGATGTAATTCACCTGAACTTTTGCATATGATAAGTTTGAAAGCCTGGCTTCGATTAGGACCAGGAACTGCTGTCCTTGCATGACTCCACCCCTTCCCCCATTATCCTCTATGCATAACTTAAGGTATAAAAACTACTTTGGAAAATAAAGTGCGGGCCTTGTTCACCGAAACTTGGTCTCCCCATGTCGCTCTCTCTCTCAAATTCTGGCTGAGTCTCCATCTGGAGCGCGGAACCCGCCATGCTTGCTAATTATGCCTGGGCTTCTAAGATCCGACCGGGGAGGCCTCAGTGTCTCCTCTCCTTCGGGAGAACGGAAGTACGCCTGCGGCCTACATAAGCGGTGCAAACTTCTTGTCTTGAAGTTTTATTGGTCTCCCGCGTAAACCAAGCTACTCAGCCTCTTTTCTCCACTGAATTTTCCTACTGAGCTATCCTCATTCTATTACTCTTTATATCCTTAATTAACGTTTAATTAAGCAGTTGTTTCCTGATCCTCGCCTACGCCGTCTCTCCTTCAAATACCCTGGATCAGCCGGGGCTGGACCCTGGCATTTGGGAGTCACTATGTCAAATTCCTAAGGAAGACAAAAATCAAACTATTGTTTTTTAAGAAAACACACTGTAAAGGAAAGTACAAAGGAATGACAACAAGGTAATGAAATGAGTCATTACACTGAAGGGAGACGTGTGTTTGTTTCAAGTTTTAAAGAGTTCCCTAGGTTTGGTCTCCTAAGGCTCCCAAAAATGTTATATGAAATACTACTAATGTATTACAGTTATATTAATCATATTAAGTGGGTTCTACATGACATAAAAAATTTGAGGGGCAGGATGGCAGAATGAAAAGAACAGGTTTGGGATGAAAATATCTGGATACACAACCCAGGTCTACAGTGTACCAGTTACGTGATGGCTGAGTTTCAGCCTCTCTTTCTATACCCCTGCCCACCTCTGAGGCTTGTTGACCTTTAACACATTAAAGTTTATGATAACTACGTAAACAGTTTCACGGTTAACCCTTAAACGAAAGAACGAACTTTTAAGACATCTTACTTCTGGAAATCATTATTTGAATACATTACAAAACTGCAAGAAGATGACTTAGGTTCTGCTGGGCACTCGATTCTTAAATTGCATGCTAAAACTTTGCTGTGAAACACTGATATGATCACAGTTTAATATGCAGGAAGGCATACGCAAATAAGAAATATCCCAAGATTATAGGAAGAGTAAGAAATGACTACTCCTTACCATGAATCAACAGTTCAGAATCCTTGTTTAGCTCATAAAGCCTAAAGGCTTCTTCTAACTCCAACTGAGATGATACTGTACATGGGTCTCCTAAAAAATATAAAAAGGAAAAGTAAAGCTCATATTTTAAATCCTCTAAATGTGATTAGTAAATAATTTCTACTATATAAAAGCTTGAGGAGAAACAATTACATACACACAGAGAAATATTTAACAAGGACAACTGTTTAGATATTTATTTAGATAATTCTATTCTCTGAAGCAGGTAATGTAACTTCCATTCCTATTTCTACAAAATATTAAATAAGGCTCATAGATACAAACTTTATATATATATAACCATTTAATTCCTAACAATATTTATATTCAAAATATAGCAAATCGAATCTACCCTAATCACATTTTAGATTGTCACTGCAATATGATTAATGGCCAGGGATAATTTACTTGTTTCTTTAAAAGAGGAAGTGAAAATGATTTTATCGACACATGAGGTCTCTAATCATTTTGTCAAATTTATCGTTCACTTGAGAGCATTCTCAAGAGGCTCACAGACAGGAAGAACAACTACTAAAATACTCTGGACTATAGAGTATTCCTGCTTGATTGCTTTTAAATGTCAGTTCAGTTCAGTCACTCAGTTGTGTCCGACTCTTTGTGATCCCATGGACTGCAGCACGCCAGGCTTCCCTGTCCTTCACCAATTCCTGGAGCTTGCTCAAACTCATGTCCATTGAGTTGATGATGCCATCCAACCATCTCATCCTCTGTCATCCCCTTCTCCTCCTGCCTTCAATCTTTTCCAGCATTGGTTTTTTCCAATGAGTCAGTTCTTCACATAAGGTGGCCAAATTATTGGCGTTTCAGCTTCAGCATTAGTCCTTCCAGTGAATATTCAGGACTGATATCCTTCAGAATTGACTGGTTTCATCTCCTTGAGGTCCAAGGGACTCTCAAGAGTCCTCTCCAACATCACAGTTCAAAAGCATCAATTCTTCTGCGCTCAGCTTTCTTTATAGTCCAACTCTCACATCCATACATGACTACTGGAAAAACCACAGGTTTGACTAGACAGACCTTTGTCAGCAAAGTAATGTCTCTGCTTTTTAATATACTGTCTAGGTTTGTCATAGCTTTCCTTCCAAGGAGCAAGCGTCTTTTAATTCCATGGCTGCAGTCACCATCTGCAGTAATTTTGGAGACCAGAAAAAACAGTCTGTCACTGTTTCCATTGTTTCCCCATCTATTTGCCACAAAGTGATGGGACTGGATGCCATGATCTTTGTTTTTTGAATGTTGAGTTTTAAGCAAGTTTTTTCACTGGTGTTATCAATCACCTAGAGCCAGACATCCCAGAATGTGAAGTCAGGTGGGCCTTAGGGAGCATCACCACAAACAAAGCTAGTGGAGGTGATGGAATTCCAGCTGAGCTATTTCAAATCCTAAAAGATAATGCTGTTAAAAGTGCTGCACTCAATATGCCAGCAAATTTGGAAAACTCAGCAGTGGCCACGGGACTGGAAAAAATCAGTTTTCATTCCAATCCCAAAGAAAGGCAATGCCATTGAATGTTCAAACTACCACACGATTGCACTCATCTCACACGCTAGCAGAATAACGCTGAAAATTCTGCCAGCGAGGCTTCAATAGTACGTGAACCATGAACTTCCAGATGTTCAAGCTGGATTTAGAAAAGGCAGAGGAACCAGAGATCAGATCACCAACATCTGTTGAATCATCAAAAAAGCAAGAGAGTTCCAGAAAAACATCTACTTCTGCTTTATTGACTACGCCAAAGCCTTTGACTGCGTGGGTCACAGCAAACTGTGGAAAATTCTTAAAGAGATGGGAATACAAGACCACCTTACCTGCCTCCTGAGGAATCTGTACGCAGGTCAAGAAGCAACAGTTAGAACCGGACATGGAACAACGGTCTGGTTCCAGATTGGGAAAGGAGTACGTCAAGGCTGTATATGGTCACTCTGCTTATTTAACTTATATGCAGAGTACATCATGCATAATGCTGTATCATCATGCACAATGAATTACAAGACTGGAATCAAGATTGCTGGGAGTAATATCAATAGCCTCAGATATGCAAATGACACCACCCTTATGGCAGAAAGGGAAGAGGAACTAAAGAGCCTCTTAATAAAAGTGAAAGAGGAGAATGAAAAAGCTGGCTTTTAAATATAAATGCACAGTTTAGTAAACTTACACACAGAGAGGGGAAGAAAGAAACAGCTCCCTTAGTCAACCGCCAATGAACTGAATCATCCCCCTGCATCACGGCATTCCTCAATGAAAAAGTCATTTTGAATATAGGTGGCGCCTGACCTGGGTCCTGCATGCTGCCATTCTTTTGCTCATTCCTGTGGTTACACCAAGAGATGCCATCAACCCAGTCCAAACCTCAGTCACTCACAGCAGGGACTGGTCTACTACTTGAGAGAGAAAAATGAAGTGATCTCCTTCCCTTCTGACTCAAAGAAACGAGTGTCCCTGTTCTTTTCTCCAACTTGGCCACTGAATCCCTCCTTCCTTTTATCTTTTCTAGGAGTTATTCCACTAGTCCTCCCCAGTCTCACTGTTATTTTTTCTTTCCTTCCACTAGCTCTTCTCAGGCAAAGGCAGGTTTGAGTCTCCTTCTCAAAAATTTCTCTCCCGCCCAGGCTGCCATTCATTCTGCAGCCACAATGTAGTCTCAAGAGAAAACTGCAAACTGAGCTGGAAGCAGTGCGTGAAAAGCAGCAGAAGGGGGGCAGGGTCTTTGAATTTTGACTTCATACTTTTATATTTTTTAAATTATAGGTTTATAATCTTTTAGATTTACTAGTAATAACATTTCTTACCATCAAGAGTGACCCACCCTGCTTTCTCTATGTTCCTATCTTCCAAGCATTTCTCCCAATTCTGCTATCAGGTTTTAGTCCAAACACTACTAAAACGGCTGTATCTAAGGTCATTAAAGCAGCTGCGGAAATCAATGGCACGTTTTGTCTTTACTCTCGTTGACCTCTCTATATCATCTAACAAAGTTACCCACTGATCATTATAGAAACTCTGTGTCTGGGTTTCTAAAACACCATTCTCCTGGCTTACCAACTCTTCTTTTAACTTTTTAGTTTGGAAATTTTCAAACGTATTACAAAATCCTGTTCCACCAGCAATACTCACTCACTTATTCCCCTTCACCATATCATTCTGAGCAAATCCCTATAATTCTAGATAAAATTTTCTTAATATATTCATAATATCATTATAAACCCATAAAAACTGACAAAAACTCACTATAAAATATCCAAACAATCATAACACTAGCCCTAACCCCACCTCAAAAAAACCCACTTCCAATTAAATAGTAATCACTCCCCATTTCCCCCCAACCTCTCCTCCAGCTGTCAGACCTAGGCAACCAGCGATTGATTACTTTCAGTCTCTATAGTTTTGCCTTCTCTGGACATTTCATATCAGTGGAATCACAAAATATGTGGTCTTTTATATCTAGATATTTTTGCTTGGAATGTTTTCAAGGTTCATCTGTGTTGGTGAGGATGCAGAGAAACTGGAATCCTTATCCACTGCCAGTAGGAATGTAAAATGGTACTGCTGCTTTGGAAAACAGTTGATAGTTCCTCAAAAACTTGAACACAGTTACCATATGACACAGCAATTCCACTCCTAGATATACATCCAAGAGATATGAAAACATATGCCCACACAAAAAGTTGTAACCAAATATTAATAGCAGCATTACTCATAATAGCCAAAGAATAGAAATAACCCAAATGTCAACCAATTGATGAATGGATAAATAAAATGTGGTATCCATACAATGAACTATTAATCAGTCATTAAAAAAGGATAAAGTATTGATGCTTTATATATCATGTCTAGATTAGGCAAATCTGTAGAAACAAGAAGTAGATTCGTGGTTATCTAGGTCTGGGAACTCTAGGGGTAGGAGCCTGGGGAAGACAGTAACTGCTCATGAGCATGGAGTTTCTTATTTGAGTGATGAAATGTTATAAAATTGATTGTGGTGATGGCTGCACAACTTTCTGCACAAATACAGTAAAAAACACTGAATTGTACATTTTAAATGATAAATTATTTCTCAATAAAGCTGTTAAAAAAATTTAGTGTAGCATTTTTATAAAAGTGAATCCAATAACAAGTTAATATTCTAGTCCAAAAGCAAAGTTTGTTTTCACTTGTCTCAAAGAACTAAAGTAATTCTTTTATACAGACTCACTTTCTCAGTTATTTAAATTTCTCCTAATTTGCCATACACATGAAAGTGAAAGTCATATAATTATATTCCATTTTAAATATAGGTTTTAAAAAATAACTTGCTTCTACAGAAGTATATTTAAGTGCAGGTCAAAGTTTAAAAAATAGAAAAGCAACGTAAAAGAGAGTAAGAAAACTTCACATTTCAGTAAGTATGCAAATTATTCTACCAGTTAGACAAATAAGCCAGTTTTAAAAAAATGAAAAACAAACCAGTTGACTAAATTAATTCCAAATAATGAAATAGTCAAAGAATTCTAGAAACAGAATGAATCTGAAACATAATTAATGCTTCATTTCTAATTTTCCAGGTGAGGGAACTGAGATAAATCATATACAATAAATTATGTTACTAGGAAATGCCTGAGTCCTTATAAAAGGTCTTTAAAAAGCATCAAAAATCTCCCAAAGACATGTCCTACAGTGCTTCACACACAGATTCTCTCCCAGACTCCAAATCCCGTCACTCTTGCATGATTTCAGCAAAGTTACTTCTTTAAGCTTTCATTTTCTCCTATGTTAAAACAAGGGCTATTACCTGTATTGCAAGGACAATGGGAAAACTAAAGATCTTATATTAAAAGTGACTCATAGAATGCTTAGTTCATTATAGGTGTGGCTTTTATTAATGCACCTTGATTAAAAGCCATGAGTGGAATTAATAATTTTTAAAGGTAAAATAACCATATTTTTAAAAGTCAGTCTTACCCTTCTGCTAGACAGTTTTCTTGCTATGCCAGTATCTGCTTGCTGTTGGTTGAAATCTAAGTCAGGTCAAGTACCTGCTTTCAGTATGTACCTAGTGATGGATGCTTTTGAATAACCACAAGGAAGTGTGAAAGTAAGTGTTAATCACTGACACTGTGTATACTCAAATCTACTTTGTTTTTATTGGATTGAATGTTTTTGGTTCAGGTATTACCTTTTCAGGCCAGTTGCTTAATGCCTGATAAAGCAGCACATGTAACTCAGAAGTAAAACATTCCATGCCTAGTCATCATGAAACAAAGATGAGACAGAAAGCTATTTTCCAAGGCCCACTCAGTTACTAAAGTCCAAATTCATATCCTAAAACAGGCAAATACCTAGAGTGAGATCAGCTCAATTTAATGAATTTCAGTGTAATAAAATCTGTATATTAGTCAGCAGGCCTGCTCTTTTTTCAGTGCATCTACATTTCCTTTTCACCTATTAAAACAAAGAAATTAGAGCAGGGAAGCTCAAAGTGTTTGGTAAATATGCAAGATTCAATTATTTATGAGATAACTTCACGAGGTATAGAACATGAGACAGGAATATAACACTAGCTATATTAGATATTTTAGCATATGGCTGAATTCAGTGCTACATGTCAGAAAGAACCAACATAGCCTAAAACCAAAGCTGGCAACCTTTAATATTGCCTGAGATAGCACCACCACACTGTTCTTGATCTTGGAGCCTGACATAGATTTACAGATTCACTCACTGTTCCCACCAAGATGTTACCACTCTCCCCCTCACCCCTCGCTTCTGAATACTGGGTTCAAGACACTGTACGCCACTTATGAAAGTCAGGGCACCCCCTACTCTAAATGGCTACACTGCTTAAAATGAAGACTTGCAAAAATTTTCCAAGAATACTATGGTATTTAGGTGGTCATCCTTTCACTATTAGGCCCAGTCACAGATATTAATAGACTTCTGGTTTCTTGCTTCCTTTTTCTGGGAGGTGGAAATCAGTGGTTCCAGAAGTATGTACTCTCCTATCAAGCTACACACCCTCAACTTCCACTTCTGGAGAAGATAAACTAACAAGAACTGGATTTAACCTTCCACCTAAAACAAAAGAAAAATTAGACAAAATTAATGACAAAATCGCTTCTCGGCCTTTTGGCTAAGATCAAGTGTAGTATCTGTTCTTATCAGTTTAATATCTGATACGTCCTCTATCTGAGGACAATATATTAAATGGATTTTTGGAGCAGGGAGTTGGAATAGGAGCTTGCTCCATCCACTCCACGCATCAAAAAAAAAAAAATTAATGACAAAAAAGTGGTTCAAGATATTGGAAATCAAGCAATGAAGGATCAGCTATTTCCAAGTAACTTAAATGCATCTCAGAACAAAAATCAGAAACTTTCATATAAACACAAACATATTCAACATCCAATAAGGCAAAAGTCACAATGTCCAGAATCTGATAAACTAAAACCACGCATGTGAAGAAGCAGGAAAATATGACCCGTAACAGGAGAAAGGTCAATTGAAAGTGACCCCAAACTGACACCAATAAAAGAACTTGAAGACAAGGACATTAAAAGTTATTATATCTGAAAGGTTCAGAAGCAAAGCATGATAAGTATATACGGAAGATATTCTTAAAACACCCAAATTTAATGTCTAGAAATAATGCTACAATGTCTGATATGAAATATGCTTTAGAGGGAATAAGTGGCAGATTAGATATCACAGGAGAAAAGACTGGTGAACTTGAAAACACAGCAACAGAACTATACAGAATGAAATGCAGAAAAAAAGACAGAAAAAGGAAAAAAAAAAAAAAGAACAGAGCATCAGTGAGCTTTATGACAAGTTGAAGAAGCCTACTATACATGTAACTGGAGTCCCTGAAAGAGGAATCTGGCCAAAATTTTTCCAAATTTGATGAAAACTATAAATCCATGGATCCAAGTAGATCAACTATACAAAATGCATACAAGACAAGAAACATAAAGAAAACTAAACTAAGGCCTATAATTATCAAATTGCTTCATCCAGCAATAAAAAGAAGAATCTTAAAAGCAGTCAAAGAGATATATCACATACAGAGAAACACAGATAAAGATAACAGCAGATTCTGCATCAGAAACAATGCAAGCGTACGAAACAGTGTACTGAGTGGAAAAAAATTATCAACCTACAATTTAACCAGCAAAATTATTTTTCAAAAACAAAGGTGATCTAGAGGCAAATTCATAGAGAAACTTGTTGAGACAGAAAGGCAAATTCATAGACAGAGGAAGTATAAGAGAGGTTATTACCAGGAACTGGAGGAGGAGAGTAATTGCTTGATGGGTATAGAGGTTTTGTTTGCGATGATTAAAAAGTTCTGGAAGTGAGTAGTGAGAATGGTTGCATGACATTCTGAATGTGCTTAAATGTCACTGAACTGTACACTTTTAAAAGGTCAAATGGCAAAATTTTATATTATATACAGTTTGGCACAATTAAAAAAAAAAGGAATATACTAGAATAGACCTCAAGCCATAAGGCCTAGGAAAAAAGAGGGGGAGGAAAGTTTCAAAATACGTGCTGCTGCCATACGACCCAGCAATCCCACTGCTGGGCATACACACCGAGGAAACCAGAATTGAAGAGACACGTGTACCCCAATGTTCATCACAGCACTGTTTATAATAGCCAGGACATGGAAGCAACCTAGATGTCCATCAGCAGATGAATGGATAAGAAAGCTGTGGTCCATATACACAATGGAGTATTACTCAGCCATTAAAAAGAATACATTTGAATCAGTTCTAATGAGGTGGATGAAACTGGAGCCTATTATACAGAGTGAAGTAAGCCAGAAAGAAAAACACCAGTACAGTATACTAATGCATATATATGGAATTTAGAAAGATGGTAACGACAACCCTGTATGCGAGACAGTAAAAGAGACACTGATGTATAGAACAGTCTTTTGGACTCTGTGGGGGGGGGGATGATTTGGGAGAATGGCATTAAAACATGTATAATATCATATGTGAAATGAATCACCAGTCCAGGTTCGATGCAAGATACAGGAAGCTTGGGGCTGGTGCACTGGGATGACCCAGAGGGATGGTATGGGGAGGGAGGTGGGAGGGGGGGTTCAGGATGGGGAACACGTGTACACCCGTGGCGGATGCATGTTGATGTATGGCAAAACCAATACAATATTATAAAGTAAAAAAAAAGAAAACATATACCAAAAAAAAAAAAAATCTTGTAATAACCTATGATGGAAAATAATTTCAAAAACAATATATGTATATTTGTATAACTGAATCACCTTTCTGTATACCTGAAACATTGTAAGTAATTATACTTCAATAAATTATATATATAAAAAAAAAACGTGCTGAATAACACCACTGATATGAATTTAAAAGCCTATAAAGGGTTTTAAATTTGTATATATATGTTTGTATATATATATATGTATATATTTGTATACATACATATACATTTGTATATGTATATGTATATATTTGTATACATACATATACATTTGTATATGTATATGTATATATTTGTATACATACATATACATTTGTATATGTATATGTATATATTTGTATACATATATATATTTGTATATATATGTGTATATATTTGTGTATATATATATATATTTGTGTGTATATATATATATGTATATATATATATTTGTATAACTGAATCACCTTTCTGTATACCTGAAACATTGTAAGTAATTATACTTCAATAAATTATATATATATAAAAAAAAAAAAGTGCTGAATAACACCACTGATATGAATTTAAAAGCCTATAAAGGGAATTCCCTGGCAGTCCAGTAGTTAAGGCTCAGCACTTTCACTGCCAGGGGTCGGGGGTTAGGAGGGTGGGGGCCAGGTTCAATGCTTGGTCAGGAAATCAAGATCATTCAAAGTGTGCAGCCTGGTCAAGAAAAATAAAGTTAAAATAAAAAACAAAAGTAGATAAAAGCACTATACTTTGTCATATATATATATATGTATAATAATGAAAGATTAGTGGTTGCTTGGGGATGGTGGGATAGGAGTAAGAAAACAGCTTAGACTATAAACTTGTCCTATGATAGTAGCTGCCTCTTACAGAGGGAAGGAAGACAACGCAATTGGAGATGGGGATGCCAACAAGAAGGACACACGCTCTCAGAAAGCAGAGCATGTCTGGGAGCCCTGGTGCCCTACTGGGCTCCTATGTCCTTCCTCGTTCAACTCTCAACACATCTCCACTCCACCACTCCAAGGGGTTTCTCTGAGGTGGGTCCCAGCCTGATCCTTTTGCCTCTCAGGCAGCACCACAGCCTGGTATATAAACAGTAGCCAGAATTTACCGGGCACAATGTCTGGAGCATGGAGCTGGGGCAGAGGCCAGAGCTGAGAGAACTGCTCGGGATTTCTTAAAGTTAGCTATCTTCTCATGGGATCCTCTACCCCTGTGAGCACAGGAAGACTTTCCAGGGACTACCATGCTAGACAGTTTATTAAAGGCACCCTCTTCTTCAACTTCCATATAAACCCCTTTCCAGAAACCATCTGCCTGAGAACATGCCTGGAATGTAGCACCTCACCTCACCTCCTCTTCAAATTTTTCTTTTCCTATTTTATTTTTACCAAAGCATATATAACTATCTACCATACGATCCAGCCATTCCACTTTTAAGTATTTACCCAAGAGAAAAGGAAACATATATCCATTTAAAGACTTGTATGTGACTGCCACAACACTTTTATTTATAAATAGTTTATTATAAACTATTATTTATAATAGCCCCAAACTAGAGACAACCTCAGTGTCCATCAATAGATGAATAGAAAAACAAATTATGGTACATCCACATG
Source organism: Bubalus kerabau (assembly GCF_029407905.1). Classification (NCBI taxonomy): domain Eukaryota; kingdom Metazoa; phylum Chordata; class Mammalia; order Artiodactyla; family Bovidae; genus Bubalus; species Bubalus kerabau. The sequence goes on from NC_073625.1 coordinate 143,375,621, forward strand.
TTGGAATACCACTTGGCAATAAAAAGAAATGAATTACTGACACATACAACACAAGAATCAATAATTATGCTGAGTGAAAGAAGCCAGACACCTGCTCTCAAAAAAAAAGAGGCACATGTTGTATGATTCTGTCCCTATAAAACCCTAGAAAATGGAAACTAATCTATAGGAACAGAGAGCAGATTATTAGTATCATTAGTTGCCTGGAATGGAGGAATAGGAGTGAGGAATTGCAGAGCACAAGGAACATTTGGAGATAACAGACATGTTCTCTACCTTGCTTCCCATGATGGTTTCCATGGTGACAAAATTCATCAAACAGTATGCTTAGAATATGTACAGTTTATTGTATTTTAATTATACCTCAATGAAGAAATTTTTAAAGAAGAAACAAAGGTATGGAAAAGCTAAAAGAATTCATTACCAGTAAACCTCCAATACAGAAATGTTCTCCAGTACAAGAAGTCCTCCAAGCAGAAGGAAAAATACCAGTTACAAAACAAGGTCTGCTCAGAGGTACTTGGATATTTTTACTTATTTATATTGATTTTCAATTTTTAATTTTCAGGTTTGGAATCACAATACTGCTATCTAAATAACTGAAGTTACACTGAATATACATTCAGTCAAAAAGTTTTCACTCACTGTTTTTTTCTGATAAAGAAAAAGTATGAAGAATGATTTACTATTTTAGTTCTTAACATATCAGCTAAAATTACACCAGACTAGAGATGTTTGGAAAATATCACATAAGAGAAATATGTTTCTTCCCATTCTCAGTGTGGTTCTGTTAAACTCTGGCACTCTATTTTCTCTCTGTGAATATATCAGATTTTATAATGCAAGATGTTTAATCCAGAATTCAGAAATATTCCATACTCTTTGTGTCAAAGGACAATTATTCTCATTTTAAGTTTCCGTGAATCTCACCTATTGAAGCCAACAGGATGTGAATTGAAGAACTATATCCAAAAAACACCTTCTCCCACTCTTTGCAAATCAATTACATTTCAGCTTTTTCCCTCACATAGTCTTTTACGGGGTGTGAGGAAAAGAAGTTCACAAATGCCACTGGTGAAAGTATAACAAGGGGTACAATATTTACTCCTTTGGAGGTCAATTTATCATCAAGGACACATTTCATTTTAGGGACTTTACAGATAATATAGTATAACTGTTCCAAAAATACAGGCACAAAGGTATTTACTGCACCAAAATTTTTGACAATTAAACTGCAAACAATCCAAATATTCATCAAAATAGGATTATTATATAATACTATATATATACAGGCTTTAAGAAGAATAAGATATATCTATTTGCACTTGTATGAAAAGAGATGGTACACTTACAAGATGCTAAGTGAAAAGCAGGTTAAATAACAGCTTGTAGGGAACTTCCCTGGTGGTCCAGTGGCTAAGACTCTGTACTTGCAATGCAAGGGGCCTGGGTTCGATTCCTGGTCAGGGAACTAGATCCCATATGCCATAATTAAGAGTTCACACGCTGGAACTAAAAATCCCACATGCTACAATGAAGATCAAAGATTCTGAGAGCTACAAGTAAGACTTGGCGCAGCCAAATAAGTACATATTTTTTAAAAAAGAAATAACAGTTTGTATAATATTAGTCTATTTGTAAGATAGAAAAAAATTGTTACCCTATCCATTCGAGTTGTATATTCTCAGAAAAAGAGACATTGATTTGTTCATAGCAGCTATTTTTGGAGATTTGAAAATCCCCAGAGATACTTTTTTCTTCAAAGAAGTCAATATTTTTGTTAAAAAAGCATGCATTACTCTCAATAAAAACTTTAATAAGAAACAGAATACCCAAAAGCTAGTGACAGGAGTTAACTAGTTTCCAGTAAAAGAGAAGTGACACTGTTAAATTTAAATCAGGTAATCAGACCCTGAATAAATTAGAATTTATAGAACTAGAAATTTAGAAAATACTTAATATTAGGTTGTAATATTTTTAAAGTACATCCTTGGGAATTCCCTGGCAGTCCAGTGGTAAAGACCTGGGGTTTCACTGCCATGGATCCGGGTTCAGTTTCTGGTCAGGGAACTGAGATCCGCAAGCTGGGCCGTGCCACCAAAAAAAAACAAAAAAAGGCAATAAAGTACATCCTTAAGGAAAAACAGTCACACATATAAGGAATTAAAAGCCACATTTATTACTTCCTGTCCCACACTCTCACTGCATATGAGAACCAGGATATGACTATTACAAAACTACTATTCATTCTAAAATGTTTAGTTAGATTAAGCAAACCAGCTTTTCTACATGCACATCAAAACAAATCAGTAAAACTGGCTTTGAAGACAAAGAAAAAAAGCAGCTGTCATCAGTCTATTTAAAGAAATGAAGTAAGCGTGTGATCCTTATTTGATCTGATATAAAATCCCACAATCAAACGTTTAGTTTCTAGAACAATGACTCTAATAAACCAGAGAAATCAAATTATAGTCTTGTCTTCCACTGATCCTAGAGAAAATTTTTTCTCCATGTAAGAATGCCCTAATACCTACATGATTAAAAATAAAGGGGAAAAATTACAACTGAAAAATAATTGCAAGGAACTTAAGAATAATTACTACTGGCTCTGTAGGCCTAAATTAAGAAAAGACAGGTATCAGAATTAATCAGGGTAAGAAGGATGATAGGGGAATCAACAGACCTTAATGAAAAGTTAAACCTTTTATTTGAATGAGGCAAAGGCTACAGTTTTATAGATTTCCCTGGAAAATTAGGGCACTTAATAATTATTTAGGGAGAAAGAACTATGAGTTATACTATAAAAGGATAAGACTGTTTCATCAAAGACCTAATTTAATTTACTATGTGACTCCTTTAATTAAAATACACTATTAGGTTAAGAAAAAGCAGAATACACTGCAACTCCCAATGCTTAAATCTCTAATAAGTGATATAAAACTAACCCTGGAAAGGCTTGCTACCACCCTTTGTACAATTTACAAATATTCTTTCAGCATGCTATAAATAGTGAGAGACTTTATTTTGGGGGTCTCCAAAGTCACTGCAGATGGTGATTGCAGCCATGAAATTAAAAGACGCTTGCTCCTTGGAAGGAAAGTTATGACCAACCTAGATAGCATATTAAAAAGCAGAGACATTACTTTGCTAACAAAGGTCCGTCTAGTCAAGGGTATGGTTTCTCCAGTAGTCATGTATGGATGTGAGAGTTGGACTATAAAGAAAGCTGAGCACCGAAGAATTGATGCTTTTGAACTGTGGTGTTGGAGAAGACTCTTAAGAATCCCTTGGACTGCAAGGAGATCCAACCAGTCCATCCTAAAGGAAATCAGTCCTGAATATTCATTGGAAGGACTGATGCTGAAGCTGAAAACTCCAATACTTTGGCTACCTGATGTGTAGAACTGACTCATCTGAAAAGGTCCTGATGCTGGGAAAAATTGAAGGGGGGAGGAAAAGGGGATGACAGAGGATGAGATGGTTGGATGGCATCACTGACTCAATGGACATGAGTTTGAGTAAACTCCGGGAGTTGGTGATGGACAGGGAGGCCTGGTGTGCTGCAGTCCACGGGGTTGCAAAGAGTCGGACACGACTGAGTGACTGAACTAAACTGAACTGATTACTGAGTACTGCTCTAGACACTGGAACTCCACAAAAAAGCCAGGATCTCTGCTTTCATGGAGCTTATAGTCTACACAAACAAGATACAAAGTGAATAGGGGTTCAGAAGAAAAACAGGGGTTCTTGAAGAACACAACATCTGAATTAAGACCTGAATGACAAGAAAGAGACAACCATGTGACAATCTTGGAAAAGAACTCTCCAGGCAAAGATGATACAAAGTATAAAGGTACCAAGACCATTTAAAATGGATGGCTCTAAACCAATTTCATTCATTTATTGGTTTTTTTATTTATTTCTGGGGGCACATCACCTGGCATGCTGGATCCTAGTTCTCTGACCAGGGATTGAACCTGTGTCCCCTGCAGTGGAAGCTTGGATTCTTAAGCACTGGACTGCCAGGGAAGTCCTAAAACCAACTTCTTTTAAAGAAAATGCATTATCTAGGGAATTCCTCAGTGGTCCAGTGGTTAGGACTCCCTGCGTTCATTGCTGAGGGCCCCAGTTCAATCCCTGGTTGGGGAATTAAGATCCCACAAGCTGTGCAGCATGGCCAAAATAGATAAAATAAATATACGTCTTAAAAAAAAACAAACAACCCACATTATATAGTGACTTCTATATGCACTACAGTTTGAAAATCACTGAATGCAAAAGCACTACATGGTGAATAAATAAAAAGAAATGATCAAAACAGGACTAAAATAACACTGACTTGGGTAAGAAACAGTATATTGATACTAACTATATTTTTCTTTTGCTTTTCCTTTTTTCTTGGCCACGCTGTATGGCTGAGGGGATCACAGTTCCCTGACCAGGAATTGAATCCAGGCCATGCAATGAAAGCGCCAAGTCCTAACCACTGGACCCCCAGGGAATTCTCTATGCTAGCTATATTCTATGCACTGTGCTAAATTATACAGTTTCATTTTCAGGCTGAAGACGTATTATGAAATATCCACATCATTTATAATTAACAATATTTAAACAAACCTTTAGATCAGATCAGATCAGATAGAGAAGGTCAAAAAGTAGTTGAATAGATGAGAAAACTCAGTCTGACTCTTAAATAGTACAAAATATAAAATACAAAGCTAGAATTTCACTTATTAGATTTAAAAAACGTTCAGTTCAGTCGCTTGGTTATGTCCGACTCTTTCTGACTCCATGGACTGCAGCACGCCAGGCTTCCCTGTCTATCACCAACTCCCGGAGCTTGCTCAAATTCATGTCTATTGAGTCAGTGATGCCATCCAACCATCTCATCTTCTGTCATCCCCTTCTCCTCCCTCCTTCAATCTTTCCCAGCATCAGGGTCTTTTCAAATGAGTCAGTTCTTCACACCAGGTGGCCAAAGTATTGGATTTTCAGCTTCAGCATCAGTCCTTCCAATGAATATTCAGGACTGATTTCCTTTAGGATAGACTGGTTGGATCTCCTTGTAGTCCAAGGGACTCTCAAGAGTCTTCTCCAACACCACAGTTCAAAAGCATTCATTCTTTGGCTCTCAGCTTTCTTTATAGTCCAACTCTCACATCCATGCATAACCACTGGAAAAACCATAGCCTTGACTAGATGGACCTTTGTTGGCAAAGTAATGTCTCTGCTTTTTAATATGCTATCTAGGTTGGTCATAACTTTCCTTCCAAGGAGCAAGCGTCTTTTAGTTTCATGGCTGTAGTCACCATCTGCCGTGACTTTGGAGCCCAAATGTTAAAGACATAATACCTGAGGCTGGTGAAGGCAAGAGTGAAGGGATGTTCTCATTCAATGTAGCTGTGCCATAACTGGTTTAACTTTCTTAGACAGCAAACTGTCACTAGCTACCAAAATCTACAATGTGCATACCGTGTGCATTTACTACTGAGAGAGTCCCATACAACAGAAGAAATTTACATATAAAAACGTTTATTATATAGTAGCCAAAATCTCGAAACAGTCCAATGACCATCAATCAAAGATTAAAAAAATCATGAAATATCTACAATATGGAATATTTCACAGGGTTATAAAAAAGATAATGATATAAAGTGAGGCATACTGAAATGAAACAATGTCCAATACTCATTATCAAAGTTCACTGGCTTGCATATATTTCTTTTTATGTGAAATAAGCTGTTTATTAGTGATGTATAGAAATAAGAATATTTATATATGCATAGGATATATCTAGAATGATATACACTAAGCTGTGGTTTCTTCCCTTAGGACCAGGACTGGTGAGGGAAGAGAGAGGATAAAGGGCAAACAGAAGATTTTTTAAATTTCATAATCATCTCTACTACTTTTCCCCCGCAAACAGTAAACATGGATTACTTTAGAGAAACTTTAAAAAATGTCTTAAAAAGTGAGAATGGGCTTCAGTTTATCCATAGCTTGAAGCTAGAAAAATATCTTTTCAGGGCTCTTCATATCAGTGAATACAGAAATAGCCAGCCCCAAATATTGAATTAAAATGCCATTCCTTAAGATTAAATTCCATGAGTATTACAATTAATTGAGAACCATTACACAAAACTAGCATATTCAGGCATCTTTCAACTATACTTCAGTGACATTCCATCATGTAAAATAAAGGCTAATGTGGTTTGCAAAGCCTTCTGGGATCTAGTCCTATGCTTCTCAAACTGTAATATTCATGCAGCTCACCTGTAGATCCTGTTAAAATGTAGATTCTGATTCAGTGATGAGGCTGGAGAGCCCCCTTTTCTACTAAGTACCACAGAATGTACTTCAAGTAGCAAGGATCTAGCCCAAGTTCCTTAGCACTCCCCATCCTTAATTTTGAAAATTAACTGATTTAAAAAATAATTTAGAAACTAGCTTTATCTTAAGCATCTCTCCCTCAGCAGTCATTTTTTTTAAAGTAAATTAACATAAAATCTCAATTTTTATAAAGCCCTTTTGGGGCAGCAATAATAGCCCTTATGAATAATCAGCATCTGATCTGAATAGCAATTGAGTAGTATTTTAATTATTTGCTGGCAGGGGGAGCTATATTTTAAAAAGGAGCATTAGTGTAATTAGGCCTCCATGGTTTCTGGTTAACACATTAAGTATAAAAACACTCCACCACCTCCAAAGTTTCCACCACAACCCACAAAGTTGCCACATCCATCTTCATGACCTCTTTGTGATCCACAGATTGTGTTTCTTGTTTAGGAAGGGCCTTTTTCATGTCACAGCTCATCCATTAATAGAGTGGTATTTCTGAACACCAGTTTTATCAACTGTGTCATGATCATCAAAAGTTACAAAAGCAGGGACTTCCCTGGTGGTCCAATGGTTAAGAATCCACCTTGCAACACAGGAGATGCAGGTTTGATCCCTGGTCAGGGAACTAAGATCCCACGTGCCGAGAAGCAACTAAGCCCACACCCTGCAACTACCGAGCTCACACGCCTCAACCAGAGTCTGTGCACCGAAATGAAAGATCCCCCATGCCGCAACTCAGGCCCGACGCAGTCAAATAATAAGTAAATAAATATTTTTAAAAAGTTACAAAAGCAAATCCTCTCTTTTCTCCACTCTACCTGTCTTCCATAACTTCTATAGTTTCAATCTTGCCATACTTTTCAAAGCAGTTGCTCATATTCTTCTGCATCTTCTTTAATACCATCAACAAAAATTTTCTTTGCTTTCAAAAGAGCATTAGGCTTTACAGAATCCTCCAGAAACAGCTCCCTGGTTTCACCAAACACCCAGCAACTTCCTGTGGTTCTGCACTCATTGCCACGTCCACCTCTTCAACACTGGAGTAAGTCATAAGACTGAAAGTCCTAGAAAGTTTTGTCTGGGTGTCTCTCATCACTGCTTGATCTGTCAGTGTGCCCATTTCTCAAAATGTGCTCTTAAAATGTCGTCTGTAGTTTCAGAGCAGAGTTCTCAACTGTGCTGGTTCCTCTGGATCATGGCCCCCCTCCTTCTGGTGGTGGCCAGCTGGGGGTGATCTGGTAGTGGTTTTACCTCTGTTCCCTGGTGGCTCAAATGGTAAAGAATCCACCTGCAATGCAGGAGACCCAGCTTCGATCCCTGGATCGGGAAGATCCCCCGGAGAAGGGAATGGCAACTCACTCCACTATTGTTGCCTGGAGAATCCCATGCACAGAGGATCCTGGCAGGCTACAGTCCATGAGGTCGCAAAGAGTCAGACATGACTAAGTGTGACTAACGTTTTTACTTTCACTTTGAGATCAGACTTGCCTCTTCCAACTCAGGTTCAATAATGGGACCAAGAGGAGGAGGCCTCCCCATTCTTTCAACTTAGTGAATTATTGCCCTTCCCCACATACCATGTTCTTCATACCTTCATGCCTTTTTATGTCTTATACTTTCTTTTTTCTCTATTTCTTTCTGGTTCTTCCCTCACCTACTCCCCTTCAAAAGCTTTTACTCTGTTAGAGGTTTAGTTCAAACTTTGCAGATATTTCAGGCATATGTGAATGCTGTTTCTTTCTTATTCTGAGACTCCTATGCATTCAGGGTTGACTGTCACACTTGTTTTTTGTTAAGTTTGAGGATAAAAAATATCCCTTCTCAGCACACAGATATAAAATAAATGCTTTCTGTGTACAAGTCATTAAAGAATTAAGTTTCTAGGACTTTCCTGGTGGTCCCGTGGTTAAGACTCAGCTCCCAGTGCAGGGGGCCCAAGTTTGATCCCTGCTCAGGGAACTACACCCCACATGCTGCACCCAAGAGATCGCAAGCAGCAACTAACGATGCCATGTGCCCCAACTAAGACTCTGCACACCCAAATAACATTAAAAAAATAAATTCTGCCACCACCTTTGAAATAACGGTTGTCACAATCACTTTTTCATTTAATTAATTAATTTTGGCTGTGCTGAGTCTATGTTACTGTGCCAGCTTTTCTTTAGTTGCAGCAAGTAGGGGCTATGCTCTCTGGTTGTGGTGTGATGGCTTCTCATTGCAATGGCTTCTCCTGTTGCTGAGCACAGGCTCTAGGGTATGTGGGCTTCAGCAATTACAGCTCATGGGCACTAAAGCACAGGCTCAAATAGTTGGGGTGAACAGGCTTAGTTGCTCTGTGGCATGGGGGATCTTCCAGGACTGGGAATAGAACCTGTGTCTCCTCCATTGGCACTCGGATTCTTTATCGCTGAGCCACCAGGGAAGTGCCTCTCTGGTACTCTTTTAGACGGAAAATAAGAATGGCATCAAATTTCTAACATACCTTTCCCTCCTTATATTAATTAGAATTTTTACTACACTTTAAAAACAGACAATAGAATGGCATCTGAAATCGAATGCTCACACAGGCAGCCCTCTCTTTGCCACTCACCTTCCTCATCTATCCATTTCATGGTGAAAAGTTGTTCGTTGTCAAAAGAACACATGTCTCGAACCTCATTACAAAGACCCTCGAAGGATATTGAAGGTTCAAAATGTGTTATCATGATATCCCTGAAAAAGAAAAAGGAGTTTTAAGTTAGAGAGTGACTAATAATGCCTGATGTTTTGATGGACTTCAGAGATTCTGTGTGAGCATCAACACGTGTCACTTCCAGTAAACTATCTCTGTAAAAAATAAAACACCAATACTTAATAATGCTTAAAAATAAAAACAGTGGTTTTGTGAGAAATCTTAATCTCCCCTCCTCATTCAAGAAGCCCACCCTACCTGCTTTAACAAATAGGAGGTCCACTTTTGCTTTAATGTTAGTTATCAGAAGCTCACTCTTTTGTGAGCACAATACTCCAAAGACAAGTAGCTCTATTATTGGTCGGCTTCTGGATTATACTTAACTGAAATATCTTACAGTCTCTAATCGCTAATCTCCCCTTCCCTAGAAGTCTATCTTCATCAAAGAGATGGCCCTTCAAAAATTTAATAAGGATCTGTCACGTCCTCTTCTTCAGCCTTAACTTCCACAGACTAACCACCCAGATTAGCAATCCAATCCCCAAAATTGACTCTAAAATATAATTCATATTATAAGGTAGACACCCCCAAAACAAAGGAATAGACATAAATGTGCATTTATTTTCACATTACTGTTAGATAAATCGTAACACCTAAATAAATCCACCAAGCAGCTATTTACTACAAGACTCAAAAACACAACAAAATGTTTTAGAACAAAAGCCTGGGTGTTCCTCCAAGGAACCATGAGAAGACTCCCTGTGATCTGATCCCCACGGAGTAGCCAGCCACAGTCATCCTTTCCAAGGAAAGTCAAATAGACCCAATGACTAATTCAACAAATATATAGCGATCTCCATGTGCCAGGCTCTGTCATAAGGGTTTTACAAAATTAATGTTGTTCACGTCTTTCCTTTGCTTTAAACTCTCCAAATGCCTTTTCCAAAAGTAAAGGGAAACCCAAAGTCCCCAGCAGGGTCTACAAGGCCCTGTAGGAACTGGCCCTTGCTGCCCCTCTGACCTACCTCTTCTACCACTGGACAGATAAACCAGTGTTTAGAGTCTACCATCTACCCCAGCTACAAATGTAAGCTTGATGAAAGTAGGAATTTTGTTCATTATATTCCTGGTGGCCAACACAATGTCTAGCACAGAACGGGTATTCAATAACTAGTTGTTGAAGAAAGGAAGGAAATGTGTTCGGGACTGTGTGAACTGACATGGGTAGTTGGAATACAGAAGGTGGAGTAAGAAGTAAGGTGTTAAAATTATTAGTCATCTGCAAAAAAAAGTTAAAACTCCAGTCTTCAGAGACTCTACAGAAGCTTAGCAGAGAGCCACACATGGAAAGTGAATGGCCTTTTCTTGAAAACGAGTCTCTTCCTAAGCATATCATGGTTTCATGCCCCTGTCTCTTAGAACTCTCTTGCCTTGGCTTTCGTAACAGTCTGTTTCCGTCTCCCTTTCTACCATTCTGAACACTTATTAAGTCTCCTTCTGTCTTCAATCATAAGACATTCTTCACACCTTCTCTCCTATTCCTTCTCTGTCTTTCTCTTTCTGAAACCTAATTCACTTTTAGTGTTTTATCTATTAACTCTATGTAAGTATCTCCTAAATCTGTAATTTCAGCTTTCTTTGTAGTATTTAATACTCTAGATAAGCTGGTTCCAATTTCTATTCTTAACGTGATCCCACCATTTCCAGCACAAACACTCTATTATAGACATCTGTACTCACAATCCCCATACATAAGACTTTGATGATCCAAGTTTTAATCCTGTCACTTCCTCAGTTTAAGGAGGGAGGTAGAAATTTTTCTTCAACATCATCTTTTTTTCTTCAACATCAACTTCCATTAAAACTTTTTTAACCTCATAGCCCCAGTGGTCTACACTTCTAAACCTGCCCAACCTGTATCTTATGCTCCATTTTTTGTTATTCAATTAATTACATACACACATCCTTAGCTAAATTATAAACTGGAAGATAAAAATTCTTGACTCTTTACTACATTCATGTAACTATTTTATGTACACAATAGGGACTCAAATATTCCTTAACTGAATGTAGAAGATTGCCAGGAGAAATATCAATAACCTCAGATATGCAGATGACACCACCCTTATGGCAGAAAGTGAAGAGGAACTAAAGAGCCTCTTGATGAAAGTGAAAGAGGAGAGTGAAAAAGTTGGCTTATAGCTCAACATTCAGAAAACTAAGATCATGGCATCTGGTCCCATCACTTCATGGCAAATAGATGGTGAAACACTGGAAACAGTGGCTGACTTTATGCTTTTGTGCTCCAAAATCACTGCAGATGGTGACTGCAGCCATGAAATTAAAAGACGCTTACTCCTTGGAAGGAAAGTCATGACCGACCTAGACAGCATATTAAAAAGCAGAGACATTACTTTGCCAACAGAGGTCCGCCTAGTCAAGGCTATGGTTTTTCCAGTGGTCATGTGTGGATGTGAGAGTTGGACTATAAAGAAAGCTGAGTGCTGAAGAATTAATGCTTTTGAACTGTGGTGTTGGAGAAGACTCTTGAGAATCCCTTGGACAGCAAGGAGATCCAGCCAGTCCATCCTAAAGGAGATGAGTCCTGAATATTCATTGGAAGGACTGATGCTGAAGCTGAAAACTCCAATACTTTGGCCACCTGATGCAAAGAACTGACTCATTTGAAAAGACCCTGATGCTTGGAGGGATTAGGGGCAGGAGGAGAAGGGGACGACAGAGGATAAGATGGTTGGATGGCATCACCGACTCAATGGACATGAGACTGAGTAAACTCTGGGAGTTGGTGATGGACAGGGAGGCCTGGCGTGCTGCAGTCCATGGGGTCACAGAGTCGGACATGACCAAGCAACTGAACTGAACTGAATTGAACTGACAAGGAAATACCACTGTTTATGTTTCCTTAGCCTATAAACATATACAGATTCTTTAGTGTGTTTCAGGTGTTTGAACAAACAGGTTATATGATTTTCATAATAACTGTCAAACTAATCCTGTTTTACAGATTTAAAAAGCAAAAGCACAAAGGAATATTTGCCAGAGTTTCACAGGAAACAGAAAATTAATTCAAATCCACATCTAATGACACTTGTGGATGCTGTGATCTGACCATTCCTCTCTCCACTCCACCTTCAGAATTCCCCATTAGCAATAGAGTACCTGTCATACCAGCTGCCGGGAATGCTACCAGCAGACATCCCCAGTCTTCAGCCTCTTTCAGAGATTTGACTCCTCATCTATAGTCAAAGCCCGTTCCTGGTCAGCCCACAACCAATGACCAATTCAGTATAAAGGTCCTACATGTGACTTACAAAAGCTATGAAGTGCCAATTCATCTTTAGAACTCCCCAGAGGGTGAGCTAAGGTTTCTGTTGAGACTTCACAGCATCTTGATATTTCCCTACCTAAGCTTGCTTCCTTCCCTCCCCTTATGTTCCATAGCTATCAACCCCAAAAGTACTCCTGAAAAACCACCTGAATGCTCATCTGCAGCACTACCTCCCACAACAGCATCCACCCAAAGCATAGCTACCATCAGATGTTATTTTGTGACAAAAGCATAATGGGTACAATAAGTCAATCTCGCTTTTAAGAGACTGGCTAATAAAAACTATAATCCTTGTTTCAGAGATTTAATGAGTCTAATTTAGTACATGGGCTTCCCAGGTGGCTCAGATAGTAAAGAAGCCACCTGCAATGCGCGAGACCTGGGTTTGATCCCTGGGTTGGGAAAATCCCCTGGAGGAGGGAATGCCAATCCACTCCAGTATTCTTGCCGGGAAAATCCCCATGGACAGAGGAGCCTGTACAATTTAGTACATGAAACTGATTTTTTTTTTTTTCAGTGAAAATACATTGCCAGCACCAAAAATTTATACATATTCCCCCAACTAAATGTAAAATTCAAGAGAGTAAGCATTTTGTTTTGCTCATCGCTGTATCACCAGTATCTAACACAACATCTGGCCCAGAATGGATGCTCAATTAATATATGTTGAGTAAATGGAGGTGTCGTATGTTGGACTCTAAAAAAAGCACGAGGAAATGTAAAATAAAAAGCATTCCACAAAGGAGGAATGACATATTCGAGGTAGCCATAGTATAATGGTTAAGACATGAGAGCTAAAGCCAGTATGTTTGGGTTTGAATCCAGGCTCTATCACTTACCAGCTGTATGGTCTTAAGTGAATTATTTGACTTCTCTGTTGGCTCAATTTCCTCACCTATAAAATGAGAATAATATTATCTCCTATGGTATTTTAAGGATTTAATGTGTCAAGTGAATTCACACTTGTAATACTTGGAATAATACCTAGCATATTGTTTGTTTTTTAGTTGCTAAGCTGTGTCTGGCTCTTTTGTGATCCCATGGACCGCAGCCTGCAAGTCCTGGGATTTCCCAGGGAAAAATACTGGACTGGTTGCCATTTCCTTCTCCAAGGGATTCTCCCAACCCAGGGATTGAATCTGAGTCTCCTGCACTGGCAGGTGGATTCTTTACCACTGACGCACCAGGGAAGACCAACCTAGCATATAGCTTAATGTGTTCAACATACCCTTAATGTGTTCAAGAACTTTTAAAACTTTATGTATTCATATAATACTTTAAATAAAAGTGGAACCTTATTAGATGAAAATAATCCAGCTTTCTAAAGACAACACACAGATTGTTCAATATGGTAGAGGGAACAAACATCTATATCCTTTCTGAGTGAAAGTATTAGTTTCTCAGTCGTGTCCAACTCTTTGTGACTCCATGGACTGTGGCGCACCAGGATTCTCTCTTCATGGAATTCTCCAGGCAAGAATATAGGAGTGGTTTGCTATCCCCTTCTCCAGGGGATCTTCCTGACCCAGGTATTGAACCCAGGTCTTCCACACTGTAGGCAGATTATTCACTGTCTGAGCCACCAGGGAAGCCCCTTTCATTCTAAGGGCCCACTGAAATGACAAGTTTATCAAAGTCTTAGAAAACAAAAAAAGGCATCAACAGCAGACCAGAAAGTATGAAAAAATCCTGGATGACTGAAAACAGATGAGATAAAATTGATGGAGAAAACATACCAGCCCCCAAAATTAAAGTTAACTGGAACCCTTTAAAGAGAAAAGTTTTACTGACACAAAATTACTTTTCCTTCTCTAAACATCTAATCACACTTCTTTGTTTTTCAAGTGCATCACACTTACATAAGCATTCATTATAAGTGCTTTTAAAAAACTGCCTTAAAAAATATGAGTTAAAGAACAGAATAATGTTATATACCTTTACAATGTAAAAATTAACAAGAAAAATTGAGACGTGAGAAAGCAAAAGGAAGTATAAATTCAAAAACATGTCTTTCCTAATGAAGAGTCAACACTCTTATCTAAAATTAATAATTAAATTTAAAAGCAGAGAACAAGAAAAAAAATAATAACCTGAATTTAAAAATAGTCAAAGGACTTGAACAGACACTTCTCCAAAGAGTATATAGAAATGGCCAACAAGCTTAAGAAAAAAATGTTTATCATCACTAATTATCAGAAAAATCCAAATCAAAACCATAATGATAGGGCAGAAATTAACACAACAAACTATATTGTAAATCAACTACACACCAATAGAAAAAATCACAATAAAATGTCACCTCGTATCCATCAGGATGGCTCCTATAAAAAACCTAGAATAACAAGTGTAATCAAAGATGTGGAGAAACTGGTGCCCTGTGTACTACTGGTGGGAATGTAAAATGGTACAGCAGCTATAGAAACCAGTACGGATGTTCCTCAAAAAATTTAAAAAAGTATTTCCATATGATCCAGCAATTCCACTTCTGGCTCCATATATCCAAAAGAACTGAAAGCAGGGAATCCAACAGATATTTGTACACCCACATTCACAGCAGCATTATTCACAATGGCCAAAAGGTGGAGGCAACCCAAGTGTTCACTGACAGATGAATACATAAACTAAATGTGATATACAAACACAAAGAAGTATTATTCAGCCTTAAAAAGAAAGTAAATTCTCATACATGCTACAATATGAATGAATCTTGAAAGTGAAATAAGCCAGTCGCCAAAAGACAAATACTGTATGACTCCATGTATATGAAGTATCTAAGTACTAAGGACTAAGGATTCGCTCAGTCGTGTCCAACTCTTTGCGACTCCGTGGACTGTAGCCCACCAGGCTCCTCCGTCCATGGGATTCTCCAGGCAGGAGTACTGGAGTGGGTTGCCATTTCCTTCTCCAGGGGATCTTCCCAACCCAGGGATCGAACCCAGGTCTCCTGCATTGCAGGCAGACGCTTTAACCTCTGAGCTACAAGGAGTCAAATTCATAGAAACAGAATAGTAGTTGCCAGGGGTTGGGGGTTGGAGGAAGATGGAAGAGTTGTTAATATGTAACTTCAGTTTTGCAAAATGAAAAAGTTCTGGGGATTGGTCACATAACAATGTGAATATAGTTAACACTACTCAACTGTACACTTAAAAATGGTTAAGATAGTCAATTTAAAACATTTTACTATAATTATAAATAAAAGAAAAAGGAGGAGGAGGTATATTATTTAAGCTTCAAATGTAACCACAAGAAAAACTAAAAATTGTGAGGAGAGGAGGCAATGAAAAAGTGCTAAATTCCTTATCTTTCATATTGATCAACAGATATAATAAAAAGAAAGCAAAATTTTAATAGTAGTTAAATCTTGGTGGTGGAAATGGGGATTAGGAGGAGACAAGAGATAGAAAGAAGAGGTACTTTGTAAATATTGAAACCCTTCTGAATGGCATAGATTATTATTAATTTTTCTACCATGTAAAGGTATGATTTTATGATACATGTTACTCTGTAATAAAATAAATATAAATAAAATATAAAACAAAATTTAAATTAGTTATACATAAATAAAATTATTGTTCTAATTATTTTTAAAATGTGTATTTCAAAAAGAAAATTAAAGCAGAAAATAGTTCCTTCCTCTAGTGACATTAAAAGGCAACTTGCTTACCTTAAAGCAATCTTTCTTTCAAATTATCCCCCAGGTTACTATTATGAGGGGGTGAGGATTGGGAGAATACATTTTAGAACTAAATCAGAAGAGAAGAAAAGGCTTCCGCTGAACTTCCCTGGCAAAGAATAAGTGTGACATTATCTCTTTGAATGCAAAGAGAAGAAATTAGTATGATCAGGTGTCATCAAAATATGAGTTTCTTATTAAGGTTCACTCATAGTTACAATTAACACTATGGAAGCATATTTGTAAATAATACAGATTTTTCAGAAACTTTATTTTTCAAGACCTGTAAAATATTTACCAGACTGTGCAAATACTTTTAAAACATGCTTTAAAAATCCTTTAGAAATCATAAGTACATACATCCTAAAGAGACTCAGTGAAGCAGTGAGGCTTTATCAACTGCCACTCCTTAAGTTCCAGGAACTAAAACCTTTAAGGGACTTTTTTTTATAAATACCCCTCTAAGCAATTGGGTAAGCACTATGTTCATTTATCCCACATTCACCAGATCCTTATTATAGTACCAAAACTAAAAATAAACTGCAAAATAAAGATATTACTTCTAAGGTACAAAACAAATTATCCATGGAAGATTTTTTTTTCCTGGTTTTAACTTCAGTGTTGGCATAAATTAGCTTACCACTGGTCTTCAACAATACAGTCTGCTTCACCACAGAGATGCCCAAAATGGTAAATTTAGATATAGTTTTAGCTGAATTTAAAAAAGAAAAAAAAAAAAGCATTTTTAACTGTGCTTCACCAAACAATTTTAAGCATTCATTATGTTCCTATGTTCTAAAATAAAGAATCTAAAGCTTTTCCTTAGGACTAACTTCTTTAAAAAAAAACAACCTGAAAAAAAAAAAACATATTCAGTCCTTTCGCTATTTCAACATAACCTTTTTTCCTAAATTAAATATAGCAGAATCAGAAAAAAATTTTTACTTGCATTCACCAATATAATAGATTTAGGCACGATTATCCATGGCTGTAATACCACTAGGTAAAAGGTGGTGAGGAAATATTTGTACCATCTCAAAGTATCATCCCTCAAATTAATTGTTAATTATAAGAAAGCCAAAATGCAACATCTGTATTTTAATAGTCAAGGAGATAGAAAAGAACTATGAAATATGAATTTGACAATAAAGTAATCTCAAAAAGACCCATCAATATATTAACAGGGCAAAGGGAAACTTCTCTGAAGAGTAAGACTCAACTTTGTATTGTGGTTTACTAAGCCTCAGTATTATCATCCATAAAATAGAAATGATATCTACTTCTCAATATTGTTTAAAAAAAAATTAGCGTTTTTTGCCAATTGTATTTGTAAGAATTTAAAAGACCGATAAGATGTAATGGAATCATAAGGAAAAATGCTTCATTTGTACACTGTTATTGGGAATGTCAATTGATACATTTTTGGAGGACAATATCAAGTTTTAAAATAGGCATATCTTCAACCATGCAAGAATATATATTAAATAAGGATATTCCTTCAACATGACTTGATAGAGCAATTTAATGAAAATTCATCAACCAGAAAAAAAGATAATATAAATGATGGTGTAACAATAGTATGCAAGACTATGTGCCAATTATACAGAAAGAGGCAGATTGCTCTATGTGTATCTACCTGCTTATCTGTCTATCCCGACATGGAAAAGTGATCATGAATGAAAAAACTCAAGGTACAGAAACACATATAAACATGTGAACACATTTATAGGAAAAATAAACATGTGTGTATATGTATACATATAATACATTGATATGATGTAGAATATCCCCAACTGTTAACAATGCCCTCCTCAGGAAGTGAGAGTGAGAGGTTATGGGGGAACTTTCTACTTTATATATTTCTGTATTTTAAAAATTAACTCTGGTGCCTCATCTTTATGATCTGTAGTCGGCTGCTAGTGGCATTTTTGTTCCTATCATTCTTCTCAGCCATATTCCTACATAGGTTAGCTGTCTGTCACGTACAGTGCTGGGGACACAGAGCAGGCACACAAGAAACAGCTGTTCAATTGCTTCTGGACATTTCCATCTGGATGCCCCCAAAGCAAATTTTGATTACTTGTTCAGGGAATTAATTACCTTCTCTAATAAATCTCTTATTTCTCTATTCCCTAGTCTCTCCAAATGAGAAAATCCAAGTCAGATTCAGACCCTCTCTCTTTTCCACAAGCAATCACTCTCTAATTCATAATGATTCCCCCCCCCCCGAAATCACCCCAAATCCACATCCTCTTTTCCATCTCAGAATCTCTCACCTGGACTCCTTCCAAAGCCTCCAGATAAAGTTTCATCCATTGCTCATTCATCTACTACACTGGTTCCAAGAGTGATCTTTCTAAAATAAAAATCTAAATCATACATCCCTTACTTAAAATCTTCACCAATGAGAAATAGTCTGAAGTCCAAAGTATGATATTCGAGTCTTCCTCATCCAGTGCCTGTAACCTTCTTACTAGCTCACTTATCAGTGCCCACTATACACGTTATGTCCTAATGAGAAATGACTATGGGACTAACAACTAAATCCATCTTAACTCCCCAAGCATATCATGCAGCTGTGCAATGCCTGGAATGACCTCCCACCCAACATCGTAGTCCACCAGACAAACAAACTTATCCTTTAATAGCCTCAAACACTGCATCCTCTAGGAGGGCTTCCCTCAACCCAAACTCCTCCCCAAGAGCCATCCGTACACATAAACACACACATACACACACACACACACACCACTTTATGAACTTTTTAAAGTCTTTCCTCCTACAAGTCTCTTGGTTCCTCAAGGGCAGAGCCTTATACCTACCTCGACATCCTCTGTGACCACTCTGGTACCATGTACCTGGCTCAGAGTAATTGTTCAACAGTATTTATTAAACTGAGTTGAAACACCCTTTGGTAAAATGTGAAATCCTAAACAAGATTGGGTTTTCTAAAATCTGTGTTTTGATTAGGCTCATTTGAATCATGAAAGAAACAAACACTCAAGTAATCTTAGAAAGAGGGTCCAGGAGCTGTATTAGAAAGCTATCAAGAAACATTGCTTTTTTTTCTCATTTCCTCAGCCCTTCAGTTTGCACATGGCAAGCCTGGCCTCACCAGCGTCTCTGGTAACTCTTCAGCTTCAGTTCTCGCTGCTGACAAGCGGTTTATCTCCACATTATCTAATCCAAATTTCTGAGAGGGTTGTTTTGGGTTTGGCAGCAGGCCACCATGCCCTTTCTCTCTCTCTGGTGAAGCTATGGATCTGCTGCCTCTGCTCAGTGCCGGGCCAGACAGTCTAGGACCAATAACTGACCTTCCCCTAACTTTCAACTCAATATATCATTCTTATTTCCTTAGAACCCATACTGGAAGTATATCTCTAAAATTATTTTGTAATACTTTTAAAAACACGTCTTGCCAAGACTTGTCCACAGTGAGAAAATCCTGCATACTTCGTCACTGAACCAGCTATACTTTCCAAATATGTAAGGAGCTCATCCCATTTTGTTTGTAGTTGTGCACTGAAAGAATCCTCTGGATTTGTAACTGCTCAACAGCGGAGGTTTACAAAGCTTTTCGCAAAATTTCTCTTATGTTTATTATGCAAGGAAATGAGTAGTCCAGATATTTTCTTGTTAAATTCTACCCCGTAATATCCAGTAACTTTATATAAGGATAGCACACACAATGGCAATCTACCACTAACCCACAAAACCTGTTTCTCCTCCTCCAAACTAACAGTAGGTAATGATTGAAGAAAGGCAGGCTACGCAGTGACAAGCTCTTGGGAAGAGGAGTACAGGCCAGGAGACAGGCACTCTTAGGTGGTACACAATAAACTCACATTCTCAGGGCTATTAATCTTCTGCTTAAAAACTCGAAAAGGGCTAATTAAATATCTTTTATATCTAGGGAGACAGCACAGTTGCACTAAGAACAAATTTAACATGAGAACACTAAACATCATTGAAAGGGGCAGCAATTCATTCACTAAAAAATTCTGGTTATTCCAAGATTTCAATATTCACTGGAAAGAAATATTATTAGAAGGGGATAAGGGGGAAACTCTCCCATAACAGCCATTCTGATGATGTGAAAGAAAAGAAACTTTTTCATATGCAGATTGTCCTCACACTTCGTGATGGTAAGGGAAGAATTTTCTATTTAAAAACCAGGCAGGTGTTCTAGACAGCCAACCTGTTTATTTAACTATCCTTACTGGTGACTCATTTTAGTTTCATCTGTAGTAATGAGCAGCTGACTACACAATATAATAACCATCAGTTTGGGCTATTGTTAATAAACATATAATCTTAACAGATCTAATTTCAGAGGTCAGAAATTGGAACAATTTGGAGTGCTGATGTTGTCTTCAAATGAGGCTTGAAATGAAGGCACTATTAGAAAGCTTTCATTGAATAAAGGCACTAAATGGCAAGAGGTTGATTCACTACTAATCAAAATTCATAGGTTTTTAAAAATAAGCAAAAAAAAATTTTACACTGAGTGTCTTGGAGACATTTTAGTCAAGCATTAATAGGGTTATAAGTCCTTATCCTCCTTTAAAAAAAAAAAAATAATTAGAGCAGTACCTACATTCTAAAGTAGAGCAGACTTAGATTTCTTTGCAAGGACAAGGCAATGGCACCCCACTCCAGAACTCTTGCCTGGAAAATCCCATGCACGGAGGGGCCTGGTAGGCTGCAGTCCACGGGGTCTCGAAGAGTCGGACACAACTGAGTGACTTTGCTTTCACTTTTCACTTTCATGCATTGGAGAAGGAGATGACAACCCACTCCAATGTTCTTGCCTGGAGAGTCCCAGGGACGGGGGAGCCTGGTGGGCTGCCCTCTATGGGGTCGCACAGAGTCGGACACGACTGAAGTGACTTAGCAGCAACAGCAGCAGCAGAGGCCTATTTGGGCCTGTACGGTATCAGTGGTAAAACATCAGCCTGTCAAGGCAGGAGTCACTGGTTCGATCCCTGGGTAGGAAAGATCCCCTGGAGAGGGAAATGGCAAACAGTATTCTTGCCTGGAAAATTCCATGGACAGAGGAGTCTGGTAGGCTACTATCCATGGGCTCGCAAAGAGTCCAATACAACTGAGCAATTAAGCACAAGGCCTATTTGCAATTGTCAAACTAATAAAAACAGGAGAAAAAAGGAAGAAGCACTATTTTCATGATTCATAGTTGGAATCGTTGAAAACTACCTAAATTCAATGTCAAGAGTCAGAAAAGTAAACCGGTGAACTAAAAATAATAGTTTAACAATAAATATGAGAGGCATAGGGGAGCAAGGAAGCAGAGGGTAGGGTGTACCCAGTTTATCATCTTTCGGAGGAAGGAATCGCTAGATACCATCTAAAGCTGATAAATCACAAAACGGAAGTATAAAACTTTAAAGTAAGAAATAAAGGCAATCTCCAGAAGAACAAGAAATGAACTATCAATAATAGTTAACTCTTGAGGTCGGGAGGACTGGATGGGGAACACTTTTCATTTTATATTTTTGAACAATTTGTCCATTCCTACTGTGTGTGTGTGTGTGTGTGTGTGTGTAAATCTAGCTTTTTAAAACTGTCAATAATCAGACACTATAAAAAAAGAAAATGTACTATATTTCATTCTCTGCACCTAACAACTCACAGGCTGTCAACTTTATAAAAGAGAGCAGATTCTAAAGTGAAATATTTCATCTGTCCAAGATAAGGTAAAGGAAACAAAGCATTTTTTTTTCCAGTGCAAAGTACAGAGCTAGTGTTTTCAAATCAAGACTTCCTTGATCAATTTAAGCAAAACCACTGTTACTGTCCAAAATAACTCCTTTAACTACTCCTGAATACAGTCAAGCTAATAAACAGAGTCCGAGGCTTCACTGCAGCAAACAAAATAATAAATCCTTTTATCAAATCAATAAGACACATAGGAGCTTATATTTTCTTTGAAATCAAAACAAGGGAGGCATTTTGAAAGTTTGCTATCTTCACTGATCCTCTCAGGAATGTAAAAGTATGCACTGCAGTTTCAAACCTCCTAGTGCTTGAGTTTTTTTTTTTTTAAGCAATTTACTTCTGCTTGGACAAGCAGTTACGACAGGCCACAGAAGTTGGGTTTTCTGTTAGCCCTCAGTTTCAAACCTTTAAGCTCACACTAATAGTTCAGCTTTCTAATGTTCCTAAATGTAATTATCTCAAAAAAAATTTCACACCTCAACTGAACTCAAAGGAAGGGGGACACTTCAGATTACTGATTATGGAATATGATTTAATACTGTGATTTTAGGACTGGGTTATTTTTGGTAACCACAGTAGTTGTAACTTAGGTGATAATATGAATAAAGATCACAGATTTTAAAACTGCTTACTCTCACCCTCTTCTCTTCTTGCAGGACAAGACTTAAAAAAAAGACTTAAAGCAACACTGACAAAGAAGTGTTCACGAATTTTAATTTACACATACACAACCTAATCTAGGCGAGACCTAGTACCTAATGCATATCCCTGAAAACACATCAACTTTACTCAAATATAACCCCTACGTCTAATATACTGGCAGCCTGATGATATTCCTGATACATGTCGGGAACAAGACAAATCTGACTTAGAAAACCAGAGGCTATAGGCCTGCTGGTAATCAAAAGGGTCAGCAAACGGAAGCAATTCCGTCTTTAAAACCTAATAGTAAACTTAGTTAACTAAGGCATCACTCAGAATCAACTCTCAACTCCCAATACATCCAGACTTAAAAGACGTAAAGCTCTTCGTAAATCTTAGTAGGCGAGTCTCTCAAACCCACCAGGGGGACCTACTTACTCCAAGGCTCCTCCCCTGGACCCTACTCAGGATTCTCAGCCGTGCGGTTCCAGGGCGTCCTGCACCACCACTGGGTGGTGGTGTCCCCATCCAGTGCCCGGTGTTCCTCCCCCGACCACTCGGTCATCCATCCCGAGTCCCCCGGACTAGCCCGCCCAAACCATTCCTCCCACATCTCCAGCCCCACATTCGCCCCTCCTCCAGGCCAAGCCGAGCTGGTCTTTCTCCACCCCTGCCACCCCCACCGCAGGACACTCACCCGCGGTAGTAGGCTTTCACCCGGACCTGGTGAGAGTGGTCCCCAATGCCGCCGCCTGCGATCGGGTGAGACATGGTGCTGCTGTCTCTCTGGGTCGGCATCTCCTTATTCCCCCGCCTCGCCGGAGGCCGAGGGTTCGGGGGGCGCGCCGGGCGCCGCAGGGGACTCCGCAGCTCGAGCCTCCCGCAGAGCCGCGGCTGTCCTTTCGCCTACCTGTCGTCCCCGCCCGCGGCGCGGACCCAAGTGTCGCCTCGCCCGGGCAGCCGGAACCGCACGGCTCCTCCCACCGCCGGCGGCCGGCTCTGCCTCTACGGCCACCCGGGCCCTGCACGCCTCCCGCCTCCGTCCCTCCCACCTCGCTCGCTCCAAAGGCCCACATTCCGGGGGAGGGCGGGTGCAACCATTGATCCAAATCAAGAAGCCTCAATGTCCGGCTGAACCATTCTTACGGGAGTAAGGCAAAGGGGAGGGAGGATGGGGGAGGTGCTGAACATCATATCATATTCCCCGGCAGGGGGCCTTTTGTGGGAGCTGTAACTGAGAGAACGTGAAGATTCAAATAATTATACTTTTGTAAAAAGCCCTCCCTACAAATATGGTTGGAGACAAGTGCTGCGGCATCTCACCCCAGTTTCCTAACTTGGTCGCGTCCGCGGTCAGCCGACTGGGGACTCGGAGAAGATTTAGAGTGCGGGTTTCTGGGATTTGGAGTCCCCGTGGAATTCTGGGACTTGAGGTTCCTTACGCGTAGAGAGCCCCGCCTTCTCTCTGTCTGTCTCCGGCTCGTGCCCCAGGAGACTTTGGCGTGCAAATCCTGAATCCACCTTGGGCATCCGAGGACATTGGAAATGATTGGGATTCGTCACAGTCTAGACTTTCTTCTCTGCTGAATTCTCCTTCCAATTGCATAAATCATCTCAATTATACAGTACCTTTTTGGGAAAGAATTTGATTAAGGGCTCAGCATGCGAAGAGTTGACTCATTGGAAAAGACTCTGATGTTGGGAGGGATTGGGAGCAGGAGGAGAAGGGGACGACAGAAGATGAGATGGCTGGATGGCATCACTGACTCGATGGACGTGAGTCTGAGTGAACTCCGGGAGTTGGTGATGGACAGGGAGGCCTGGCATGCTGCGATTCATGGGGTCGCAAAGAGTCGGACACGACTGAGAGACTGAACTGAACTGATAGCGTCTTTTCGGAGAAGGCAATGGCAACCCACTCCAGTACTCTTGCCTGGAAAATCTCATGGATGGAGGAGCCTGGTAGGCTGCAGTCCATGGGGTCGCGAAGAGTCGGACACGACTGAGCGACTTCACTTTCACTTTTCACTTTCATGCATTGGAGAAGGAAATGGCAACCCACTCCAGTGTTCTTGCCTGGAGAATCCCAGGGACGGAGGAGTCTGGTGGGCTGCCGTCTATGGGATCTTACAGAGTCGGACACGACTGAAGCGACTTAGCAGCAGCAGCAGCAGCATAGCGTCTTTTATGGAAAGAATGTAGTATAATAAATAAAATGTAATAATAAATGTAATGAAGAAACTCAGTTAGAAGGTATGATGGAAGACTTGACCTTTCTTCCTTCTGCTTTCCCCATATCTTGGCCCTTGTATATTGCCCTTGCATGGAACAGGTGCACAATGAATATTTAGCCAATCAGTCAAGGCATCCAACTAGCCATGCATCATCATTTATTTATTTATGGCTGCACTGGGTCTTTGTTGCTGCACGGGGACTTTCTGTAGTTGCAACAAGCAGGGGCTACTCCTCGTTGAGGTGCGATGGCTTTTCCCTGCTGTGGCTTCTCTTGCTGCAGAGCAGTGGCTCTGGCTCTTAGTTGCTCCCTCTGTATGTGGGATCTTCCTGGACCAGGGATTGAACCGTGTGCTCTGCATTGGTAGGCAGATTCTTAATCACTAGACCAAGTACCAGGGAAGCCTACATCAGCATTTTTTAACATCATTAAAACATTGTTAACATCGACTGTTGTTCATAGTAGCTTTGCCAACTTACATTCCCATCCTAACACTATTTTTATTATTCATTGCTAGTGTATAGAAATACAATCAGTTTGGTATATATCTGAATCCTGGGTTGGATTACTGCATTCATTCATTAGTTCTAATAGTATTTTGATGAATTCATTAGAATTTCCTTTGTACAAGATTATGCCATTTAAGAATACAAATAGACTAACATCTCCCTTTCCAATCTGTATATCTTTTATTTTTCTTGTCTGATTGCATTAGCTAGAAGCTATTGTATTATGTTGAATAGAGAAGTATGTGAACATTCTTGTCTTATTCTCAGTCTTCTGTGGATAGTTTTAGTCTTTCACCATTAGATGTGATTATTGCTCTGGATTTTTTTTTTGTAGATGCCTTGTATCAGGTTAAGGAAGTTCCATTCTATTCCTAATTTTTTGCCTATTTTTATTATGAAGGGTGTTGGGTTTTGTTTAGTGCTTATTCTGTGTCTCGAAGTAGGCAATGGCATCCCACTCCAGTACTCTTGCCTAGAAAATCCCATGGACGGAGGAGCCTGGTAGGCTGCAGTCCATGGGGTCGCTAAGAGTCGGACATGACTGAGCGACTTCGCTTTCACTTTTCACCTTCATGCATTGGAGAAGGAAATGGCAACCTACTCCAGTGTTCTTGCCTGGAGAATCCCAGGGACGGGGGAGCCTGGTGGGCTGCCGTCTATGGGGTCCCACAGAGTCGGACTGAAGTGACTTAGTAGTAGTATTCTGTGTCTATTGAGATTCTCATGTAGTTCTGTGCTTTATTCTATTGATGTGACGCTATGCTATGCTATGCTAAGTCACTTCAGTCGTGTCCGACTCTGTGTGACCCCATAGACGGCAGCCACCAGGCTCCCCCGTCCCTGGGATTCTCCAGGCAAGAACACTGGAGTGGGTTGCCATTTCCTTCTCTAATGCATGAAAGTGAAAAGTGAAAGTGAAGTCGCTCAGTCATGTCCGACTCTTCGCGACCCCATGGACTGCAGCCTACCAGGCTCCTCCGTCCATGGGATTTTCCAGGCAAGAGTACTGGAGTGGGGTGCCATTTCCTTCTCCGATTGATGTGATATGTTACACTAATTTTTGGATGTAAGTCAATCTTGCATTCCTGGGAAAAATCCCTCTTGGTTATGACATATCCTTTTTATATTGTATGTTGCTAGATTCAGTTTGCTAATATTTTGTTGAAGAATTTTGAATCTACTCATAAGCAGAGTAGAAACTGGTTTCCTTCAGTTTTTTTTAATTTTTTTCTGGCTGTGTTGGGTATTTATTAATGTATGCAGGCTTTCTCTAGTTGCAGCAAACGGGCTTCACACTGCAGTGGCTTCTCTTGCTGTGAAGCACAGGCTCTAAGTGCATGGTCTTCAGTAGTTGCTGTGCCTGAGCTCAGTAGTCAAGTAGGCTCATGAGCTCTAGAGCACAGGCTCACTAGCTGTGGTGCATGGGCTTAGTTGTCCTGAGACATGTGGGATCTTGCCAGACCAGGGATCAAACCTGTGTCCTCTGCCTTGGCAGGTGGATTCTTTACTACTGAGCCACCAGGGAAGACCCCTTTTAGTTTTTAAAATGTATTTATAACTGCTGCTTTGCAGTCTTTGTCTGCTATGTCTTATATACTGCTGCTGCTGCTAAGTCACTTCAGTCATGTCCGACTCTGTGCAACCCCATAGACGGCAGCCCACCAGGCTCCCCCGTCCCTGGGATTCTCCAGGCAAGAACACTGGAGTGGGTTGCCATTTCCTTCTCCAATGCAGGAAAGTGAAAAGTGAAAGTGAAGTTGCTCAGTCGTGTCCGACACTTAGCGACACCATGGACTGCAGCCCACCAGGCAAGAGTACTGGAGTGGGGTGCCATTGCCTTCTCCCATACATGTCCTTTCAAAGACAGTTTCGGTGTGTACGGGTCACATTGCCTGTTTCTTTGTATGTCTCATGTTCTTTTTGTTGTTGTTGCAAACCGTACCTTTCCACTGTAGCAACTCTGAAGACTGATCCAAACCAGCTCCTTGGTGGCTGTGGTTGTTTGCTTGTTTGGTTTTGAGTTGACCAGACTAGGTCACTGGAGTCTGTTTCCTCCACAGTGTGCAGCCTCTAGTGTCTCTCCTCAGAGGGTATAGCTTTGGCATGCACACTGTCACCCTAACTCCTGGTCCCTCCTCTGGGGGATGACAGTGATTTTAGTCTGATTCTCTTTGTCTCTTCTCCTCAACTCCCTATCAAGCTTTTGGCTGGGGTTTAGCTCCCAGATGTTAGCCTCCGCTAATTGGCAACTGATTGCTCCAGTGTTTTTGATAATGCCTTGGCCACCTCATGCGAAGAGCTGACTCATTGGAAAAGACTCTGATGCTGGGAGGGATTGGGGGCAGGAGGAGAAGGAGACGACAGAGGATGAGATGGCTGGACAGCATCACTGACTCGATGGACGTGGGTTTAGGTGAACTCTGGGAGTTGGTGATGGACAGGGAGGCCTGGCATACTGCGATTCATGGGGTCACAAAGAGTTGGACACGACTGAGCGACTGAACTGAACTGAACTGGGGCATAAAATTGTTTCACAGTCTGATCCAGTGGTTGTTTTTTTATTTATAATTTCTACCAGTTAGGGTTGTTGCATTGGGGAGAATATAAGGGAGCTTCTCATGTGTCCATTCTGGAAGTGCTATGACATTAACTTTTAAAGTCAATTTGATGTAATTAAAATTAGATAAAGCACACACAGTTAAACATATAGGATGATCAGGGTGTAGAGATTATGTCATTTTTAGTAACAGAATATGAGATACTATCTCAGTTTAAAGAAAATGGGACTCTGTAAAAGGGTTTAAAAGGAACCTAGCATCACATTAATCATATCTTTAGGGAAATTTGGCTTCCTTTCTACAGACTGAGCTAGCAAGAAAATGTCTAATCAGAATAGGTAGACCTTTATATTCAATCTTTTTTTTTTAATTAGAGGATAATTGTTTTACAATATTGTGTTGGCCTCTGCCATATAGTCATGAATCAAACACAGGTATACATATGTCCCCTCCTTCCTAAACCCCCTCCCACCTCCACCCCATCCCACCCCTCTAGGTTGTCACAGAGCACTGGGTTGAGCTCCCTGTGTCACACAGCAAATTCCCACTTGATATCTATTTTAAATATGGTAATGTATATGTTTCCATATTACATTATTCTCTATTGTATTCTATTATTCTATACAGATTGAAGTAAGTCATAAGGAGAAAGACAAACATTGTATATTAACGCATGCATGTGGAATCCAGAAAGATGGTACAGATGAACCTATTTGCAAGGCAGCAGTGGAGATGCAGACACAGAGAGCAGACTCCTATTCAGTCTTAACGAGCCCCACCAGTGTGCTCTGAAGCCAAAATCAAATATGAAAATTTATGTGCCATGTTCTTTATGTCAGGTGATAAATCCTGCTGCTGGATCTTTGATTTCTGTTTCTCAACTGAGAATCATATGATCCAAAAATGGAAAGTCAATGGTAGACATTCTGAAAAAGCCTCTGACAGTCCTTTTTCTTTCTGTTGTATTGAGTTGGCCAAAAAGTTTGTTCGGAATGAACTTTTTGGCCAACCCAATACTTAAAATGGTGCTTATTAACACCTGCAGTTTTGAAAACCTGCCTTCCTTAACTTACCATTCTTTAGTGGTTTCACTAAGCATGTGATAATGTCACTAAAAGGGGAGAAAAGTGTTTAAACTGCAAGTCCTAACCATTTGGACGGACTTTATGACCTGTGGAGATAAATATTGGGTGGACTGAGCTGAATGATACCTACTTTTGGCTTACTACAATTACTTTAATTGAAAAAAAATTAATTAATGCTCAAATCCATCAGCTTAAGGGATTTAAAATATTTTTGTCCAGCATTCTCTCATTTTGTCATTATCAGAATGCTTGTCCATATGTCCAGAAATAAACTGCTGAAGGAATAAATGACAGACACAGGTCCTATGTAATTGTGTCCTAATAGTATCACATTCGGAGGAGGCAATGGCACCCCACTCCAGTACTCTTGCCTGGAGAATCCCATGGATGGAGGAGCCTGGTAGTCTAAGAGTCGGACACGACTGGGCGACTTCACTTTCACTTTTCACTTTCATGATTGGAGAAGGAAATGGCAACCCACTCCAGTATTCTTGCCTGGAGAATCCCAGGGACGGGGGAGCCTGGTGGGCTGCCGTCTATGGGGTCGCACAGAGTTGGACACGACTGAAGTGACTTAGCAGCAGCAGCAGTATCACATTAATTGTTTTACTTAACCTTGAAGAGCAGCAGTCATGACCCAAACTCCTGATTGGAGTCCTGACATCTGAAGTTAGTGAGAGAGTTTAGTTTGTATTCTGTGAATTAACTTTACTGAGTTAGCATAGATAGCAAACAATACCCCCATGACTCCCCTTCCCCCTTCTTTCTCTTATACCCTTTCACGGCCCTATTGACATCGCCCGCTTTATCTGGGTACTCCCTTCACTCCAGCCACATACATTTATTTCCACTGCCCTTCCCCAGTCTCACTCCCACACTACAGATAATGACATATAACAGTTTGAGCCTTAATTTGTTTTGCCTGAAATAAAACGGCTTTGTTTTAATGAACTATCAATGGAGAGTCCCATGAAGCAGAGGAGTCAGCAAAATAAATGAATAAATGAGGTAAAACCAAACATGTACTTAATGAAAGTTACTGAATAGCCAAAGAGGTCTGAGAAATCTCAACATAATTAACTCCTATGGGGTTTACTGGTGCAGTCACTATGCTCTGTCCTTCTTTTTAAGAAAGTTACAATCCAGATAGGATATCAGGACATATACCAATGAAGAGAAGAACAAGGCAGATGGGAAACTCTGCACCAGTAAATGACAAAGAATGATTATAACAGCTCTTGAATGCTACCTCGTCTTCTTCAGGAACCAGAAGAATCCACTTCTGTCTGGCTTGACTGAACAGCACAAAGTTGACTAGTAAATGACAGGTTGAAAAAGCCTCCATCAAAAAAAAAAAACAAACAAACTTTTGGGACTTCCCTCGTGGTCCAGTGGCTACAACTCTGTGTTTCCAATGCAGGGGATCCAGGTTCAATCCCTGGTCAGGGAACTAGATCCCACATGCTTCGACTAAGACTTGGCACAGTCAAATAAATAAATACTGAAAAAAAACTTTAAGAACAACAAAAATATACAGCCTTCTTTTAGAAGTATCAGTTTAATGATGTTGGCATACCAAGTATGCTGTCCCTAACAATAATCAACCATTAAATGTAAGCTACCCTCCAATTTGAAAAGACAAACCTGTTTTTGAGGATGGCATTTCCAATTGAAAATGTAAGTTTATCTAATAAATTCTTCCCACTCCAGCAGCTCAGCACCCCAGCACTGGCTTCCTTCAATAACCGAGTTCTGTCTCAGTCTCTGGAGTAAATTCCTCTCCCCTACAAGGTTGCCAACCCCTCTCCCCTCTCACGGAGGACTAGCTCATTTTCTCTACCACCTCCACCTATTTTCCACTGGACTCAAATCTTTTCATATCGAATTTCTGCTGACCTTGAATTAAACCACATCCTATTTTGGGCACAGAGAAATCAAGGGAAAAAGCAGAGCCCATAGCCTGTAATGATTTTGGGCTGCTTAATCACATGTACAATGTCAAAGGGAACAGCACTTCAGAGATAAAGCTGCCTGTTAGCTTACCTTCACACTGTGCTTATCACCCTGAGACTTAGGCATGAGGTATTTTACTGAATTGGTATGGCTTCCCATTCTGGATAATATAACAAATTATGAATCAATCCATGTTATTCTTCAGTCATTCAGTCGTGTCTGACTCTTTGTGACCCCATGGACTGCAGCGCTCCAGGCTTCACTGTCCTTCACTATCTCCTGCAGTTTGCTCAGATTCATGTCCACTGAGTCAGTGATGCCATCAAACCATTGCATCCTCTGTTAGCCTCGTCTCCTCCTGCTCTCAACCTTTCCTAGCATCAAGGTCTTTTCCAATGAGCTGGCTCTTCACATCAGGTGGACAAAGTATCAGAGCTTCAGCTTCAGCATCAGTCCTTTCAGTGAATATTCAGAGTTGATTTCCTTTAGGATTGACTGGTTTTATCTCCTTGATGTCCAAGGGATTCTCTAGAGTCTTCTCCAGCACCACAGTTCGAAAGCATCAGTTCTTCAGCACTCAGCCTTTTTTATGGTCCAACTCTCATATCTGTACATGACTACTGGAAAAACCATAGCTTTGACTAGATAGACCTTTGTTGGCAAAGTAATGTCTCTACTTTTTAATGTGCTGTCTAGGTTTGTCATAGCTTTTCTTCCAAGGAGCAAGCATCTTTTAATTTCATGGCTGCAATCACCATCCACAGTGATTTTTGAGCCCAAGAAAATAAGATCACAGACTTTTGAAGCAAAGTGACCATCTTGCCTAGGTGCCTCAAGAGCAGGAATCTTACCTTCTAAGTTCTTTTTGGCACTGAGAAAATTGTTGGTATTCCACAAACATTAAATTATATTGAAATAATTTTCGGTTGGTTTATGTCCACTTAGATACAAGATTAACCTTAGTGTCAGAGGAGGGAAGCTGACGACACCAAACAAGCAGAGCAAGTCTTTATTTCAGCTTTGCCTTGTTAAAGCTATGACCTGAAAAGTTAGTTCAACTTGCTGAGCGATCTGTTTACTCAAGTCAAACAGGACTCCTAAGAAAGTGAGTCTCCTTTTACCAACATGGACTCTTCCAATAAGAATCATGGGATGGTAGAATTAACTAGCTGGGAGTTACTTTGGCTTCTCAAACTCTGATAAACATAAAAATTGGGCCTGGGGTTTTGTTAAAATGCACATTCTGATTTAAAATGTCTAATGCTGCTGGTCTCCCTGAAAGCAGCTTGAAGAGCAAAAAATCTAAGCCTCGTTTTACAAATGAAGTCCAAAGTACTGAAATGGCAATGACTTGTATCATTGTTCCAATGTTTTCCATTCTTAAGCATAACATGAATTTGAAACAAGGACTGGTTTCTGGCGGATGAGGAAAAGAAAATTAACTTCACAAAATTCTTAGTTTTTATTTCTTTTCTCTTTGTTTTCCATGATCTAATCACATGCTAAAATGTTGTCTGGATTCATTGTTATTAGAGAATCACTATAATCTACACATAATCTATTCTTATCATAATCCATTAACAGGCTCACTGTGTCCCAGTAGGTGCAAGACCATGTTCTGAATATCCTATCATTCTGTTCAGCCACCTTTTCTATTTTACTTCTGTTAAACAATTCCAGGTGAGATGGTTATGTTCTGCAACACTGTTCAACATGAGGCTAGATTATTCCATCTTCTTCCTCCACCTAGTAACTGGAAAGCAAGCTTGTGATAAGAGAAACAGGATCTCTTTCTCTACTCTCTTTTTTCTTTTTTTCTTCCTCTTTTTATTTTCGTTCATGCCGCATGAGGCACAGGATCTTCATCCCCCCACCAAGGATTGAAGCCCTTGCCCACTGCAGTGGAAGACTTAACCACTGGAGCTCCAGGGAAGTCCCTCTTTCTCTACTTTCTGACTCAGTGATTTAAAAACTACAGCTCAAAGTTCCCTTGAGGGATAGCTTAATTTACTGGGTCCTCAGGAGAATTCTACAAATCTTCTTTATCCTTTTAGCAGGATTTTAAAACTTTCAATAGCAATATTAAGAAATAGTTAAATATGTACCTTGAAAGTGAAAGCTAGTCACTCAGGCATGTCCAACTCTTTGTGATCCCATGGACTGCAGCCTGCCAGGCTCATCTGTCCATAGAGTTCTCCAGGCAAGAACATTGGAGTGGGTAGCCATTCCTTTCTCCATGGGATCTTCCTGACCCAGGGATTGAACCCAGGTCTCCCTTGTTGCAGGCAGATTCTTTACTGTCTGAGCCACCAGGGAGGCCCTGAAATATGTATGTGTACTAATTATTAGTTCTCTGGTATCTCCTTTCCTTTATAAAAACAAGTAGAGGGTCACTAGCAATTGTCCAAAGGAAAGAAGGTACTTATCACTTCGAGCCTCTCACCCTGAGCCTCTAGGGAAAAACAGAATGAAACTTTAAACCTAATAGCTTCTTATTTTAAAAATGAATTATATAAAAACACAAATAATATCAGGAAACATCTATTGCATGTCCACTAGGTACAAAGCTCTAAATGTCATATAATAAATGTAAGTGCAAATTTTGCCCCTGGCTCTAGCTAGGGCACCCTCATTAGGAAGTTCACACATAAACCTGTGACAAATAACAATTCAAGATTACATAAAAATCCAAAGCAATAGGGCAGTACAAAACAAATTGCTAATTTGTGGAAGAGCAAATAATAGCTATAGAATTCAGAGAAAGGAGTGATTATGCCCAACTAAGGTGGAAAAAAAATTTTTTTTAAATCTCTGATAGCAGTTATCTGAGAAGATAAGAGTGGTATGAAACAGAGGTAGTTGTCTTTCATTGGGAGAGAACTTTATCAAGGCCTAACTGAAAAAATGCTTTATCGAGGACTAACTGAAAACAATCCTTTGTTAAGCTGTAAAGTCATAATGTAATTTCAAAGAGACCTGGGATCCTCTGGCAAATTAACATGAGATAGACCACAGGCCTTTTAGTCTTTTAAGCTCTGCGTTTCCTGGAAAATGGAAAATGAGAGGGTTCATGATCTCTGTACAGAATTCCATGGACTGTATAGTCCATGGGGTCGCAAAGAATCGACATGACTGAGCGACTTTCACTTCACTTCATGATCTCCGAGTCCCATTCCAGTCTAGGACTGTAAGATTCTGGGACCCCTTGGAAACTTCTGGGACCCCTGAAAAACTTACTAGACTGTGACATCATGTATTGACATAAAACTTTCCCAGCACCTAACAAAGTCTATGGGACTTGGTATTTGGAAGTTGACCATAGGATTCTCAAATCAGCTTTTCATTCATTTAACATGTTTGCTGAGGGTTTACTAGGTCATGGTCCCCTCTGAGACACGCAGGTAGGAATGCAAAAAATCTTGCCCTCAAGGAGCTCACCTTAACAAATACGTGTCAATATTTACTTAAAAACACATATTCTCTGTCATCTCTTCCACTCCTGTAAATCTATTTTATTTCAAAATAAAAATTTAGAAAGTGTAAACCAAAAAACAAACAAAATTCCACACATGACAACCTGCTCCAGGATTCTTGCCTGGAAAATTCCATGAACAGAGGAGCCTGGTGGTCCATTGCGTTGCAAAGAGTCGGATATGACCACATACACATTCAGATATATAAGTAACTCTCATAACTAAAAAAGACAATTCAGTTTCTCTTTGTGAGCAAAGAGTTCCCCACAACTCAGTGGGGAAAATAATAGTTTTGGGGGGCAGGGGGTTGGAGTTAATTTGTTTTAACAGATGATGCTGAAAAAATTGAATATCTATACATGAAAGAATGAAGTTGGACTTGTATCTAAACCATTTAGAAAACTTAGCTCAAAATAGATCAAAGATTTAAGTATAAGAACTAAAATTATAAAACTCTTAGAAAGAAACACAGTAGTAAATCTTTGTGACCTTAGATTAGGTAAGGGATTCTTAGATTGTCACCAAAACTACAACTAGCAAAAGAAAAGGTAAATTGAACTTCATCAAAATTAAAAATGCTGGTATTTCTTAAGGATACATCCAGAAAGTGAAAAGTCTTCTCACAGAATGGGAGATATTTGCAAATCAGATGTCTGATAAGGTGGTGCAGTGGTAAAGAATTTGCCTGCTAATGCAGGAGACTCTAGAGATTTGACCCCTGGCTGGGGAAGATCTCCTGGAGTAGGAAATGACAACCCACTCCAGTATTCTTGCCTGGAAAATTCCATGAACAGAGGAGCCTGGTGGTCCATCCCATTACAAAGAGTCAGATACGACCACACACACATTCAGATATATAAGTAACTCTTATAACTAAAAATACAATTCAGTTTCTCTTTGTGAGCAAAGAATTTAAATACATTTCTGCAAGGAAGACATAAAAATGGCTATAAAAACCATGAAAAATATTTATTATTAGTCATTAGGGAAAGGCAGCTCAATCACTGCATACTTACTAGGTTGATGGTAATCAAAAGACAGATGATAGCAAGTGTTGGAGAGAATGTGCAGAAATTGGCACCCTGATACGTTGCTGGTGGGAATGCAAAGAAGTACAACTACTTTGAAAAATAGTTTGACATTTTCTCAAGATGTTAAACATAAAGTTACCATAAGACCTGGCAATTTCTTTGCTAGTTATATAACTAAGAGAACTTGGTTATAACCATAAAAACATATGTCTACACAAAAACTAGTTCACAAATGTTCATATAAGCATTATTCAGAGTAGCTAAATTGTGAAATCAGACCAAATGTCCATTATAGTTGAAGAATGGATAAACAAAATGTGGTACATCCCTAAAACAGTTGCAAAAGAGCCCGACATAATTTACAATTAAACAACAGCAATAAAAAGGAATGAAGTACTGAGACACCTGACAATGTGGATAAACCTTGAAAACACTAAGCTAAGCAAAAAGAGGCCAGACACAAAAGGCTACATATTGTATGGTTCCATTTATGTTAAATGTCCAGAACAGACCAATCTATATAGACAGGAAGCAGATTAATGGTTGCTAGAAGTTGGAGGAAATGGGGAATGGGCAATGATTGCTTAATGGTCTTGGAGTTTCTTCTGGGGTGATGAAAATGTCCTGGAATTAAAGACTAGTGATGATTACATGACATTGTGAACATACACTTTGTTATATGCTTTAAACAGATGAATTTTATGTGAATTATATCTTAATTAAAAGCAAATACCTGCTAAGTATTATTAGAGGGGCTTTCCCAATGGCTCAGCAGATAAAAAATCCACCTGCATTGCAGGAGACACGGATTTGATCCCTGGGTCAGGAAGATGCCCTGGAGGAAGGCATGGCAACCCACTCCAGTATTCTTACCAGGAAAATCCCATGGACAGAGGAACTTGGCAGGCTTCAGTTCATGGTGCTGCAAAGAGTTGGACACAACTGAAGCGACTGAGCACACCACACACAAGTATAATTAGAGGATTATAAATAGACTACTGTGAGAGTCTTGGGGAGGCTGTGAAGCTCAAAGGAAGAAAAGGTTGAGCAGAATCTGAAGAAGAATGCTGATGACAATAGTAGGTGGAGAGGGTCAGCACAGAAGAGGCCAGAGTAAGTATTTCACAGGTGGACTTCAGTTCCAAAGCTAATCCTGCCACTTAGTAGCAGTATGACCTTAAACAGGTACTTAATCCCACTAAAATGTGTATCCTCATCAGCAAAATGGAGTATAATACCTGCTTCATGGGTTTGTTGTACAAATTAGGTATGTACAGCAAACCCATATATACAGTGCTTGCTGTATGTAAGCACTCAGTAGGGAAGTTGGTCCTCCATATCTTCAGGTTCTGAATCCACAGATTCAACCAACTATGGATAATATATATATATATATATATATATATATAAGCTAAGCTAAGTCACTTCAGTCGTATCCGACTCTGTGCGACCCCATAGACGGCAGCCCACCAGGCTCCGCCATCCCTGGGATTCTCCAGGCAAGAACACTGGAGTGGGTTGCCATTTCCTTCTCCGATGCATGAAAGTGAAAAGTGAAAGTGAAGTCGCTCAGTCGTGTCTGACTCTTCGCAACCCCATGGACTGCAGCCCACCAGACTCCTCCGCCCATGGGATTTTCCAGGCAAGAGTACTGGAGTGGGGTGCCATTAAGAGTTTCAAAAAGCAAAACTTGAATTTGCTGTGCTCTGGCAGCTATTTCATAGCATTTACACTGCCTTTACAACTATTTACATAACATTTACATTGCATTAGGTATTATAAGTAATCTAGACATGATTTAAAGTATACAGAATGATGCACATAGGTTATATGGAAATATTACACCATTTTATAGAATGAGGATCCACAGGTTTTGGTATTCAAGAGGGTGCTAGAACCTATCCCCCATGGATACCGAGCAACAAATATATTTAATAAGTGTAGGGAATTCCCCAGTGGTCCAGTGGTTAGGAATCCACACTCTTATTGTGGAGGACCCAGGTTCAATTCCTGGCCGGGGAGCTAAAATCCCAGAAGCCACACATTGTGGCAGAACAAAACAAAAAATAAAAAAACCCCAACCAACCAACCAAACCAAACAAAAAATCCCCCAAAACACAAGTGAAGCCTTCTCTTTCTTTCTTCAACCTCCCCTTATTTCTTTTTTAGGTGGATTAATGTTGAGTGTCATGGTAGGGCAGTAAAAAGGCCTAGCTTGAGTCTGACTGTCAGAAAATTTAATAAGGCTTAAATATAAAGGCAGCTGGAAGCAGAGGAAGGTGTTTCAGAGTCTGAAAATAAAGATTCTGCAAGCCAAGAAAGGTACTTTGGATTTAGTCCTGGGATTTAGTCTTAAATCACCTGAAATTTTAGGGAGAAAAGGAATATGAAGACAAGATGCAAGCAGAGGGGAGAATGGCTCAGAGGAGACAAAAATGGTACCTCTGGGACCTCAGGAAAGGACGCAGATTTTTAATTTCATTAAGTAAAACCAATGTCTATATCTTAGAGGCACTTGATGTGGTCTATTTGCCAGAAATGATTTTCTAATGATTATTCAATGACTTCCTCTTTTAATTGCTTGATTCAGCAAGCATTTTGATAAAAGTGAAGTTGCTCAGTCATGTCCGACACTTTGCGGCCCCATGGACTGTAGCCTACCAGGCTTCTCCATCCGTGGGATATTCCAGGCAAGAGTACCGGAATGGGTTGCCATTTCCTTCTCCATCAAATCCAAGTCTCTCACATTGCAGGGAGACGCTTTATCCTCTGAG
The DNA here is from genome assembly GCF_029407905.1 of Bubalus kerabau. Taxonomy (NCBI): domain Eukaryota; kingdom Metazoa; phylum Chordata; class Mammalia; order Artiodactyla; family Bovidae; genus Bubalus; species Bubalus kerabau. Next base: position 143,413,647 of record NC_073625.1, read on the forward strand.
CCACCAGGGAAGCCCTAAAGTGAAAGTGAAGTTGCTCAATGCTTCCCTGGTGGCTCAGTAAGTAAAGAATCCGCCTGGCAATGAGGGAGACCTGGGTTCATTCCCTGGGTTGGGAAGATCCCCTGGAGAAGGAAATGGTAATCCACTTCAGTATTCCTGCCTGGAGAATCCCATGGACAGAGGAGCCTGGCAGGCTACGCAAAGAATCAGACACGACTTAGCGACTAAACCACCACCAGCACCAAACCTTAGCTGATTCCAGCAAAAGAAGGTGCTTGTTTATTGTAGGGAGCAGTGCCACACCAGTCTAAGCAATCCATGGCAAAATTGAAAGCCATTATAGAACTTGCTCTGTGTTTATTTCCCTTTCAGAGAGTACATGAGAACAAATTTAACCTAACTGACTTCAAAATCTTATGAAAATAAGTAAACGTTTCAAAGCTGTTTGAAGTACTCTCCATCAATGGAGAGTATCTTTTAAATCCAAAATTTCATTCGGTGTAATAACTAAACAGTGAATTTTTATTCTTTTCCCGAATGAATTTTTAGTGTTCCCCCTCTAATCACAACTTTGAACACTTCTACAACAGCAACAAAAAACCTGAATTCTTATTCTGAAAAAAGTCCCTGCAGTATACTGCAGTAAGAGTGAAACTCAAACATTATATGGTGCCTTGCAGTTATAAAACACTTTGACAAATATAACCACATTTAGATTAATTTATTTCTCCAATAAATTCATCTGGTAAATATTACTGTCATCCCTGTTGTAGGGATGAAGAGCTTGGTGTTCAGGGAGGTTAAATGAATTGGCTAAGAGCATCCAACTAGAAATGGGAAGGGTCACTGAATAAACTCAGTTTCTTAACTCCAAATTTCAGACTCTGCCCATCTTCCTGCATTAAACTTTACAAAAAATTCACACACACAGATGTGGTTTATATATTTCATCTGGAAATTTTAATTGGGAAATGAACAGTCATAATATCTAAATTAGGTTAGAAATGTATTAATCATGGTTTTTATTTTGTATATTTTATGATGATTTGCTATCTTGGTGGCCTTAGTGATGAAGGGGAGGATTTCCCTCCCAGGGCTTTGATCTCTGGAAATTATCCTAGAGCTAGCAAACAACTTCCCCTGTGAATGTGCCTTTCCTCTGGAAACCATCCAATCCAAAACCCATATCCCCCAAATCCTCCTTTATTTCTCATATATGAAGCCAATATTTCCCCTATTCCAAATCACCCCCGGGCTAGGTACTAGAAAATTAGAGACCACCCCTATAGAGCAGAGCCTGCCAAAACTATTTTAACTATTCAATCCCAAATTCACTCAGACTTTCGTACACTGTCCCACCCATTTGTTCCTGCAGAAACCAAAATAAAGTCTCTGGGCTATGCTTTCTCTTTCACTCCTGCCTCCAGACCGACTCTGGTGCTTCCCCATGTGGCCCTGCACGGTGCAGCATGCCGCCTGCTCGTGAAAACTGTAAATAATAAACTCTTCTTTTAAAAGCAATTGTCCTTGTGTCTGTCACCTTACCATATTTGATTAAAACAAATCCCAGGTAGGAATCCAGACAAGTACAATTGAAAAATGTAGGGAGCTAGGGGGACTAACTCTTGGGCTATTGAAAATCTGTGTATAACTTTACAGTTGGCTTCTGTATCCACATCCACAGATTTAACCAACTGTATACCATGCAAGAACTGTAATATGCATTTATTGAAAAAAAGAATCCATGTATAAGTGGACCTGCATAGTTCAAGCTCATGATGTTCAAAGGCCAACTGTATGGTATTGTTTCTTAACTAAGAATAAATAAAGTACTGAAGAAAAAGAGAAAACAATGCTCTATCCATCATGGATAGGAAATGAAAGAACAAATACACTTTTTTTCAGTGTGTTACTTATATGTTTATTTCAATATATTTATTGAGAGCTCACTACATGCCTGGCATTGTGCAAGGCACTGAATATACAAATGAACAAAACAGGTTTGTTCCCTGTCCTTGTAAGACTCAATTTAGAGAAAAAAGTAGGCCAAAAAAAAAAAGTAAACAAACATACAATTACAAACTGTGGTACCTGCTTCAGGGGAAATATTGTGTAGTGGGAAGAACTCTATAAATTGATCTGGAAAAATCTATCCAAGAAAATGACATTTATGCAGAGGATTAAAGGGAAACAAGGAACTACCTTTGCAAAGTATAGGAAAGAACATTCCAGGATTGTATGGAAGGTCGTGAGCTAAGCAAAGTTTGGCATCTTCGAGGAACTGGAAGAAGTCATGTACACTGATGTGGCAGGATATACTGCTAAGTGCAGAAGAGCATATATAATCCAATACCATTTTTGACAAGAGACATATACACATATGCATGTCAGGACAGAGAAAATTAAGAAGAATATAAAACAGGCTGTAAATAATGATTATTTTTGGAAAGAGTGGATTTCAGTGGATTTTCACTTTCTATTTCATATATATTTCTGCACTATTTAGATTTTTGGAAATTTTGTATTCACGATTTGATAAATATTAAAATTAAATTCTATATCATTACATGCTTCTGTCACATAACTTTTCCCCCAACTTTTCATCCCTATTCCCTAGTTTTGCTAGTTCCCTATAATGTATTTTGTTTTGCCTCCTGTTGTTTCTGACATTTTATGTATTTATGAGAGGCTTATCTGCCATAAACAGAACATTATAATTAAGATTCAATATGAAACTGATATGACACTGTTTATTTCAATGCATTAAGAACACACAGACCAAAATCTATTCTCAGAGGTAGACACTAAATTTTTTTTTGACTATGTTGTGAGACTTGTGGGATCTCAGTCCCTAGACTAGGGATTGAACCCAGGCTGCGGCAGTGAAAGCACTGTCCTAACCATTGGATCTCCAGGGAATTCTCTAAATATTTTAAAATACAGCACGTGCACATTAAAAAAATGTATGATGCTAACTAACTTTTAAAAGTAAGGACAGACTCATTAAAACTGCATGACTTTTGGAAATATAATAAATGGATTATTTCCTTTATTTTAAGCATAACAATATGTCGCAAAATAATTAGTGGCAAAATTTTTAAAAAGCGAGAAATAAAGACAGTTATGCTTCATTTCAGTCGCTCAGTCGTGTCTGACTCTTTGTGACCCCATGAATCGCAGCATGCCAGGCCTCCCTGTCCATTACCAACTGCCAGAGTTCACTCAGACTCACGTCCATTGAGTCAGTGATGTCATTCAGCCATCTCATCCTCTGTCCCCTTCTCCTCCTGCCGTCAATCCCTCCCAGCGTCAGAGTCTTTTCCAATGAGTCAACTCTTCACATGAGTACTGGAGTTTCAGCTTTAGCATCATTCCTTCCAAAGAAATCCCAGGGCTGATCTCCTTCAGAATGGACTGGTTGGATCTCCTTGCAGTCCAAGGGACTCTCAAGAGTCTTCTCCAACACCACAGTTCAAAAGCATCAATTCTTTGGCTCTCGGCTTTCTTCACAGTCCAACTCTCACATCCATACATGACCACTGGAAAAACCATAGCCTTGACTAGATGGAACTTTGTTGGCAAAGTAATGTCTCTGCTTTTCAATATGCTATCTAGGTTGGTCATAACTTTTCTTCCAAGGAGTAAGCGTCTTTTAATTTCATGGCTGCAGTCACCATCTGTAGTGATTTTGGAGCCCAAAGAAAGAAAGTCTGACACTGTTTCCACTGTTTCCCCATCTATTTCCCATGAAGTGATGGGACTAGGTGCCATGATCTTAGTTTTCTGAATGTTGAGCTTTAAGTCAACTTTTTCACTCTCCTCTTTCACCTTCATCAAGAAGCTTTTTAGTTCCTCTTCACTTTCTGCCATAAGGGTGGTGTCATCTGCATATCTGAGGTTATTGATATTTCTCCCAGCAATCTTGATTCCAGCTTGTGCTTCTTCCAGTCCAGCGTTTCTCATGATGTACTCTGCATAGAAGTTAAATAAGCAGGGTGACAATATATAGCCTTGACATACTCCTTTTCCTATTTGGAACCAGTCTGTTGTTCCATGTCCAGTTCTAACTGATGCTTCCTGACCTGCATATAGGTTTCTCAAGAGGCCAGTCAGGTGGTCTGGTATTCCCATCTCGTTCAGAATTTGCCACAGTTTATTGTGATCCACCCAGTCAAAGGCTTTGGCATAGTCAATAAAGCAGAAATAGATGTTTTTTGGGAACTCTCTTGCTTTTTCGATGATACAGCGGATGTTGGCAATTTGATCTCTGGTTCCTCTGCCTTTTCTAAAACAGCAGTAGATATAACGGTCATCTGAGTTAAATTCACCCATTCCAGTCCATTTGAGTTTGCTGATTCCTAGAATGTCGATGTTCACTCTTGGCATCTCCTGTTTGACTACTTCCAATTTGCCTTGATTCATGGACCTGACATTCCAGGTTCCTATGCAATATTGCTCTTTACAGCATCAGACCTTGCTTCTATCACCAGTCACATCCACAACTGAGTATTGTTTTTGCTTTGGCTCCATCCCTTCATTCTTTCTGGAGTTATTTCTCCACTGATCTCCAGTAGCATATCGGGCACCTACCAACCTGGGGAGATCCTCTTTCAGTATTCTATCATTTTGCCTTTTCATACTGTTCATGGGGTTCTCAAGGCAAGAATACTGAAGTGGTTTGCCATTCCCTTCTTCAGTGGACCACATTCTGTCGGACCTCTCCACCATGACTCCACCATTTTCAGTGGCCCCACAGGGCATGGCTTAGTTTCATTGAGTTAGACCAGGTTGTGGTCTGTGTGATTAGATTGACTAGTTTTCTGTGATTATGGTTTCAGCGTGTCTGCCCTCTGATGCCCTCTTGCAACACTTACTGTCTTACTTGGGTTTCTCTTACCTTGGACGTGGGGTATCTCTTCACGGCTGCGCCAGCAAAGTGCAGCTGCTGCTCCTTACCTTGGACAAGGGGTATCTCCTCACCGCTGCCCCTCCTGACCTTGAACGTGGAGTGGCTCCTCTTGGCCCTCCTGCGCCCGCACAGCCACCGCTCCTTTGTCTCCTTAGGTAGGTTTATTCCTAGATATTTAATTATTTTTGTTGCAGTGGTGAATGGGATTGATTCTTTAATTTCTCTTTCTGATTTTCATTGTTAGTATATAGAAATGCAAGTGATTTCTGTGTATTGATTTTGTATCCTGTGACTTTGCTAAATTCACTGATTAGCTCTATCTAGTAATTTTCTGATACTATCTTTAGGGTTTTCTATTTAGAGTATCATGTCATCTGCAAACAGTAAGAGCTTTACTTCTTCTTTTCCCATCTGGATTCCTTTTATTTCTTTTTCTTCTCTGATTGCTGTAGCTAGGACTTCCAAAACTATGTTGAATAATAGTGGTGAAAGTGGACACCCTTGTCTTGTTCCTGATCTAAGGGGGAATGCTTTCAGTTTTTCACCATTGAGAATAATGTTTGCTGTAGGCTTGTTTTATATGACCTTTACTATGTTGAGGAAGGTTCCTTATATGCCCATTTTTGAAGCATTTTAACCATAAATGGGTGCTGAATTTTGTCAAAGGCTTTTTCTGCATCTGTTGAGTTGTCATTGGAGAAGGCAATGGCACCCCACTCCAGTACTCTTGCCTGGAGAATCTCATGGATGGAGGAGCCTGGTAGGCTGCAGTCCATGGGGTCACTAAGAGTCAGACATGACTGAGTGATTTCACTTTCACTTTTCACTTTCATAAACTGAAGAAGGAAATGGCAACCCACTCCAGTGTTCTTGCCTGGAGAATCCCAGGGAAGGGGGAGCCTGTTTGGCTTCCGTCTATGGGGTCGCACAGAGTCGAACATGACTGAAGCGACTTAGCAGCAGCAGCAGCAGCAGCATTGAATGGTTGTCATATGGTTTTTATCTTTCAATTTGTTACTATGGTCTATCACATTGATTGACTTGCATATATTGAAGAATCCTTGCATTCCTGGAATAAACCCAACTTGATCATAGTGTATGAGCTGTTTGATGTGTTCCTGAATTCTGATTGCTAAAATTTTGTTGAGGATTTTTGCATCTATGTTCATCAGTGATATTGGCCTGTAGCTTTCTTTTTTTGTGTTGTCTTTGGTTTTGGTATCAGGGTGATGGTGGCCTCATAGAATGAGTTTGGAAGTGTTCCTTCCTCTGCAATTTTTTTGAAAGAGTTTTAGAAGGATACGCATTAACTCTTCTCTAAATGTTTGATAGAATTCTGTGAAGCTATCTGGTCCTGAGCTTTTCTTTTTGGGGAGATTTTTGATCACAGCTTCAATTTCATGCTTGTAATTGGGTTGTTCATAATTTCTATTTCTTCCTGGTTTAGTCTTGGAAGATGGAACTCTTCTCAGAATCTGTCCATTTCTCCCAGGTTATCCATTTTATTACCACATAGCTGTTCATAATAGTCTCTTATAATCCTTTGTATTTCTGCATTGTCTGTTGTAACCTCTATTTTTTCATTTCTAATTTTGTTGATTTGATTCTTCTCTCTTTTTTTCTTGATGAGTCTGGCTAAAGGCTTGTCAATTTTGTTTATCTTCTCAAAGAACCAGCTTTTAGTTTTATTCATCTTTACTATTGTTTCATTTCTTTTTCATTTATTTCTGCTTGGATCTTTATGATTTCTTTCTTTTTACTAATTTTTGGGTCTTTTGTTCTTTTTCAGTTGTTTTAGGTGTAAAGTTAGGTTGTCTATTTGATGTTTTTCTTGTTTCTTGAGGTAGGGTTGTATTGCTATAAACTTCCCTCTTAGAACTGCTTTTGCTGCATCCCATAGGTTTTGAGTTGTCATGTTTTTGTTTTCATTTGTTTCTAGAAATATTTTGATTTCCCTTTTGATTTCTTCAGTAACCTGTTGGTTATTTAGAAAAATATTATTTAATCTCCATGTGTTTGTGTTTCTTATAGTTTTTTTTGTTGTAATTGATATCTAGTCTCATAGCATTGTGGTTGGAGAAGATGCCTGATATGATTTCAATTTTCTTCAATTTACTGAGGTTTAATTTATGACCCAAGATTTTGGTCTGTCCTGGAGAATGTTCCATGTGCACTTGAGAAGAAGGTGTATTCTTCTGCATTTGGATGGAATGTCCTGAAGATATCAAAGAGATCCATCTCATCTAATGTATCATTTAAGACTTGTGTTTCCTTAATAATTTTCTGTTTTGATGATCTGGCCATTACTGTGGGGTGTTAAAGTCTCCTCCTATTATTGTGTTACTGTCAATTTCTCCTTTTATGTCTGTTAGTGTTTGTCTTATGTATTGAGGTGCTCCTATGTTGGGTGCATAGATATTTAGAATTGTTATCTCTTCCTCTTGGATTGATCCCTTGATTATTATGTAATGTCCTTCCTTATCTCTTATAATCTTCTTTAAGGTCTATTTTGTCTGATATGAAGATTGCTACTCCAGCTTTGTTTTGCTTCCCTTTTGCATGGAATATATATTTCCTCTCACATTCAGTCTATATGTGTCTTGAGGTCTGAAGTGTGTTTCTTGTAGACAGCATATATATGGGTCTTCTTTTTGTATCCATTCAACCATTCTGTATTTTTTGGTTGGAGCATTTAATCCATTTACATTTAAAATAATTAGTGATATATATATTCCTATTGCCATTTTCTTAATTGTTTGGGGCTGATTTTGTAGATCTTTTTTCTTCTCTTGTATTTCTTGACTATGTAATCCCTTTAACATTTGCTGTAAAGCTGGTTTGGTGGTACTGAATTCTCTTAACTTTTGCTTGTCTGAAAAGCTTTTTATTTCTTCATCAATTTTGAATGAGATCCTTGCTAGGTACAGTAACCTTGGTTGTAGACTTTTCCCTTTCAGGACTTTAAAATAAATATATCCTGCCATTCCCTTCTGGCCTGCAGAGTTTCTGCTGAAAGATCAGCTGTTAAGTGTATGGGGTTTCCTTTGTATGCTACTTGTTGCTTCTCCCTTGCTGCTTTTAATATTGTTTCTTTGTGTTTAGTCTTTGCTAGTTTGATTAGTATATGTCTTGGTGTGTTTCTCCTTGGGTTTATCCTGTATGGGACTCTTTGTGCCTCTTGGACTTGATTGACTATTTCCTTCTCCATGTTGGGGAAATTTTCAACTATAATCTCTTCAAAAATTTTCTCATACCCTTTCTTTTTCTCTTCTTCTTCTGGGACCTGTATAATTTGAATGTTGGTGCCTTTGATATTGTCCCAGAGGTCTCTGAGACTATCCTCAGTTCTTTTCATTCTTTTTACTTTATTCTGCTCTTCAAAAGTTATTTCCACCATTTTATCTTCCAGCTCACTGATTCGTTCTTCTGCTTCAGATATTCTGCTATTGATTTCTTCTAGAGTTTTTAAAATTTCAGTAATTGTGTTGTTTGTCTCTGTATGTTTATTCTTTAATTGTACTAGGTCTTTGTTAATTGATTCGTGCATTTTCTCCATTTTGTTTTCAAGATTTTTTATCATCTTTACTATCATTATTCTGAATTCTTTTTCAGGTAGTTTGCCTATTTCCTCTTCATTTACTTGGATTTCTGTGTTTTAGTTTGTTCCTTCATTTGTATACGATTTCTCTTCCTTTTCATTATTTTTTTTAACTTATTGTGTTTGAGGTCTCCTTCTCCCAGGCTTCAAGGTTGAATTCTTTCTTCCTTTTGGTTTCTGCCTTAAGAGTCGGACACGACTGAGCGACTTCACTTTGACTTTTCACTTTCATGCATTGGAGAAGGAAATGGCAACCCACTCCAGTATTCTTGCCTGGAGAATCCCAGGGATGGGAGAGCCTGGTGGGCTGCCGTCTATGGGGTCGCACAGAGTCGAACATGACTGAAGCGACTTAGCAGCAGCAGCAGCAGCAGCAAGGTTGGTCCAGTGGTTGTGTAAGCTTTGAATAGGGTGAGATTTGTGCTGAGTTTTTGTTTGTTTATTTTTCCTCTGATAGACAAAGCTAAGTGAGCTGGTAATCCTGTCTGCTGAAGATTGGGTTTGTAGTTTTGTTTCCTTCATTGTTTACATGAGGCATCCTACACAGGGTGATACTGGTGGTTGGGTGATGCCAGGTCTTGTATTCAAGTGGTTTCCTTTGTGTGAGTTCTCACTATTTGATACTCCCTAGGGTTAGTTCTCTGGTAGTCTAGGGTCTTGGAGTAAGTGCTCCCACTCCAAATGCTCAGGGCTTGATCTCTTATAGCTCTGTGGGTGAGAAGTCCAGTACAGGTCTCATTGGCTAAAAACACGAGGTCAGCAGTTCTGTGTTCCTTTCTGAAGGCTCTCTATCTTTAAAGACAGTGATATTGCACATCTAAGACCCTGCCTCTCTAGCCTGCTCCAATAAAGGCTATATTTTGAAGATGGAGCTGATGGCATTGCCAGAGGTCACACAGCTAGTTAGTGGCAAAATCAGGATTCAAATCTAAGTTTGTCTAACTCTACCACTCTACTTATAAAAACTCTTTCAAGCTGCCACAATGCTAAGTAAATACAGCATAAAAGCTGGAAAAAAGAATGGAAATGAAAGTCAATAGCTGCTTCAAATACTTATCAAGTACCTACATGCTTCAAGTAAGGCTTTTTGGCACAAGGTAGGCAACTCCAGGACTGGGTGGATAGGAGACCAGAGTTCAAATTCTGCTATTACCATGGATTCTTCCCCCATGGGCATGTGACAGCGAATGTCCCTTCAAGCTTTAAAGGTCCCTGTCTCTACGATTTATCATCTAGGGAAATATAGAGGACTAGGAACAGTGTCCCTCATAGGTATACAAGATAAGATTGATAGCATTAACACAACAATTATTGTAAGAACAGATAAAAGGTGGCAGGACTAGACTCTTTTCTCAGTTTCAATACTATTTGCTTTATTCACTAAAGTATTTGGTTTTAGGATCTTATTTTCAAGGAAGAGGAAGAACAAGTCCATACATTGTACCATTCCAGTCTACTAGAATGTAGGATGTACTAGAATTTTAGGCTTTATTCATGCAAATATTGAAGCATTCAGTCCCACAACAAGCATTTAAAACCTACTGAGTAGGCAAGTCCAGGTGAAGGAAGATCTTGATAAAAATTTCAAAAAGTAAAAGAGGGGCTTCCCTGGTGGTCCAATGATTAAGAATTCAAGTGCCAATGCAAGGGACATGGGTTCGATTCCTGGTCCAGGCAGATTCTTCATGGTGTAGGGCAACAAAGCGTGTGTGTTACAATTATTGAGCCTGCATGCTCTAGAGATCATGCTCTGCAAGAAGAGAAGCCACTACAATAAGCCCACACTCCCACAGAGAGTAGGCCCTGCTCACCACAACTAGAGAAAGCCTGTACACAACAACAGAGACCCAGAGCAGGAAAAAATAAATAAATAAACTTTTTAAAAGAGGACTTTTTTAGACTTTACATTTGGGTTTTTAAGACTGTATGACAATCTTGAAGGTGTTGTTCCTCTTTTTTTCACATTATAAAACTAAAACCTTCAGTACTTTACATTCAGGTCTGTTGCTGCTGCGTCACTTCAGTTGTGTCCGACTCTGTGCGACCCCATAGACGGCAGCCCACCAGGCTCGTCTGTCCATGGGATTTTCTAGGCAAAATTACTGGAGTGGGGTGCCATTGCCTTCTCCGATTCAGGTCTGTACCAGTACTCAAATCTGAGTCAGTCCATCTTCTGTCTCATATTAGGAAAGCAATCATAGTGTAGTTGGGGTGTTGGACAGTGTATATGCCATATTAACTACCGAGAAAGGGCCCAGCACAAGGTGATCAGTGATTTAGAACATAGGTCAGCATCCTTTTTCTGCCAAGTGAACCATTGTAGTGTCTATTGCAATTGCTCACCTCTGCCCTTGCAACACAAAAGTTGCTGTAGACAGTACATAAATGAATGAGCATTGCTGTGTTCCAATAAGGCCTTATTTATGGATACTGAAACACAAATTTCACATAATTCTCACTTGTCACAAAATATTATTCTTTCTTTCATATTTTTTTTCTATTGTTAGAAAATGTAAAAACCATTCTTAGCTTGACAGCTGTACAAAAACAAGCAGCAGGTTGGGTTTGGCCCATGGGCTTGTGTTAGTCAGTCTGGGCTGCTATGATAAATACCATAGTCTGAGCGGTTTAAACAACAAAGAATTCTTTCTCACAGTTCCAGAGAGTGGGAAGTCCAGGTTCAAGGTGCTGGCAGGTTCAATGTGGTGTCTGGTGAGAAACTTCTTCCTGGTTTGCAGACAATGGCCACCTTGTTGCTGTATCCTCACGTGGTGGAAAGAGATCAACTCTCTCATCTTTCTTCTTCCAAGAGCACTAAATCCCATTTATGGAGGTTCAACTCTGATGACCTACTTACCTCCCAAAGTCTCCAAATGCTATCACACTGGGGGTTATGGCTTCAACGTTTGAATGTTGGGGGAACACAAGTATTCAGTCTATAGCAATTTGTGAGAGGAGCTCCAGCATTCCTGAAGTGGTCGGTGATTGCTCTTCTCTGTAGGCCAGTGGGACCTGCAGCCACTGAACCAAGAAACCTAAATGAAATAGTAGTAATTGGATCCTAGCATAGCAGGGGCCAAGTGGCAGCACACCACTGCCAAAGAGAAAGATGGGCATGGTCACTGTGGCGGACAGCAGAATCACAGCAGCAAGCAGAACGGTCTGACTTGCATGGACGTAAGTCATTGGCTAGTTGATCATGGTATTCCTAGAAGTGAAATAGACAGAAAACCCACTAAATTCCTACTGAAACAGTATCAATAGAAAAGTTCTAGGTCAAGTAAAGAGAAGTCTAACCTGAATCATAAAAAGAGAGTCATATCCCTTCCAACATTTCCCAGACTTAAGACAGTTTACAGACCTCAGAATCCCTCAGGTAAAGGGGAGGCTATATCCCCCAGAGAAATGACACTGGTACACCATCAAAATGTATACAGAAAATCTTTCTCCAGACTTCACCAAAGGGACTTCAAATCTTTTCAGTAGGGAAACTGTGCACTGAGAAAAAATAAAATAATCAGACCATTTGGGAACTAATGGACACTGGCTCTGAACTGAATTCCAGGAGATCAAACATCACTGTGGTACACTGTCTTGGAAGGGGCTTATGGAAGTCAGGTGATTGATTGAGTTTTATCTCAAGTCTGTCTCACAGTGGGGACACTGGGTCCCCAAGCCCATTCTGTGATTATCCTCCAGTCCTGGAATTAATAATTAGAATAGATACACTGAGCACCTCACAGAGTCCCCACGTTGGTTCCCTGACCTGCGGAAGGAGGGCTAGTATGGTGGGAAAGATCAAGTGGAAGCCTCTAGAACTGCTTCTACTTAGGAAAATAGTAAACCAAAAGCAACACTGAATTCCTGGAGAAACTGCCACCACATTTCCATTCAAAAAGGCCTGTTTGGCCTGTGCAGAAGGCAGACGGATTTTGGAGAATGACAGTGGATTATTGTAAGCTAAACCAGGTGGTAACTCCAATTGCAGCCGCTCTGCCAGATGTGGTTTTATTGGTTGAGCAAATTAATACATCCCCTGGTACCTGGTGCAGCTATCAATCTGACAAATGTTTTTTCCTTGATACCTGTTAGCAAAGACCACCAGAAGCAGTTTGTTTTCAGCTGGAAAGGCCAGCAGTACATCTTCACAATCCTACATCAGGGCTAAATCAATTCTCCAGCCTGTGTCATAACTAGCGTGCAAGAATCTTTAAAAAATTATTTATTTATTTATTTATTTATTTATCTGGCTGTGCCGGGTCTTGTTGCCGGGATCTTCTATCTTTATTGCAGCATGTGGGATCTAGTTCCCTGACCAGGATCAAACCTGGACCCCCTGTATTGGGAGCACAGAATATTAACCACTGGACGACCAGGGAAGTCTTGAGCCCACAGTTCATAAGAATCTTGATCACCTTTGTCTTCCACATCATATCACATTGGTCTTTTACATTGATGACACCGTGCTGATTGGATGCGGTGAGCAAAAAGTAGCAACAACTCCGGACTTCTTGGTAAGACATTTGTGTGTCAGGGGGTGGAAAATAAATCTGACAAAAATTCAGTGACATTTCTTCTTTTATGTCAGTGAAATTTCTAGGAGGTCCAGTGGTGTGGACCATGTTGAGATATCCCTTCTAAAGTGAAGGATAAAATGTTGCATCTGCTCCCCACCCTTACCCCTCTGTGGCTCAGAGGTAAAGAATCCGTCTGCAATGCAGGAGCCGCAGGGGACATGGTACAATCCCTGGGAAGATCCCTTGGAGGAGGGCATGGCAACCCACTCCAGTCTTCTTGCCTGGAGAATCTGATGGACAGAGGAGCCTGGAGGGCTACAGTCCATGGGATTGCTAAGAGTTAGACATAACTGAAGCAAGCCTTCAGCAGGCCCGTGTGGGTAAATCACAGCAAGTGATTAGGAATTTGGAACAAAGCTCTATCATAATCTGCAGATAGCTGCCCTTTTGAGAAACAGCTCTTGGCCTGCTCCTTGACCTTTGTTGTTGGTTCAGTTGCTGAGTGGTGTCTGAATCTTTGTGATCCCATGAACTGCAGCACACCAGGCTTCACTGTCCTTCACTATCTCCCAGAGTTGGCTCAAACTTATGTCCATTGAGTCAGTGATGCCATCCAACCATTTCATCCTCTGTCTCTCCCTTCTCCTCCTGCCTTCAATCTTTCCTAGCATCAGGATCTTTTCTAATGAGTCAGCTCTTCACATCAGGTGGCCAAAGTATTGGAGCTTCAGCTTTAGCATCACTCTTTCCAATGAATATTCAGGATTGATTTTCTTTAGGATTGACTGGCTTGATCTCCCTGCTATCCAAGGGACCCTCAAGAGTCTTCTCCAGCACCACAGTTCGAGAGTTTAAATTCTTCGGGGCTCAGCCTTGTTACGGTCCAACTCTCACATCCATACACAGCTACTGGAAAAACCATAGCTTTGACTATACAGACCTTTGCTGGCAAAGTGATGTCTCTGCTTTTTAACATGCTGTCTATGTTTGTCATAGGTAGTCTTCCAAGGAGCAAGTATCTTTTAATTTCGTGGCTGCAGTCACCATCCACAGTGATTTTGGAACCCAAGAAAATGAAATCTGACACTGTGTCCACATTTTCCCCATCTATTTGCCATGAAGTGATAGGACCAGAGGCCATGATCTTAGTTTTTTTAACGTTGAGTTTTAAGCCAGCTTTTTCAGTCTCCTTTTTCATCTCCATCAAGAAGCTCTTTATTTTCTCTCCATTTTATGCCATTAAAGTGGAATCATCTGCACGTCTAAGGTTATTTATATTTCTCCCAGCAATCTAGATTCCAGCTTGTGATTCATCCAGCCCGGTATTTCACATGATGTGCTCTGCATATAAGTTAAATAAGCAGGGTGACAATATACAACCTTGATATACTCCTTTTCCAGTTTTGAACCAGTCTGTTGTTCTATGTCTGGTTCTAATTGTTGCTTCTTGTCCTGCATACAGGTTTCTCAGGAGGTAGGAAGATGGTCTGGTATTCCCATCTCTTTAAGAATATTCCACAGTTTGTTGTGATCCACACAGTCAAAGGCTTTAGCATAGTCAATGAAGCAGAAGGAGATGTTTTTCTGGAATTTCCTTGCTTTTTCTATGATCCAGCATATGTTGGCAATTTGATCTCTGGTTCCTCTGTCTTTTTTAAATCTAGCTTGTACATCTGGAAGTTCTCAGTTCACATACTGCTGAAACCTGGTTTGAAGAATTTATTTGACCTTAGTGAGACTGATTGCTTAATTATGGGTCACCAAATTACCATGGAATTTGAGCTGCCCATTATGAACTGAGTATCATCTGGGCTATCAAGCCGTAAAGCTGAATGTGCATAACAATATCCTACCCATCAAATGGAGTGGATTATACATGTTAGCGAGACAGGCTGGGACTTGGGACCCTTTGCTGCAGTGCTGCAATGCTCGCACTTGGACACACATCTCCTCAAGCCACAAAACACAAAGAAACTGTATGGGACTAAAAATAACTGTGTGCACATTAAGATAATTCTGGACCAAAAGATACAAAGAGACGAAAAAACCTGATTGCCACACTTTTGAAGAGCCTGGAGCAATAACAGGGTGTCGGAAGAAAAATCACACCCTTGCACACAACACTACCTAAGGGATAGGCAAACCACCTAAGCCCTTGACCCCTGAACACACCCCTGCTGCTGCTGCTCTTGTTCTATATAAGGAACAAGCTTGCCCCCCTCACTGGGAGCAAGCAAGCAAAGGAATCTGTTGTTTGTTGTCACTTCCCCCTGCTACAGCAGGGGCCCCAATAACGCCTCACCTGACTTTCTTGTCTGGCCTCTAGTCAATTTCTATTGATTGAGAAAGGCCAAGAACCCTGGTCAGTAACAACAGGGCTGAACAGGTGTTGAAGCCACAAGTGAGTTACATGAAGTGGGCCGAATTCCCATGGTCCCCAGTCCTGCTCCTCTGCCTTCTCTCTCTACCATGTAAGGATACAGTGAGAAGGTGGCTGCCTGCAAACCAGGAAGAGGGACCTCACCAGATACTGAATCTGCTTGCACCTTGATCTTGGACTTCCCAGCCTCCAGGACTGTGGGGAAAAAAGTTCATTTAAGCCATCCAGTGCATGGTCTCTGTCATAACAGCCCAAACTAAGACAGAAATAGTAGTTTGCCAATGCTCGATCTAGTGTTCAGACCAGCACTGTCCAATAGAACTTTCTGTAATGAAAGAAATGTTTTATATTTGCATGGTACCATACAGTTGCCACTAGCCACATATATCTATTACACTTGATGTGTGACTAGTATAACTAAGGAACCAAAATTTTAATCTATCCCTCCTTTTCATTCCTGGAGCCTTTTACCATTTCTCTAGGGATTAATAGAGTTTTCCAATTAGTTTCCAGGTCTCCGGTTTCACTTTCCTCCAAAGCATCCTTGCTGGAGGGATTTTTCTAAAATTATATAGGATGCTAGCACTTCTCCAAAGCAACACCTCCTGGAAACTTTAGAAAGTTTCAAGTTCTATTAGCATGACATATATCTTTTCCATAGGAAATCACCAAGAGGTAAAACACCTTCCTCTGTTTCATCAGATAAGTGTTGGTAAGTTTCTTGAGAGTAGTCCTGCATCATACCTTGTCTCCTCTAACATTTCACACAGTGGCTTTCTGAATGATGCAGTGAAGAAAACTTGACTTTGGCCATGGAAAACTTAAGTTAGAACCCCAATTCTGGAACTCCATTCTAGCAGTCACCATAGTCATTTAATCACCTTGACCTCACTATATTTCTGTGATAAATGAAAATGATAACTAGTATTGTTGTGAAGATCAAATGAGTTTGTGGAAATCCTCTGCCTTCAGTAAAAGGCAAGACAAATACTAGTTGTCGTTATAATAAATGTTGGGTTTGAAATGTTTCTAAAAAAGTAGTACTGGGAATTCTCTGGTGCTCTAGTGGTTAGGACTTGGTCCTTTCACTTCTGGGCCCAGGTTTGATCCCTGGTTGGAGAACTAAGATCTTGCAAGCCACTGGGTGTGGCCAAAAAAGAAAAAAAAAGAAAAGCAGTACTGGCCTGACTTTATCCAATATGTATTATGACTTTTAAGGCCAATCTGCATGAGATGCCAATACAGATACAGGCCTTGGATGTTCAAAGAAAGAGGGATGAAAAGGAACAATTTTGGCATATTTTTTCCAAACATTCCTTTGGATTATGCATTTTTCATGTTTAGGTCTAAGACTGCTTTTTAAAAAAAATTAAAAATTTTTATTTATTTGGCTGCACTAGGTCTTAGGTGCGGCATGGGGGATCTTTACTTGTGGCATGCACACTTAGTTGCTCTATGTGGGATCTAGTTCCCAGACCAGGGATTCAAGCTGGGCTGC
Source organism: Bubalus kerabau (assembly GCF_029407905.1). Lineage (NCBI taxonomy): Eukaryota > Metazoa > Chordata > Mammalia > Artiodactyla > Bovidae > Bubalus > Bubalus kerabau. The sequence continues at coordinate 143,430,549 of NC_073625.1, forward strand.
CTGCATTATGAGTGCAGACTCTTAGTCCCTGGACTACCAGGGAAGTCCTTAAGACTGCTTTCTTCAGTTTTGTTTTGATGAATGAAAATTTCAGCAATACCAACAGACAGTCAACTTGTTTTTTGACCACACAGCATGCAGGATCTTAATTCTGCTGTGATGAGGGATTGAACTCACACCCCTTGTACTGGAAGTGCACAGTCTTAACCACTGGACTGCCAGGGAAATCCCAACAGTTGATTCTTGGGAATTATATGGCAATGGCATCATCTGAGCAAATCAGAAAAGAAAGATGAAGTAGTAATATCTTATTTTTAAGCATCTACAGGGAATTTTCAAAGGGGACTTTCTCAGTGAGTTCTCCTAGGAGTAGTAGGAAGGGTTTTGCTTTCAGATAAGAAAATAAGATAAAGAAACAAGGTTATCATACAGGGAGATGTGGCAAAGGGACAATTTAGCCGACATTGAAAGTGATCTTTTCCTTCCCCTAGGGACATCCTGGTCACAGGATTTGTAAGATTAAGCATATTTTCATTAGACCATATTACACTTTGTGTTGAATTTATATCAGTAATTAATTTCTCAGGTTTTTTTTTTTTTTTTTTGCCATTGCTGTGCAGCATGTAGAACCCTAGTTCCACCACCACAGATGAAATCTTGGCCCCTTGCATTGGAAGGACCAAATCTTAACCTTTGGACCACCAGGGAAGTTCCTCATTTCTCAGTTTTGAAATGTGACTCCACCATCTTAAAAAGTGCAAAAAGAAGGCATTATTTGTGTTCAAAATGCTTTATTTGGTGAAGGGCAGTGAAGATTTATTATTCCTTGAATTTAAATTTCCAAAGCACTTAATGGATCTATGTCAGAACACTTAGATTGTGTGCCTCTCTCTGTAAAAGACAGATTAAGACTTGTTGGAAGACAGGGACTTGGTTCACTCATCTGCACACATTTGTCTCATCCTGCTTCAGATTAGTTGCCACGTGTGTAGAATACAGTAAATTATCTTAGCAAACTGGTGGCTATTCCCGCTTGTTCTCTCTGCGGTATGCAAACTTTTAATCGCCATTAAGCGGTCAGTAAATTCATGTCAAAGAAGTGGGTGATATTCATAGGGTAATATAATACCTTAACTGTCCACCGCATGGGCATCCAGAACTCTATCTCTGAGCCCAAGACAGGGCCTGCTGGTTCTATCACCAAATTGCCATGCACCCCAGGCAACAAGCCCTGCAGCCACCATGGCATTTCCTTTCACTCTGAGACCTCAGCATCCAATTCTCGCGTCATTCTCTTCCATCTCCCTCTTTGCAGTTTGCACAAGCTTTGGTATATTTTAGATATTCATAAAATTTGTCATTTAACAGTCTAATCAGAACTTTTCATATCTCGGTTAGACACCCCTCCCCAGTAGGAAGAAGATCCTAGAGAAAGCGAGGGGGTGCACGTGAGACACTGACACCTAAATTGGCAAAACCTGGTCACTTCCCCGAGCCAGCAAGCCTTCAGGGAGGAGGAACTGGGAGACGAGGGCCCCACGTGACCTCGGGGGCCCGAGGCTGAGCCGACTCCGCCCCTCCTCCCTCTTCTGCCGCGGCCGCCGCTGCCGCCGCCGGGGGGCGCATGCGCAGCCCATGTTAGTGATGGAGGAGAGAAGATGGCGGAAGCGGAGTGAGTGACTTGCTGGTGACTGATGTCGTAACTGGGGGGCGAGAGGGGGCAGCGACAAGTCCCCCCAAGGGGAAAGCTCAGGGCTCTTTCGCGGGCAGTGCGGTGAAAGGGGGACGCGAGAGCTTCCTTATCGTGGAGGAGCCTGCTTGGCCCTTGTCGGGGGACGGAGCCGAACTGTAAGGGTCCAGTTACCTCCAGGCGGGAGCGCCCCTTCCGCCGTCTGGTCCCGGATCTGCGGGGCCCTGTGCGCAGGGTCCCTCCTCGGACCCCTACCGCCGGGGTCTTCCGGAAGATGAGCCCGGGTGGGCCCCTCAGAGGCTGTCATCCCTGCAAGTGGGCCCCGCGGGCAGCGTTGTGACGGTCGCCCGCACCGGGGGCCCGCGGAGGCAGGGTAGGGCTGGGCGGGCACTGCCAGGCCTCCTTCACGCTCGCCTCCTTCCCGCCCCGGCGCCACCCCACTGCGCCTCCGTGGGAGAGCCCGAGACGTGGGGCTGCTCACTCCCTCCCTCGGCAGGCTCGGAGGAGGTGTCTCAGCGGCGGGGGCTATGGCGTGTTTGGCGAGGCTGAAAACACCCTGGTAGGAAAGATCTTTCTTTCCCTCGGGTTTCTGGCTGCAGTGTAGTTGCCGCCCTAGAGGGCCACATTCTTGTGTGGCGGTGTGATGGTATGCTTAGTTAGCGACTCAAACTTAAGTGTTTTCCTGGGTAGGCCGCTTGTGCAGCGGAACTGCCGTTTGTGTTTTGCAGGCAATATACAAGGCTAGTCGGTGGAATTAGCAAAATTGTTCTTTTGTGCCAGGTCTCCAGATGCAGTTTAATGATTTGGCCAGTTCTACCCACCGATGTTTAGACTTGTGTCTAGATTTTGGATTCTCTGTGACCATATTTAGTTACTGAACTGCTTACTGCAGGGTTTGAGGAGATGGTTGAGCAGAACAGCACTGTACAAGGACCAGAATTAAAGCTGGCTTTTTGCATATCATTAATGCGTGGTTCAGAAGTGTTATGACAGCAATTTGGTAAAAAGTTTATCTACCACCATACCTGTATGATGTTGAATTGTTAACATATGCTGCTGTGATTTGATGAATGGAAAGGAGTTTGCAAAACTAACAAACCGCTCCCCAACTCTCCCCCCCCAATAAAAACCCCAGAGAAGTCTAAAAGTGTGTGAGTCATTTATTAATCAAAAAGATTAGTAAGACTTGGCTCCCCACTTTTTTTCCTTTCACGTTTCCTCTTATAAATCGGGCTTTTAAAAACATTTGATTCCTCACAGAGCAATCATACTCTTATGGTTATACATATAAATACTGTTTATATATGTGATATAAAAAACAAAGAAAATTTGTAGGTAAAAGGACACTATGTGGAAATAGTGCACGTATTCACAGTTAGTGCCAAATTCCTTTGTCTTTTCCTGAAGTAGAAAGTGTTACATTCTTGTCAGTACTTCTCATGTGAGGTGGGTTTGTATTATGTTTCTTAGAAGAAAAGAAAGGCAGAGAAAACCAGTATATTCTTACGTTTGCTTTTTGTGGTGCATTTCTATCCCTACAATAAATGTTATAGTTCTAGTTTCTAACAACATTAAAGCACTCAGAATTGACTTAATGTGTTGTTTGAATTTATTAAAATAAAAATTGTGTATTTGTATCACAACAGTGAAATGAGTTTGTAATGTTGGAGGGAAGATAATCAGAATGGTACAAAACTGCACTTCATGCATAAGGAAAGTGACATAGTTTACACTGTTTTCAAAATTTGGAGCTGTATTTTGTGAAAGAGATTTTTGTTAGCAAGTGGGGAAATTGTTTTCCACTGCTTCTCTTATTTACCCAGAGTAATCTGCTTATGAGTATTAACTCAGAGCTATTAGATGTGGTAAGGACAGAATTGTAGAATAATTACAGGGAAAGCAGTTTGAGTTAATAAATTATTTTTTAACTTATTTTCCTAGAGAACGTATTTTTAAATAAAGTACATACGGTAACCAAAAATTGAGTTAATTGACTAAGCTAAACTAAGCTAGCACAAGTCCACAGGCATCCTTTTTAATGTCTACATAAGAAGAATGATTTTAATTTGTAATCAGTATGGTCAAAAGAATATAAAGAAGTATTTGAATACTCTGATATTGCTTAAGTTTTAATTTTCCCAGGTAGTAAAGTATTCTGTCATCACCTGTTTTGGTTTCAAGACATTCATCTTCCTTCAACAATAAAAAGGTAAACTTTAGGCCAGGCTTTATCTGGGTTCTGTATCCTGAGTCCTCTGGATTCAAATTTAGTAGATATGAGTTCTTAATTATGCTTTATCTTTGTAAAGTATTTTTCCGTTTCACGTGTTTATGGTGACTGTGTGCTATCTTTATTTTATGAGGTCCTTCTTAGAAATTTAGACTGTTCTGATCATTACTTGGAATAATTAAATATTCTTTAAACAGTATAACGCTTTTGCCAATACAAATCCTTTGTGCTGTCTGCTAGATTTAAGGACCACAGTACAGCTATGGATAGTGAACCAAACCCGGGAACATCTTCGGTGTCGACGACAAACAGTAGCACCACCACCACCACCATCACTACTTCCTCCTCTCGAATGCAGCAACCGCAGATCTCTGTCTATAGTGGCTCAGACCGGCATGCTGTACAGGTAATTCAGTTACCATGACGGGTAGGCTAAGACTTAGGAGCTATGACTTTTTGCTTAAGCCAGGTAAACGTATTGTTTCATATCCTCAAATGAGTTACATGATAACCCTCTAAGTGAGTACAGTTAGAATTGTGGACGTTTGGAACTACCAACAGAGCTATTTAATAATCATTCTGTTGGGAGGGCCTCCATTTGTCAGCATGTAGCTTCGAAAACAATGTGAGGAAAATTATAATTGGAAGGTCCCTAGGTGCTGCTGCAAGTGGGGAAACTCGACCAAGAGCCCCAACATGAAAATGGCTTTAGGTTTTTCTGGATTATTGTGTATTTGAACCCAAAATTTGAACTTAGGATTTATTCAGCTCTGTAGATAAAAGGTTCGTTTTAAACCTAAGAACCCTAAGCAAGAGGATCCATAAGCAGCTATCAGGGGCAGAGGAGAAAGGGAATATTTAATTAGGAAAAGTCTTAGGCTGTTCACTTAGTTGAGAAAATAAAGTTTAGCTGGTTAACCTTTGTAGGGAAGGAGCAAATGAGCAAAGATGGTGGTGGTCAGGCTCTCTCACCCCATAGTCTCTTGCTCTCGCCCCGTGTTTTGTAAATACAGTTGTGTGACAGCTGAGATCACTTACAGCACTGCATATGTGTGTCCCGATGTACCCCCTTGACCACGGGCCACTTTTGTTCTGTAAACCTATATAAGCTCCACCTGAAAAGCCCTTGTGGCAGCATTATGGCTATGTCTGCTGGGTCAACCACAAGCGAATACAGCATGTCTACTGTTATGGCTGCTGTGCCAGTCAGGAGAGAAGAAATGTGTCTGCAGTTCTTCTGGCTCCTTGTATCTTCTTCCAGCTTCCCCGCTCACTCCTTGCCTACCCTGGCTTCAGCAAACAGCAAGATATAGCAAGACAGCCTTAATAGTAATGGAGGTTGAGGCAATATGGTATTGCATAAAAAGAGCATGGGCATTGCAGGCTGATGCAGTTTTTGTTTTAATTCCATTTTCTTTACTGTAGCTAGCCTTGAGTGAGAGGCACAATCTCCTTGAGCCTCAGAAAACTATAAAATGAGAATGAGACCACCTGCTTAATAAGTTATGAGGATTAGACAAAGGATCTAGAATTTTGTGGGGCAAGTTATATACTCAGTAAATGATAGTAGCTAATACATACTGAATAATTATATGCTATTTGATAAATGCTTTACATGGATTATCTCCATTCAACAGATGGAAAAATTGATGTTTTAAATTGGCTAAATAACTTTCCTAAACTCACATACCTAGTTGGTACTCTTGACTTTAGAGTTGTGCCCTTAAACACTGAGATTTTTTTCCCATTACACCTATTGTTCTTTCTCAAATCTGCATAATTGCACTCCACCCTGAAAAAAACAGACCTGGTTTAGTCATCTCCCTGATGCATTTTTCTAGAGTGCAGATCCCAGTATACTGACTGTCTAGCTGTTATATGGCTTAGTATTCTGAAATTACTGTGGAGTAGAATCAGGATTGTTGGAAACTCGTCCGTCAGTTCAGTAGAAATTCAGACTGGAACATAGTGGTTTTAATGTTTTTCACCTTTCTCTGAGGCAAGGGAAACAGGGAAGAATATCTAGATCCTTGAACATAAAGATAATGTGATATTTTAAATACCATTTTGTTCTCCACCTATTTTCTAAGCTGGCTGTGTTAATAAAAAAGTTACTCGAGATTTGTAGTTGAAGATAATATCTCATGAATAGCACTACCTCTGATTCTTACAAGATCATAGAATTGCTTCCCTTAAAATGTAATCAAATCAATATTTATTGAACTACCTAAGTAGTTTAATACCTTCCAGCTTTTTTTTTTTCCCCCCACCCCTGTGAATCCTTTTCACCGTCCTTGCTCCAGAGGAACAAAATAAGAGCAATGTGCTGTATCTTTAACTTGTTTTTAAAGAGTCTCTCATCCATGAGTATGGCACTGAATGGTAATGAAAAATTGTGCTGACAATAGAAAAAATAAGTATATTCAAATAAGTTCTTCATTTTTAATTTCAGTTTGATTTTAGAGTTTTGTTATGGAATTAGAGCAACATATACAGATAACCTAACCAAAAAGATATATTGTTGTGATTCTAAAGCACTTAATGCTGGTCTGTACTTCCCTGCAACTAGGGGTCAAAAGCCTATATTGATTTTGTGACATGAATCTGCAGCAGGTGTAGCAGTCTATTGTTGGCGATTGTGACATGAATGCAGGAAGGTAAAAAACACAAGGAAACGTGCTTTCTTGGAATTTAAATAAAGACATTCATAGCTTTGTGATAAAGGTATCCTGACTCAGAAGCTCAAACTATAGGATTATGTCTCTTTTTCTCCATTAGCTCTTTGAAAACTCTGGTTTCATCTTGAGATTTAGGGTGCTGTTTGAAAGTCCCCATGGGCATGACATGACTTTGGGCTGTGATTGCAGAGGACTGGTGTAGTCCAGTGTACCATTTGGACAAATAAAGGATTTTTCTCTTTTATTAGAACTCTTGATTGTTTTACATTTATCAATTTATGAAGTTTGGGTTCAGAGTTTTTATTTTACTAATAAATAGTCACAGTAATGAGCACTTATAAGAATTTTTTTTTAGTAAGAATAATTTTATTTTGTGTTGAAACAGTTGCACCTGACATTTAAAAAAAATGAGTGGTTACTTAGTAATTTTCTAAAAAAAATGGCTTTATAATTTTATGTGGTTATTACTGTAATGAAGCTAAGTTTTTTCAGACATTTAGAAAAAATACAAATGAGAATCAGGTAAAAATCACTTCTAATCTAGCTACCTATCAGTAGTCTTTTAATGTTTTCCTGAATATTGTTTAAAATATTTTAATATAAATGGTATCTTACTCTGTACACTGTTAAGTGACCTTTTTTCACCTAAATGTATTTGGAAACTGTTTTGTTGATTGTTGTTATCTGCTCTGTTCAATATAGTAGCTGCTAGCTGCATGTGGCTATTTTATATTTAAATTAAAATTCAGTAAAATTAAAAACTTAGTTCCTTGGTTGCACTAGTCTCCTTGTAAGTGCTTAGTAGATACTTAGGGTTAGTGGCTACTGTATTGGACGGCACTGATCTGTTATACATTACTGTTTGTAATACACGCAGGGTATCAGTTCAGTTCAGTTGCTCAGTCGTGTCCAACTCTGTGTGGCCCCATGAATCGCACCACGCCAGGCCTCCCTGTCCATCACCAACTCCTGGAGTTCACTCAAACTCACGTCCATCGAGTCGGTGATGCCATCCAGCCATCTCATCCTCTGTTGTCCCCTTCTCCTCCTGCCCCCAATCCCTCCCAGCATCAGAGTCTTTTCCAATGAGTCAACTCTTCGCATGAGGTGGCCAAAGTACTGGAGTTTCAGCTTTAGCATCATTCCTTCCAAAGAAATCCCAGGGCTGATCTCCTTTAGAATGGACTGGTTGGATCTCCTTGCAATCCAAGGGACTCTCAAGAGTCTTCTCCAACCTTCGGCGCTCAACTTTCTTCACAGTCCAACTCTCACATCCATACATGACCACAGGAAAAACCATAGCCTTGACTAGACGGAACTTTGTTGGCAAAGTAATGTCTCTGCTTTTCAATATGCTATCCAGGGTATACATATTCTTTTTATACCCAAATCGCGAATTCTAACAAGTTTAATCCAAAATGGGTATTCCATTTTATCCAAAATGGGTATTCCAATTTACATTGTTATTAACAGTATATGAGTGAATCTGTTTCTCCAGTAGTAGTAGTCTTTTAAATGTTTATCCATTGGAAGGCTGAAAAAGTGTTGTGTTTTAATTTGTAAGTTTTGACTACTAATGAGATTGAAGATATTTTCAGATGCTTACTTAGCCCTTTTTCCTTTTGTGAATTGCCTCTACTGGGTAACTTTAACCTGTACAGATTAGTGAATCCTAGTGACTTAGAAGCAGCAGCAGCAGTGATGTATAACTAGGAGAGAACTGTTAATAAGTGTGAGGATATTGAATATTAAAGGAGTGAAATTTTAAATTTCTAATACTTTATGGTTACTTTTACTTTTTAAAATTTCTAATACAGCTTTTCTAATACTTTATGGTTAAGATTATGGTTTGACATTGGTTCAATTGACTTATCACAGGTAATTCAACAGGCACTGCATCGCCCTTCCAGCTCAGCTGCTCAGTATCTACAGCAGATGTACGCCGCGCAGCAGCAGCACTTGATGCTGCACACAGCGGCTCTCCAGCAGCAGCACTTAAGCAGCTCCCAGCTTCAGAGCCTTGCTGCTGTTCAGGTGAGACTGAAACGAATTAAGAACTTACCAGGCCAAAGTTGACATTGCCTGCAGACAATTACTGAAAATAAATACCCTGGGTATTATTGCAGAGTTTTCAGATATCTTGTGTTTTTTTTTTTTTTTTTTAAGAAAATATAATAGGCTGCCAAATAAAAGTTAGTTTAAAAAAACGAATGTTTAATGTGTTACTCTGTTGCCGAGTTTTGTCCCTCTGCTTTTTATCTACATTGCAGAAATGCTGTACCAGTCTTGTGTGTATAAAATTCTAGGGATGACAGTTAATAGTTAAGGTTACATAAATCTTATTTACATTTTAACCAAAAAAGGTTTTTTAAAATTACATAAGTAATTTATACTCACTAAAAAAAAAAAAAACCAGTATAAAATCGTTCTTAAGAGGTAAAGTATAGAGGTGTTTCTTTTCCACACCCACTAGTATTTTCCACTCTTCAGCGGCGGTCAGTGTTTAATATGCATCCCTCCAGAAATGTTCTCTATAAAAATGTGTATGTATACTTTTCTAAAATCCAGTCATATGATTCTTACTGCTAATGATTAAATGTTTGTTTTTAAACAGATCTTCATTATTATTGCATTGTTTATTTAAATAAAACTCTAATGGGAGATTTAAATCTAGTAACCAGAGTAGGATCTCAAGTTGACTGAACCTGAAAAAGGTTTATTTCTGTTAAACACATCCCAGCTATTACTTCTTCTCATTAGTGTAATTTAAAATAACATCTTGTTCATGATAGTTAGGAAACTGAAACACAGTGGCATTTGATATAGCTCCAATTCATTTTTCATAACATTGGATTGGTAATTTCACTTCGAAGATGAGTTCTATAGAGTAAAACTGACAATGGGTGCAGCTCTTAAACTAAGTTGAGCCTTTGGTTCTTCTGATTTCACCGTGCAGTGTTTTCTCTTTTTCTTAATTTGTTTGATCAAAACTTAATCCATGTTGACTATAAAATGACTGTAAAATAGTTGTTTTGACTTTAATTGTGATTTTTGTGGTATCCTGGTACAAGAAAGTTTTAAACTTCAGACTTCTTATAGACATAAAGATCTTATTATTTTAGGCAAGCTTGTCCAGTGGAAGACCACCTACATCCCCCACAGGAAGTGTCACACAACAGTCAAGTATGTCTCAGACATCTGTAAGTGCTCTAATTTTTTTCCTGGTTTTAAAATTTTAGATTATTGCTTTCCAGAAAGTAACTGTTAAAATCTACAAAGCTGTTACTGTTTATCTGTTGGGTACTGTTTGTAACAAGTGGCTAGAAACAGGAATGGTAAATTTTGAGAATTTGGAACTAATGTCAAACTTCTGAAAATCTGAGTCATAAAAATATTTTTGTATTATTTCTTATACATGTTTTCCCCTTGATTGTGTTCAGGTCTTCTATGATTGTGAATGGTCACAGTTTTCAATGTGCATTGAGAGCATGAAATATATAATATAGGGAAGTTAAGTCATGCATTTACTGTGACAAGTACTAGAAAATGTCATGTCCTTGGTAGACATCTAAGTGTTTCTAGCTTTTTCTGTGCAGTTTACATTTTAGAAATTTTACTTCCCAGCTTACGCTTACTTGAGTTATCTGGGTCAAATTTACAAGTATTCATTCAAGATAGTATAATTTATTTTGAAAAGAGAATAAAAGGTGATTTGCTATATTGCACATATTTACTGGGAAATTGTGCAAAGTATTTTAGTTAAAAAGAAATTTACAGGTGTGGTAATACTTGTTTACCCTTGTATTTTGATGTAATTTCAAATTGTAAGAATAATAAAAATTTCTGTATACTTTCTACTCAGATTCACCAATTGTTAGCATTTTGGCTCACTTCTTTATCATTCATTCTTTCTGTCTACATATATACAGTTACCTTTTTCTGAACCATTTGTGGATAAGTTAAGACATGTTCCTTTACTCCTAAATACTTTGATATGTACTTCCTAGGAACAAAGTCATTCTTTTATGAAGCCACATGAAACAGGTCAAATTCAGGAAATTTAACATTGATACACTGTTGTTCATATTCATATCTCATCAGTTCTTCCAGATTTCTCAGCCTCATCCTTATAGACCTTATGGACCAGATAATTCTTTCTTATGGGGGAGCTGTCCTGTGCTTTGTAAGATGTTTAACAGCATCCCTAGCTTAGATATCAGTAGGCTGTGCCCTTCTCCTTTCCCCAGTGTGACAACCAAAAATGTCTGCAGGCACTGCTAGATGTTTTCTGAGGGGCCAAATTGCCCCTTGTTGAGAACCATTGAGTTGAACTAATAATGTCCTTCCTAGCTATTTTTTTCTGATCCAGGATGGTAATACTTTGATAAAATAGACTCCAATGGAATATAGTTTATAGATGGCTGAGGAATTAAAGTTGAACTTGTGCTATGTTTCTTCAGCTAAGGGTGTGGTCTTTACTAAGTACATGTATAATGAGCACATAGTTATTTGTGGGCTATTGATCTTTTTAATGAAAAAATTCTGTTTTAGCATGGAAGTATCTTAGAACATGAATAAAATTACTTACAAAAAAAATTACTTGTGACTTGAAAATGTTAGACTGAATAAAATAAAAAATTTAAGTAATGTATTTAGCCCTAAGCAGTAATGCTATATAGTTATGGTTACTGATGTCACATAATATCTTTGGCTTCCCTGGTAGTGCAGCTTGTAAAGAGTCTACCTGCAATGCAGGAGACCCCGGTTCGATTCCTGGGTCAGGAAGATTTCCCGGAGAAGGGATAGGCTACCCACTCCAGTATTCTTGGGCTTCCCTGGTTGCTTAGCTGGTAAAGAATCCACCTGCAGCGTGGGAGACCTGGGTTCAATCCCTCGGTTGGGAGGATCCCCTGGAGGAGGGCATGGCAACCCACTCCATTATTCTTGCCTGGAGAAACCCCATGGAAGGAGGAGCCTGGCAAGCTACAGTCCATGGGATCACAAAAAGCCGGACACAACTGAACGACTAAGCATAGCACAGCATGTGTTCTGGATTATTTTCTCTTCACATTATTAAAAGATATCCTTTAAAACTATTTTTGTTCCATTATGATTTTGTGTATGTGACTTTTCGAATCATAGTTCTGGTGATTGTGCTTATTTTTTTATGAAATTGTTACTACCACTTGTCATAAATCAGGGCCAGAATCTCTGGATAACTGGTGAGAGGAAAAGAAGTAGAGAGAATGGATGCCTAGAAGAACAAGAGAATAATACATTGCATTTGTTTTGTGTTCTTTCCCAGCTGAGCAGTAGCTCAAGTGAGTTGACTGGCAGTCCAAATTATGATACCCAGGGTAGCTTAGTAATTTTTAAGAGGGGCAGAGCATAATAGCAGAAATCCCTGGATAGTGATAATAATGAATTGTCTATTGGCAGTCTGCTAGTTTTCAGAATTTTGGTTGTTTTGAGATAGGTGCCTGATAACAATGAACACCAAGAGGGAAGGGTCAGTCCTCTCGTACCTAAAAGGGCTACAAGGTAGGTTGTCAAGTCACCTGCCAAATAGGTTGGGATTTAGAGTAGCAGTGAAATTCCAGAGGGGAAATGGAATATTATATTTAAAAAATGAGGTAAAAAGTCCAGTCTACCGCATGGGGAAACTATGTATGTGGAGAAGACCATTGTTAATTGATTGTGTAGTGGGTGCCAGCATCCTTTTCTTCCCTGTAATTAGAACAGAAAGGCTAATTCTATACTCTTGACCAGCAGTGAGAGTGGTTTGTATGAGTGTTTGATTGGCTCTAAAATTAGTTGGGACTGAAGTATTTAGGTTGGATGTCTTTTTACTTGTATTAAATGCAGTGTAATTAAAAACTGTGAAAAAAGCATCAACAATGTTAAACAATAGAGTGGTTGAAATATATTTGCACCATGTATGTCACATAGCTTGTATTTGTGAAATACCAAGGGCTGTATTACTAAGATAAATAATGTGAATTCACAAATGACCTGAATTGGTAATTTTCAAAAGATAGACTACTTTTGGCTTTTAAGCACATGAAAATATGTTTACTTTACTGGTAATAAAGAAGTGAATGTAAAAACATCAATGTTTTATTTTCACTTGTCAGATTAGAAAACGGGGGAAAAATTGAGACAATAACTGTTGACAGGTATGGTACATTCATACACTATTGGTGGGAATGTAATTGGTATGACTTTTCTAGAAGGTTATTTGGCAGAGTGTATGAAAATTTGAACCGCATGCCCTTTCACATAGGAGTCTAATTTTTAGTGAAATGATGTCATTGGCTAAATATGAGAGATAATCATGACATAGATAATTCCGCAAATATGCATGGTTTGTAATGGTAGAAAATTATAAACAATACATATGTTCTTTAATTGAGGATTAGTTAAGTGATAGTTAATTCAAACACTGCAGCTACTTTAGAATGCTGTACGTGTGTATATAGAGACAGATTTTCATTAGTTAGTAAGTGAAAATACGAACATATAGTATTAGTTCATTTAGCTTACTTAGTCGGGGAAGGCAATGGCACCCCACTCCAGTACTCTTGCCTGGAAAATCCCATGGATGGAGGAGCCTGGTAGGCTGCAGTCCATGGGGTCGCTAAGAGTCAGACACGACTGAGCGACTTCACTTTCACCTTTCACTTTCATGCATTGGAGAAGGAAATGGCAACCCACTCCAGTGTTCTTGCCTGGAGAATCCCAGGGACGGGGGAGCCTGGTGGGCTGCCGTCTATGGGGTCGCACAGAGTCGGACACGACTGAAGCGACTTAGCAGTAGCAGCAGCAGCTTATTTAATAGGTTATTCTGTATTTTAGTTCTAAAACTTTTTGTTCTTTTTCTTTTGCTGAGAGTTTATTTTTCATTTGTTTCAAGTTGGGTCATACTTGCTTGTTCAAAGCATTTTTATGACTGCTGCTTTAAAATCTTTGTCAGGTAATTAAAATATTTTCCATCTTGGTGTTGGCATCTATTACCTTTTTCATTCAGCTTGAGGTCTTTCTGGTTTTTGGTTCAATGAGTGATTTTTGATTGCAACTTGGACGTACTGAGTATTATGAGATTGTGGATCTTACTTTAGTTTTGTTTTGGCTGGCTTCCAAAGGGGAACATGTGCCACCTCCTCACTGCCACTTGAGGGTAGAAGTAAGTCCAGGTTCCGTGTTTGGTTTCCAATGATAACTGAGGGATGCTCCCTGCAATTGCTGAGTCAGTGTGAGTTCTGGCTCCTCACTAGGCCTATACTGATGTTTCTCTGGCTAGGAGGGAAAGGAGTGTCCAGTTATTGCTCCCTGTGTGGTCTCCACTGATGCTTCAGGGTTGGGGTGGGTTGTTATTTGTGGTCTGTTATTGCTTGGCTGATGTGAAGGTCTTGGCTCTCTACGTGGCCTTTTTTGACACTGACCCATTGGATGGGATTGGGGGTACCTCACTACAGCCTGGTGAGGGGAGAGGCCTAGGTCTTTGCTAGTGTGGATGTGGCCACAGTGTTTCTGTGGTGTTTGGCTGGAGTAGAGCAATTATTGTCTAAAAGTTTTTTGTGTTGCTAGGCTGTCCCTTTTCTGATCCTCAGCTAGAAAGAGCAGCTCATTGGAGCTTTTTCTTTTTTTTGTCTGTACCCATTGCTGTTTCTGGGTTACTAACTTGTTTAGCTTTGCTGCTGCTACTGCTAAGTCGCTTCAGTCATGTCCAATGTTTGGATTATATGAAATTAAAAAAAATCCAGGGAGCGCGCAACTGCGTGGTTCACTGAGTCCTGGAGTCTACTTTTCTCCACCTTTTAGGACTTTCTTATGTTTATTTTCTATGCAGTGATGGGGTTTTTAATTATACTTAGGAGTAAAATATGTGTCTATTCCACTTTCCTGGAAACGGAATTCCTACCACTTATTTTTTAAAACTTATATCTGTCTGGTTATATAGGAAGAAAATCTGTAATACACAATAAACTGTTAATCAGTGGTTACCTTTGAGAAAGTAGGTTGAAAAGTTTCATTTTGTCTTAAAAAAAACATGAATGCTCTCTTGTTGTCTTACAGACAACACAAATGTATACATGAAAGTGACATCCTGTTTCAGTAGTCCCTTTTGCCCTGACAAAGTTTTGTGTGAAGCTTATCACCTTATTACTGTGCATTTCTGTACATAAATGTAAGTAGATAGGCCTGTGGTTAATTTTGTTTTAGTGTAAGAGAAGTGCCATCATTCTGTCTCTTTCTCTTCTAAGTCTTTGGGCATTTTCAGCTGGAAAGGATTACGTGGCTGGAAATTGCAATCGTAAGTCTCTAAATGATTCAAGGGCTCTTTGTATCTCATTCCCTTTGTTGTTTTTTGGCCTTAGAATCTACATTAATCCCGGATGTTTTGACTTGAATTCACTGTACTGTTCTATTAAAAAGGAAAAACCTTATTTTTTTTTTATAACTTTCTAGCTCTGATGCCAGACAGGATGAGCCTTTTTTTTTTTTTTTTTTTTGGCTGCACCATGTAGAATCGTAATTCTGTGACCAGGGAGCATACTTGTGCCCCCTGACTTGGGAGCACAAAGTCTTAACCACTGGACCACCAGGGAGTCCCAAGATGAGATTTTGAAGCCTAGTTAGTTTTATGACTTTATTCATTCATAATTCACTCATTTATTCAACAAATATTTATTGAGCATTTAAATACTCCTCTAGTACTGGGACACAGCTGACAAAATCTGTATGGAGCTAGGGATATATCAATAGTAAGTAAACTAGTATATAATATGTCAGTTGGTGGTAAGCTCTGTAGAGAAAAATAAAGCAATGAAGAGGAATGGGATGAAGGAATTTCCTATTTTAATTAGGGTGGTCAGGGAAAGCATTGCTAATAAAAATGGCATGTGAAGGAGGGTGAGGGAGGCAAAGATGCTTAAGAAACAGAAAGGAGGATGGTGTGGCAGGTGTGGAATGAAAGTGGGAGTATGTTTAGAACTTTAGAGAGGAAATTATCTAATCACAAGAAGATTATTAAACCCTTGGGTTTTACTCAGCATGAGTTGGGAAGCTGCTGGAAAGTTATTTTATTTGGGATGTGACGTGATCTCATATAGGCTTTAACAGCTACAATGTTGAGTAGGTTCTAGGGGGGCAATGATAGAAGTAGGGAGACTGGTTAAATGGTTCCTGTAATCTGAGAGATACTGGGGGCTGGACCATGATGGTAACAGTAGATGTGGTAAAAAGCGGTAAGCAAAGATTCTGAATATTTGTTCCACCAATATTTTATTATAGAAATTTGGATGTTTGGAAAATAGCTAATAGTAGGTACTGAGGGATTGACTAAAAGATGTGAGGAAAGGTAAACAGTCATGGATAAACTGTAGTATTTTGGCCTGAGTGCCTGGAACGATCTGCCAAAGAAGGTGTTGGAAAAGAAAATCAGGAGTTCGGTTTTAGACATGATGTGTGTTAGACACCCACCCATACATGTTGAGTAGACATTGGCTATGTGAGTTTGGAGTTCATATAGCCAAGTGGCTATTGGCAGGACTGGTGACATCTTGTACATCTCATTGACATTTCCAGTCACCGGGGTACCTGATGACTTTACTACCCATTGTGGAGTATTATGAGTGAGTTTGGTAGAATGGAGGACATCAGGGACCTAGCTTCTAGTCTTAATTTTGTGACTAACTGGTGGCATGACTTAGGGCAAGTCATTAACCTCCTTACACCCCACTTTTCTTTCATGTAAAATTAAGTTGTCTAATTAGATGGTTTTTAGTCTTTTCATCCATATATTCCTGGGTTTAGATCAAGGAGAAGTTTCAGGAGATGAACCAGAATGTGCACTGAATTCTGTCCCTCCCAAATTGGTATGTTGAAGTTTTAAACCCACATGTGACTATCTTAGAAACAGGGCTATTAACGAGGTGTGTTAGTTGCTCAGTCATGTCTGACTCTTTTGCAACTCCATGGACTATAGCCCGCCAGGCTCCTCTGTCTGTGGAATTCTCCAGTCAAGAATACTGGAGTGGATTGCCATTCCATTCTCCGTTTAAGGAGATGATTAAGGTTAAATGAGGTCATAAGTATAGAGCTCTGATCCAGTGAACCTGGTGTCTTTATCAGAGGAAGAGACACCAGAAGTGGACACATAAATGTGTCCCTCTTTCTGCTGAGAGGACACAGTGAGAAGGTGGCCATCTACAAGCCAGCAGAGAGCTCTCACCAGAAACTGAATTGGCTGCACCTTGATCTTGGACTGCCTTAGCCTCTGGAACTGTGGGAAATAAATTTCTGTTTGAGCTACCTAGTCTGGCACCTTGTTAAAGCAGCCGCAGCAGACTAAGAGGGATGGGGCTCTGAGCCTTCCCCTCAACCTCTGTTGCCACAGAACAGTTCTGTGATATTTGAATCTGGGAATTCTGAATAAGTTAGTGTGTGAAGAAAGGGTACTGTTTAAAAAAAAGAGAACCAGTGGTTTAAATGTTAAATAATGTTTAGTCAGGGTTTTTTAAAATAGTTTTATATGTGTTATGAAAAATAATGCATATCACATAGTAGGTATGTAATATTTGTTGAAAGATGAAGTTTAATTATAATCATAAACTAGAGTATGCAATACATAGTTATTAATTTTAATTCTTGATTACTGCAAGTGGTTTATCTTCAGTCCAGAGAATCATTTTAGGATATATTCTGATTGCCTGAAATTGCATTGTAGAAGACAGTCTAAGTCCTGACCTCGGTGATGAGATTCTTTCATTGCTAGTTTTGAGCAGCCAGCCAGTTATCAGGTTTATTGTGTTACGCTGTGCTAGTTGCCCTGGGGGAGTCACAGTCGCTTCCGTCAGACACAGTGTGCCTAGACATATAAAACAGTAAACAACATAGCAGTATATAATCAAGTGATAAATTCTGTGGGAGTTAACAGAAAAGAGATCTTTGGGGACTGGGTGGTTGAAGAAGGCTTTCTGTATGGGACTTAAGCTGAGCTTTAAAAAATACATGGAGTTTGAGAGAAGAGGACTCAATCCTGAGCTCATGATCCTGAAATAGCAGAGCTTAGTTTTGGAGATTCATTCCTGAATGGGATTCTGTGTTCGTCTCCCAGACTCCTGAGGATAATCTATGCCAGTGTTTCCTTCCTGAATACCTACTTGGTGCCAGGCATTGTGTTAGGTGCCAAGGATCTGAAGTGAACGAAGGTCTTAGAGTACAGTGGATATAGTCTTGTTGCTGTTGTTCAGTTGCTAAATTGTGTCCCACTCTTTGCGACTCCATGGACTGCAGCACGCCAGGCCTGCCTGTCCTTCACCATCTCCCAGAGCCTGCTCAAACTCATGTCCATCGAGCCGGTGATGCCATCCAACCATCTCATCCTCTGCTGCCCTCTTCTCCTTTTGCCTTTAATTGGATATAGTCTGCAGACATATAAATAGTCAAAGAACACTGTGATAGGAGTTTTGTTTTACTGGAGTATATGCTAAAAACTTGCTTGTAAATTTGGAATATTTGTAGGCCTAAAAATTGCCTCCCCTATACCTTTTTCATAATTATTTGTATATAAATTCTATATTGAAAATGATTTTCTTAGGAAACTTGAAAGCAGGAACCATTGTTTTCAAATTTTTAGCATGACCAAAGAAAAGGCTGATTTAAGTCTTATCACTAACTGGTGGTACTTCCCTTCAGGCTTTTAGGTGTGCCTGTTTAGTTTTTCTGGAGTTTCATGAAGGCTGTCTAGATGTCATTGTGTTCAGGACACTTTTTGGACCCTCTTACTGTGAAACTTAGTGTTCATGTGTATGAAACTAAAAAAGTCTTAACAAAAATTTCTTTCCTTCTGTTTTTCTCTGTCCTCTGTTTCTGGACTCCTTAGTTGGATATTGGTCTTTCTGGATTGAACCTTTACTTTGTTTAGCTTTTTACTTATTTTCTGTCTTTATCTTTTTATTCTGTTGTGACATATTTCCTTGCCCCCTCCCCCCTTTTAACCCCTTCTTTTTACATTTAAAAGAAAATTTTAGTTTAGCCTTCGTATTTCCAATTTCTAAGAGCATTTTCTTTTTCCTAGAATCCTGTTTTTCTGTTATGGATGAAATATTTAGATCTCTGTTATCAGATTTAAAAATTCTTTTTCTTGAATCATTTATATTCCTTAGAAACTATCTTGGTCTTTTCCTTTCATGCTGTTGGTTTTTCTTTTAGAAAGCAGTGTTCTCTTAAAATGCTTTAAGTTTATATTTAAGAGTAGATGATTATATAAATTAATCAGCATGGCTTTCTTCCACTGCTCTGAAGATAGGTCTGGCCCTAACAGACCTCTTTCTCTTTTCTTAGTGGAAAGACCGATTAAGATTTCTGTCTTTGCATGTGGAAATAGCATTAGTGGTAACAGTGGGAAGGATATATCTTTGGCAGATTTAGAATTGAAGGTTTACAGATTAGAAGCTGGCTGTTAGGCTGGTGAGCCTAACAGTTTCAGAGTAAGGAGAGTTTTACTTCCAGGTATGAGTACCCACTCTACAAGCCTAGCCTTTCCTTGACTTTTAGAGAAGTCTCCTTCCTTTCTAGGTCTCAGTGCCTGTTCTGCATGGGAGAGGGGTGGGGTTATGTATGGTAAGTCTGTTTTTTAGACAGACCTGTAGATAAAATCCTTCAGTGTTTGGCTCCATTTCTTACCTCTGCTTTCATGTCTAAAGTCAAAGTGAAGTCGCTCAGCCATGTCCAACTCTTTGTGACCCCGTGGACTGTAGCCTACCAGGCTCGCTACCGGGCTCCTCCGTCCATGGGATTCTCCAGGCAAGAGTACTGGAGTGGGGTGCCATTTCCTTCTCCGGGGGATATTCCCAACCCAGGGTTCGAACCCGGGTCTCCCGCATTGAAGGCAGACGCTTTTCTGAGTCTAAATCCACTCTAATTTGTTTCCTCCTGTATTCTGGATTATAGCTTCCTTCTCTGTTTTATCCATTAATATGATCCCATCTTCTTTAGGTCTTACAGAAATGCAGATGGTACCCTCCTCTCTCTCTCTCTTTGCTGTATGTGTTTTCTCTGATACTGTTTTTTTTAATTCCCTAAATTCTTTTTGGAAAAAACATTTAAACCCACAGAAAAATGGTAAGATTAAGCATTGACCCTTGTGTACTCTTAATATAGCTGTCTACACCAGTTGTTAAGTTCTTCTCTATTTATACACTGTTTTCCTGACCATTTTTAAAATAAGTTAAAGACATCATGACACTTCAGTCCCAAGTACTTAGCATGTATTATCCAGGAGGGAGATTGTCTTACATAACCACAGTCACATATCACACCTAAGAAATGTAATATCGAGACAATATCTCATATATGCCTCATATTTGGATTCCCTCAGTAGTCTCCAGAATACATTTTCCCAAGATTTAGTTAAGGCTCACACATTGCATGTGAGTGTCCTGTTTTCCTTTAATATAAAAAGTCTCCCCTTCCCCCTTCCTTTTTTTTTTTTAAAATAGCTCAGGTCATTTGTCCCACAGTCTAAATTTGTATTTTTGTTTTCCCCAATCATTTTTGTTATTGTCTTAACTGCTGTTTCAGTTAGTAGGAGGGAGAAGCAAATGGGTGTGCTCAGACCATTATCTTCAGTGAAGTGAAAGTTGCTCAGTAGTGTCTGACTCTTTGTGATTCCATGGACTATAGTCTATGGAATTCTCCAGGCCAGAATACTGGAGTGGGTAGCTTTTCACTTCTCAAGGGGATCTCCCCAGTCCAGGGATTGAACCCAGGTCTGCTGTGTTGGAGGCGAATTCTTTACCAACTGAACTATCAGGGAAGCCCATTATCTTCAGTATTTTTTGTTTTATAAACATGACTTTTAATAGCTACATAATACTCTATTAAAAAAAAAAACTATTTTCCATTTCCTGGCAATTTTAACTTTTCTATTTGTTTTCTTTTTTTGTTGTTATAAGTAAATTTGCATTGAATGTTATGTGTCTTTCTATCTAGTAATGCTCTTTTAAAAAATTTCCTAAGAGTACTTATTGGTGAGATTGTTTTTAGATCAAGAACCTTATAAATGATCAGTTTTCTCAAAAAAATGTATACATCAGATCAATTACATATCAAATGAATTCATTATGAATTTATCTGAGGGAAAATTACTTGCTTAAAACCATAGATACATCTATGAATTTTAGAAGATATTTTAAGTTTTAAAACTCATTGTTTTCAAGGATTCTGAAAATATTTAACTGATAGTTAGAAATCTACTCCACAACTTAACATCAGTCTAAAATAAAACTGTAGCCTGCATATTTGTATGGTTGTGAGCAGTTATACTGGATTCTTATAAAATATTCCAGTAGTGCAGATAAAGTATTAAGTCCTCTTCAGCCTTCTTTCTTTCCCCTTCAGTCCGTCTGTCTCCTCAGTTTGCTGGATATCTTTTCAGGCCTTTATTTATACATTAAGAACATAAATAGTATGAGAAGTGTATGCATATGTGTTTAATATGCAATTTTTTAAAAACACCATAAACACAGGTAGGTGTTCTGCATTTTGTTTTTATACTTAACAGTGTGTCTTCAGAGCTTTTTATCTCACTCAGCTACTTGAGCTACCATATGGTGTTGCACACAGTATGGCTGCACTTTATCTTATGTAACCATTTCTGTTGCTGGACCATTATTTCCAGTGTTTTAATTGTTTCAGCGTTGCAACTTTTTTAGGATGTCAAAGTCTGAGGGCAGTTAGGAGGTCATGAAGTTTTTTGCTTGATTGTTTTGCTGCTGTTTTTACAGCTTATATTGCAGAAAGTAGAAATAATGATTTTCTATAATAAACAGGATAGGCATTTTACTTCACTTCATTATTAAAAATATGTGGTCTCTTAAAAAGGAACTCCTTCATGGATAGGTATTATTACTTGAATTTTCTATGTAATATTTATGTAATATATTTCTATGTAATATAAATACAGCCCAAATGGCTGTAGTGGGTCTCAAATAGGCTTTGGTTTCAGGGAGTACTCTGTGTAACCTCCTATTGGGGGCACCAAGGAGTGGTTGGAAGTTACATGGCTTTTCTTGGCAGATTTGGTTTCCTTTGGTGACTTGTAGTGTCAGTAGAGGGAGAGCTTCCAGTAATAAGGCTAAAGAAGTAAGTTCTATGGAGTGTGGGGATGGGTTGAGAAGTGACAGGATTGGCCAAGGCTTTGAAATGAAAGGGAATTACGAATGTTGAGACAGAAGTGACAAAGAGGATGCAAAGAGTTTAGAGCATCTGGTTTAGATGAGCAGAGCAGAAAAGAGAGGAGAGCATATCAGTTCTGGAAAGGAAAGGATTTCTTGCAGGGTTGGATACTGATCGTGCCCTTATGGATTACGCCTTCATTAGTAGACACTGTGAAATGGTGTTTGCCATCAGGAACTTAAAAATAAACATTTATTCTTTGATCTCACAACTTTGACAAAGTGAAATGCAGGTGGCTCGGAGGTTACTGTTTAGTTTTCTTAGTTCCTTTTTTTCTTTTTTAAGAAAAAGAAAGCATTCTATTTGTAAATACTTTTTGTTCTACTTCCTTACAGAGTATTCTCAAGCACTTTAGCTATCAGCCAGTCAGTTTTTAAGAAGACTTATGTTTTTGTTTAAAGAGTGTGTGGTCTGTCCTTTATTAGAGTATCTTCCTTCCTGCTTACGTACCTATCTTCCTGTTTTATTTTATTTTTTAAGAATTGCTGACTGGAAAACAGTGGCAAGGCATTATTACTGTAGAGTGACACAAATTAACAAGCTCTCAGGGTATAGGAAAGCACCCTGTATGCCAAAATGAGTCAGAAAACATGGACCAGTTTTACTCTGCTAAGTGATTTAATCTTTGGAGCAAGGGTTTATCCAAAAACGTTTGTGGAGTGGTGTAGAAAAAGAGTATGTTTTCTGTGGGGGGTTATTAATAATTCCCATCACTTCATGTGAAATAGATGGGGAAACAGTGGAAACAGTGTCAGACTTTATTTTTCTGGGCTCCAAAATCACTGCAGATGGTGACTGCAGCCATGAAATTAAAAGACGCTCACTCCTTGGAAGGAAAGTTATGACCAACCTAGATAGCATATTCAAAAGCAGAGACATTACTTTGCCAACAAAGTTCCGTCTAGTCAAGGCTATGGTTTTTCCAGTGGTCATGTATGGATGTGAGAGTTGGACTGTGAAGAAGGCTGAGTGCCAAAGAATTGATGCTTTTGAACTGTGGTGTTGGAGAAGACTCTTGGGAGTCCCTTGGACTGCAAGGAGATCCAACCAGTCCATTCTGAAGGAGATCAGCCCTGGGATTTCTTTGGAAGGAATGATGCTACAGCTGAAACTCCATTACTTTGGCCACCTCATGCGAAGAGTTGACTCATTGGAAAAGACTCTGATGCTGGGAGGGATTGGGGGCAGGAGGAGAAGGGGACAACAGAGGATGAGATGGCTGGATGGCATCACTGACTCGATGGACGTGAGTCTGGGTGAACTCCAGGAGTTGGTGATGGACAGGGAGGCCTGGTGTGCTGCGATTCATGGGGTCGCAAAGAGTCGGACGCAACTGAGCGACTGATTTGATCTGATCTGATTAATAATTTATTATATAGCACATCAAAGATAGAGGTGAAACTAGTATCACCACACTATTTGCATTTTTACTGTATTTTGTTAGGGGCTGTACCAGAATTGATTTTTCTTCTTACACACATGCTCATTCTGTGTGATATTACATTTAAAGTATGAAGTATGCCTTAAAATTACATGACATTCATTAAGTTAATTAACATTGATTGAAGGCTGTCTTATAGATATTGAATATAAGAAGATAAATAACACATGGGCTCCACTCTAAAAAAAAAATCATTGTTTAGACGAGTGAGAGAGAAGTATGTGCCAGAAGTATATGGAAGTTATAGAAGATAACAGGCATAAAGGGAGAGGAATAGTCAGTTCTACTGTGGGGTATAGAGATGCCTTAAAAAGCTTAGCATGTGATTTTTGAGAGGGAGTTATTTACTACACGGGGTGGGGAAGATGTGTGGCCATGGTCATAGTCGTAGGTCATGCTCAATTATCAATTACGTCAGGAGCATTGTTGCCAAGCCACAAAGGCCTGAGATGTTACGACATTGTCAGTAGCTTCATATGACTAATGTGAAGGGTTCGTATGGAGGAGTAGGAAGAGATGATACTAGAGCGGTAGTCGGGAATTTGAATGTTACCAGAGATTTTTAAATGGTTAATTAATGGGAAGGATTATCTGGCAAGTCAAAGGAGATACTATTTCAAGCAGGGAGATCAGTTTGCAGCTGGTAAAGTAGCTGGAAGTGCTGTGGGCTTAGAGACTCGAAAGTGATTCAAAATCAGAATGAAATTGAGGAAGATGGAGGTATAGAAACAGTAAGATATGTGACTGATTCTGTGTGTGAGTTATAGGAGAGAGAGGAATTATGATGACTTCCTGATAGTCTGTCTTGGGACAGTGTTAGAAGATGTCAGTGGCCATTTGAGGAGAAGCTGATTTAAGGAGGAATGATAATGAGTTTGGTGATTGAACATGTTGGGTTTGAGTCAGTTTAAGAGACATCCAGAAAGATATATTCTGTTACTTATTTGGACCTGGAGAGGAAGGATTTGTCATCAAGGATTGAGCATCTTTAGGATTGAATTATTTCAAACTATGGGAGTAGATAGGATAATCTAGGAATTGAAGAGGAAAAGTGTTGGGAACAAAGGATGAAGAGTTTGGGGTGGGCTAGAAAGAGCTGGTAAAGAAGATTTCTAAGAAGAATCTACTGAATTTGTCATAAGGTAGTGGTGATTTTTGCTAATGGGATTTTAGTGGTGTGCTAGGAATAAAATCCAGATTATAGAATGATTTTTTTGTATTTTATTACTTATATTTATGCACTGAATTACAGATTTTAGTTGGGCTTTCCAGGTGGCGTGAGTGGTAAAGAATCCACCTGTCAAGCAGGAGACACAAGAGATGCTGGTTATATCTCTGGGTCAAGAGGATTCCCTGTAGTAGGAAATGGCAGTCTGTTCTAGTATTCTTGCCTGGAAAATTCCATGGACAATATTTTATTAAAATTAGGAAATATTTAAAAGATACAAATAAATTTCAAGAGTTAGTTAACCAACTCATGTACCCACTATGCAGTTTTCTTAATTTTTTATTTTTAAATAATTATAGACTCAAGAAGTTACAGGAACAGTACAGAGAGATCCCCTGTATAACCTTCACTCAACTCCCTTCAGTCACTTGTTGAGGTTAACAGATGTCCTGGTTTAGTACAAATGCTGATGCTTTGGGATAGATTATGGAACTGTGCAGGTAGTGTACCACTATATGGCACAAGCCTGGAGTTTTGATTCTCATAAGAATCTCTCGTTCCACTGGGAACGGGGCATATAACAAGCTTTCTTGCTGCTTTTCAGGACGCATGGGCAGAGCTTTCCCAGCTGCTTTTCACATATTGAGGAGCCCTTTTGAGGATATTGGCTCAGAAGGAGATTTACTTTTAGGTCCCGTGAAATAGGCTCAAAATCAGGTCTACTAGCTCTGTGGGCCAATATCTCTCTAGGTTGCCTTGCTGTTACTTGGAACTTGTATCTGAGTTTCTTCCTTTCTGGCTCCTGAAAATTTCTCTTACCCTCCCCTTTTTTGGGTTCAGCTATATATTATTGTCATTTTCATGTTGATCTTCCTTTTCAGTGAGTACATTTGGGCACATGGATATATTAGCTCAGTCTGCCTTGTTCCTTGAATCAGAAGTCTAATAAACTATTTTTTATTTTCTTAATTTTATTCTCTGCATTGTCCATAAAAAGAATTTGAGGTTGGATTTTTTCCTTTAGTCATGGACTTTATTGTTTGAATATTTGCAATTATTATTCTATACACAAATGTTAACTTACAAAACTCTGTATTCCATATTGCTCGGTCACTTCAGTCTTCATTTTATGTCACATTTTCATCAAGAACTATTTCCGTAAATCACAGTCTGCCTGATTGTGTGTTGTTGTTCAGTTGCTAAGTTGTGTCCGACTCTGCATTGCCATAGACTATAGCCCACCAGGCTCATTTGTCCATGAGATTTTCCAGGCAAGAATACTGGAGTGGGTTGCCATTCCCTTCTCCAGAGGTTGGATTTTTAATTATCATTAAAAATATTTTTTAAGTGGTTAATATGATGTAGTGGTTTACGTGTGTCCCTTTGCCCTGTTCCCTGTCTGTCCTACCCAGTTTGCCTTCACAGATGAAACTAGTTACTAGTCTCTTTTATAGCCTAGAGTTAGACCACGCGCTAATTTATCCTTTAACAACAGTTTTAGTTTTTATAGTTTAATCTTTTAACCAATATTAAGGAGTTTTCATCTGTATGACAAGTAACAATTCTGTTCTTAGAACTTTTGAAAGAGATTATACTAGTTCTGTGTATGTTTTTATACATGTGAATGGATTATCTATGTTTTAACTTTTATTCATTTCAGAAATCCCTCAAAATGTGACAGAAAATGACAAAATAGTATAAACTGTCAATTCAGATGTTTTAAATTATTACATGGAATATTGAAATAATGGAACAATAGCCCTAATTTTTGGGAAGTAGTAGAAATGATATTTTAAGATGTTGGAGTCTTATCAAACTCAATGAGAATATCCTTAAAAATGGTCCTGATTACTAACCCATACATGCTGTTGTTTGCATATGTGCAAATAATCACCTAAGAACTGACAGGTCTGTCAAAGATGAAGCCCTCTCTTAGGTTCCTTAGCCACAATATATACCATTGATTGCCTAACTGCAACTTGGTGAAATTCAATGACATGGAAGCAAGAAATGGAAGCCTATGACCTGATATGTTTTCTTCCTTAGATCAACCTCTCTACTTCTCCTACACCTGCACAGTTAATAAGCCGTTCCCAGGCTTCCAGTTCTACCAGTGGCAGTATTACCCAACAGACTATGTTACTAGGGAGTACCTCCCCTACCCTAACGGCAAGCCAAGCTCAAATGTATCTCCGAGCTCAAATGGTAAGATACGAGCTACCAGATTTTTTCAGTGTTTAAAAACTTGAGAGAGATCAAAATGTTTCTTGATTTGATGCAGTAGGAGACATTTTTAATACTTAAGGAATGTTTAACAATTTTTTTGTGTATGTGATTAACTCTACACGTTTATGCCATGAAAAATTCTACTTTAAATTAGTAGGCCTTCTTGATGTAGCTAACATACTGTATCATGAGTGATTATTTTTTAATATCAAATTTATTTGATTTCAAACCTTTTTTCATATTTTAACATCTCAAAACTGAGATGCATTTTATAATTGGCATTTTGTAGTTGGTTCTTACAGTGATGTATAAAATCACCATGTATCTTTGACATTTTAGATTTGATGAAATTGTTAGAAACATTAAAGACATGGTTTTAACTATTAATTACAGTTTATATTGTGGAATCGTCTGAAAGCTGGATTGGAGTTCTTGATAATTTACCAGATGAGTCTTAACTTTGGTTATTCCCATCTTAAAATCTGCAAGCTGATTCATGTTCTTATGATCATTTTGATCTTTGGTTAATATAAGAATGTTAATTTGGCTACTGATTTCCTAATTTACTTGTTGAGCTTTAAGGAATGTAAAAATTGGTTGACATTTACATTTACTTTATTTGATGTCTTTACAGATTGCTAGAGAAGAGCTTTATCCCTGATAGGAATTTATTTATATTTTGATATCCAGTGAACTGAATATATATCTGGATTCCCAGTTCTTTACTAAAATTGCAAAGAAAGTTTCCATTATATTTCTAATGAGAAGCAGTGATAATGACCCTCTTTTTATTTACAGACTATTCAGTAGACATGACCATATTTCTGGTTGTCCTCCCCCCCCACCCCACTATGAGATCTTATTTAATCAATAATAAGCTTCAGAATTGGGCTTCCCAGGTGGCTCTGGTGGTAAAGAACCCACCTGCTAATGCAGGAGACGTCAGAGATGGGGTTAGATCCCTGGGTTTGGCAGATCCTCTGGAGAAGGGCATGGCAACCCACTCCAGTGTTCTTGCCTGGAGAATCCCATGGACAGAGGAGCCTGGTGGGCTGCAGTCCATAGGGTTGCAAAGAGTTGAATACGACTGAAGCCACTTAGCATACACACACGCTTCAAAATTAGGGAAACCATTTGAAATGATTGCTGTTTGGCTGTTTTTAACTTTTAAAACTGGCAGTTTCATATGGTTCATGATAGATAGAACATCTTTTTAGGTTTAGTGCTTCTAGCTGTTTGTATTGAATCCTTCTTGTGAAAGTTATACTTTGTTGTTTAATTCACTTAAATTTAGTATATAAAGAACTGAAGTTTAAAAGATCCCTTGGTTGATAATTTAAACAGAAATGGTTTTTGAGGAATTGTATAACTTTTGATGCAATTTTGAGATACTCACAGGTTCTTTGAAACAACTGTCATAATGTACTAAGTTGGATTGGGTAATCTCTAAGTGGATTGTATTGCCTTTTTAAATTAATGGCATTGTTTCAGTATTAAAAAATTAAACAGATGGTGATAAATAAATTGAGTATGTCTTTTTTTTGATGTAAAATTTTTTTTGCAAGCTGTTTTGTTGAATTTTGACATGTTGTGGCATTTATACTTAGAATGAATATTTCTTTACAAATACTTTAAAATCAAGAGCAACCTAGGTTTGTACTACACACAGATCCTGTGTAGGTGAGTGAAATAGTATAGTATGTGGCATAGTTGTCTTTTGGGGGTAAAGAGGACTGAAAAGACTTTTTGGTGTTTCTTTTCATGTTTCTCACTGAAATTTAATTTGCATTCAAGAGCAGTGACAATGGTTGTCTATTACAACTTCCATTTTAGGAATCCTGCCACAATAGTTTTGAGCTAGGAAAAGATTAATAGTTTACTTGGGGAAAAATTTGGTATGTGGATTTTATATTGCCAAAATACATTTTCTTTTTTGAGCACTGATTTATTTTCTACTCATCAGAATCATGGACTGTTTGAGAAATGTTTATGGTTTTTTCTTTTTTTTCCTTTTGAGTTCTCTGTTATCAAAAACTTCTCCTTGTCATGTAAAACCTTTTGCGTAGGAGACAGTCCTAATCTGCATTGTCTTTCTGTCACAAATTTCAGTCTCTCTTGCCTGCTATACATTGTGTGTGGGACATGTTCTTTTGTCTTAGGGTATTTTTTTGGTTTTTCTGTCTGTACAGCTGATTTTCACACCCGCTACCACTGTGGCTGCTGTACAGTCTGACATTCCTGTTGTCTCGTCGTCATCGTCATCTTCCTGTCAGTCTGCAGCTACTCAGGTGAGCTTGTCTAGCTTCATAAGTTGGTACTGTAAGGTCTGGGTCTTCAGGTTAAAGATTAACGCACATTTGTGTTTAAGTTACTGATGGTTTCAGTGCTTCTTGTCATACATTTCAGATTAACATTTAATATAGTGAGAACTTCACAAACATTTTTTGGTTCTGTAGAAAGTATAATGCCATGAAACATGGATATTTAGGTTATTTGACAGTAGTGAGGTTAACGTGTTTTTGCAATGACATTTATGTTCAGTTTATTGTAAAGCAGATCTGCTTTTATGTGAGATGTATTCTTCAGTTTCCTTTGCAAGCAGTTAAGCAATAACTAAGTCAGGATGGCTCTTGAATTTAAAAATGACAAATTTAAATTAAAAAGAGTTGGATAAATTTTAAATTTTAAAAATTGAGTAGGATGTTACTCAGTTTTTTGTTTATATTTGTTTGGTTCTATGGAAAACTAATTTTCACCTTACACCATTCACAAAAATAAAACAGAACTAGAATGTAGACCTGAAGACAAAAGACGAAACTATTAAACCTCTAGAAGACAACATAGGAGATAGTTTTACAGCTCTAGGGTGGGCAAAGCTTTCTCATATAGGACACAAAATGATAAATTTGATTTTATCAAAATTTAAAAACTGTTCTTCAAAAGACATTGCTACAAAAATGAAGAGGCAAGCCACAGACTGAGGGGAAATGTTCACTATATATATATATATCTGTCTATCTGACAAATGACTTATGTTGAGAATATATAAAATAGGTATAAAACTCAGTGAGATCTTGAACAGTTTAGTTAAAAATGGGCAAAAGATTTAACACTTCATAAAAGAGGATAAGCAGAAGGCCAATAAAAGCACATGAAAAAAATGTTCAACATTATTAATCTTTCTAGAAATGTAAACCAAAACCACAGTGAGTGTCACTATTGGCTCACTAGAAAGGCTGAAATGAAGGAGACTGAAAATACCATGTTTGGCAAGAATGTGGAGCAGCCATACTATCACATGTAAAGTTAAACATATGCTTAACATGTGACCCAGTAATTCCACTTCTAGATGTTTACCCTGAGAGATTTGAAAACATATATCCACATAAAGATATTTAAATGAGTGTTCGTAGCAGCTCTATTGAGAATAGCACCAAATTGGAAGTAACTAGTCTGCTTTAACTGTGAATGGATAAGCATATTGTGGAATATTGCTCAGAAATAAAAAGGAACAGACTACTGATGCATCTCAGAAACATTATAATTAGTAAAAGAAGCCAGATATCAGAGATTGCATGCTTTGTGACTTCATTTATATGAATTCCAGAACAGGCAGAACTAATCTGTAGTGAAAAAAAAAAAAAGGATTTGTGATACCTAGAGCAGAAAGTGGAGGAGATCGACTGGGAAGGGGCATGGATGAAGGGAATGTTCTATATTTTAATTGGGGTGGTGGTAACATGATGTATACATATGTCAAAACTTAATGCACTGGTTCATTCATTTTATTGTATGTAAGTTACATCTCAGGTTAATGAATGAAATTGAGTACATTTTAAATTAAAGCTGTTGAATAGACTTTTATATTGTATGATACCATTTTTTATTATATTTTTCCATTGTTAATATTTTGGATTGCATATGGCAGAAGTTAATATATCCTAAGGTCATCCTTGGCTTTGTAATTTTAATTTAATAATCTCAATCATCTAGTAAAAGGTACAAAATGAGATAGCAGTAATATTCTTTGGTATTTTTCATAGAATCTTTCTTTCAATCATAAAGGTCTGTTTTCATATATCAGCATATAAAGGTGGTGATCAGTTAAACTCTGATTTCTCCTAATGTGTTATGTGACCCTCTATAGTTCCTTAACTTATTTGTATATGTCACTTTCCATGTTTACAAAATGAGACCTTTGTTAACATTAAGATGTTTTGGGCTCTAAACTTTAAATGTCTCTTTGTGGAGTAAATTTATTGAAGTAATTATCTTCCCGTTTTTGTCTTTTTATAACACCTAATAGAGCTAAACCATTATCAGCTTCCAGAATTATAAAGTGGCATGGAGCTTGGAGTTAGGTTGCTATTGAACTTAAGTGCATGAAGTCCTGTATGGGCTTAAGTTCAACTTCCACTGCAGTCATTTATTAGTTGTATGACTTTAGACAAGTTACCAAACATACTTGTAGGGTTAAGTTGAAGAGTAATATATTTTTAGTGCCTAGAATCTTATAGGTACTCATTAGTACTATCTCTGCAAAGGGAAGAATAGGAAGACATGGACTTATAAGCTGACTTGTGGCAAGTCACTTTGTCACTTGCCAGTTGATTCATTTTGGACAGGTCATAGCATGGTGTTTATAAGTTTGGACTCTGGAGCCAGATTCTCTGGATTCAAATACATGTTCTACCACCTTCTCATTTTCTATCTTTAAACTCTCACTTCAGTTTCAACAATATAAAGTAAAATAAATATTTATGAAATAATTATAATGCCTCATAGGGTTGTAATGAGAATTAAATAGGTTAATAAAATGAAAAACAGAAGTTTCTGTTAACCTAGTTAGCATTCACTAAATGTTAGCTGTTATTACTTATGCTAAGCTTCAGTTTCTTCACTTTAAACTGGAAGTAATAGCTCAGAGTTGTTACAAGGAATAAATAGACACTCGGCATAGTGCCTGGCACATAAAATATCACATGCTACTAATTACTGTTTTTGTTGTACACTGTCTAAAGATGAGTCACAAATTTGGTTCTTAGCTCTTACATAGCTAATAGTGAAGACAGAAACACAACCATTTAAAGGATTTGCAGTTTCCAAGGTAAAATAAACCAGTTATTAGGAAAATACAATTAACAAATTCTCTATAGAGCACAGTCTGTTTTGTGGGTTCTCATGGAGAAAACATCTTGCATTGTCTTTAGTAGCATCTTTAATGTGAACATAGTCGAAGTAATTTATAGAATTAGCTCTTTGGGTCCAGATATGATATTTATAGGTATGTGGCTCTCTAGTAATCTGACTTTGAGTATTCCAGTGGTAACTTTCCTCAAGTTCAGGGCTGTTCGTTCGAAGAATTTGTGTTCCACTTTGTTAATTTTTAAACATATGTTTGCAGTTTTTAAAATATTTTGATTCAAATTGAGAAATGCCAAATTTGAGGTTTTATTCTTTAACTTAGAAAAGTCAGTGTAAGTTAATTTTTCCTTAGTAATAAAATTTATAGCACACTGTAAAAAATAAGAAATTGGGACTATCTTACCCTTATTTACTATTTTAAATGCTCCATCTCGTATCCTTACCTTGAAAAAAAAATCTGACTTTCAGAAAGTTATCATAATACTAAAAGTATATTATGGAATAGTAAGAAAACTTACCAAGGCTATCGGAAATATTGTAAGAATTGAGGAGAAAACAGTCTTTTAGATTTAGATGCTAGAAACAGTTCTGCTGCCAGCACTCTTAATTTCCTTATCTGCAAAGAAGAGATGCTGTGATAATTCACACATGGTTAGGTCCAAATTAAAACAAGTGAGTATTTGGGTAATCCACTATAAAAATGTGAGGTGTGAAATTAGCAAGAATATTTTGTGTGAAACCTAGACTCTTTTAAGTCAGAAAGTTTCTACAAAGTGATCATAGGAAAAGTTCAGATGAAATTAAAGTTGGACATTAGATGCCTTAATATTCTTTATCTTAGAAAGGGTGGGTTCTTTTTAAAAGTGAAATTCTGTCAAGGATATCTGAACATGTGATTTTTCTATTAACAGCTCAATTAGCTCTGTATATACTTAAGGAGTATAGTTTACATGTTTGAAATTTATTGTAAATATTTAAGCTAAGATGACCATAGATAGTAAAGCCATATTCTGAAGTTTATTTATATAAATAAAATACAATATATATATACACACACACACACTTTCTTTCAGAACTCCAGAAAACAAAGGGAAAATTAGAAGAAAAAAGACTGCTGCAGGTTAAGGGTTCATTGTGTCAAATCCTCATTTGCTTTGAATATTCTTTTAATTTGAAAAGTTTTGTTTTTCAGGCTATAATTCAGCCTTTGAATATCATCATTAGGTGGTCCACTTTATGTATTATTTATGGCACATGTTAAATTTTATGATGTTTTTCCTTTGCTTCCTGAGAAATTTTAATATTCCTCTGCTAGACATTTGTTGAGATTTTTTTGGTTAAACATGAACAGATTTTAGTGTTAGCTTAAGAAAACTATAAATAGAACAAGATACTTAACAAAATTCATGTCATACATATTTCGGAATCACATATTGGAGAATGCCTCAGACTTGTGTAGTTTCTGTTACGTCTGCAGCCAGAACTGTGGGGATTAAAAAAATGAATGTCAGAGATGAGAGCCTGCCAGTCAGAGCCTCAGTATGTCACAGACACAGACATTACTAATTCTAAAATAAGCTAGACCCTTGTCAGTGGTATAGGCCAGTATGATCCAAATTCTATGGCAAGAGTATAGACAGGAGGATAAATTGTATCTAACCAGAGACATGGAGAGGTTTCTTTGGGAGAATGAGTAGAAATTTAACTGGTCTTGAGCAGTGCGTTGGACTTCAGGAGACCGCGTTGAGGCAAGGGGAATTTGAACGAGGACTCTAAATGAAGAAAGTGTAAGGTGTGTTTGGAGAAGGATGAGCAGAACAGTTTGGCTAGAAAATGAGGATTGTGAACTGAAATAGTGGGAAAAGGGGCTCAAAGTGGTTTGGGCGCAGACAGTGGAGGACTTTGAGTGGCAAGCTGAGAAATCTTGATTTTAGCATATTTTATTTTTGCATTAAATTTCAGTAACACAGCAGTGATTTAGTGTGTTTACAGTGCTGTGAAATATTTGACAAAAATCAGAGAAGATGCTCCATATGTTCTCACTTAGAAAATTCTTTCAGTAACTTGGAACTGACTAAAATTTCAGCTGTGCTGAAGTAAACATTTATTTAGCATCTGCTGTTGGCTGAACACTGCATTGGCACTTGAAAAGAGATGGTATAGAGCATCAGTTAATGGTACTGTTGTAGGGACCAAACACACATGAAACTGAAGAACATTTATAAAGCAGCAATATATTTGTCACCCTAGAATCTCTTTTACTTCAGTTTCCCTTCCTAGCATTAATGTATTTGGTGTGTTCATTCCAGAGAGGCAAAAAGTTAGGCATCCAGAAGAGGCATTTTCTGTCTTACTGTTTTAAAATGTTGCAAACCTAAGATGAGAGTAATTGGGATAATCTTTGCCACCATCCTGACTGGCAGTGTGTTTAGAAGCCCTGGTGTCTGCAGGAGTCAGGCTTCTGTGGTGGCTCCGCCTGCAGTGTGGGAGACCTGGGATCGATCCCTGGTTTGGAAAGATCCCCAGGAGGAGGGCATGGCAACCCATTCCAGTATTCTTGCCTGAAGAATCCAGTGGACAGAGGAGCCTGGCGGGCTGCAGTTGAGGGGGTCGCCAAAGTGGGACACAACTATCTGAGCACAGCACAGATAGGAGTCATGACAGTAAAGCATTTCAGTGCCGTGCAGTCTCTTCAGTTTGTGAGCTCTAGCTCTCAAAGCCAAATGAGTGTTTCGTAACCATCCCAACAAAATCTCACTAACTCTTTAAAGTTAGTTAATGGAAATGCTTTTAATAATTGTCACAGTGGGTTTGATTTCATGAATTTGTTTCCTTAGAAGGTTGGTGTTCCCTTATAATCTCTTATCTATTATTATTATATATATTGTAAAAAAAAGTTTCTAGGTCTAAAATGCAGCATGTTACAGAGTAATTTCCTCCTATTCATAGTTCTTTTGCAATATGTATATATATTCTATTTTTATTTAGTTCTTAATGATTCTTTTCCTTCATGTCTTTTAAAAAAACTGCCACTTAATGTTTAGGTATGATTAATTAGAATAACAGCTCCCCTTTCCTTCAGGGTTAATTAGTTTCACGTGTTTAGAACTTTATGTATAAAAAAGCACAATATAAATATGTTGTCATTGTTATAATGGTAGCGATTACCACATCAATTAATACCATCTGTTGCAACCTTGTTTTTTGTTGTGTGGTTCTTAGGTTCAGAATTTAACATTACGCAGCCAGAAGTTGGGTGTATTATCTAGCTCACAAAATGGTCCACCAAAAAGTACTAGTCAAACTCAGTCATTGACAATTTGTCATAACAAAACAACAGTGACCAGTTCTAAGATCAGCCAACGAGACCCTTCTCCAGAAAGTAATAAGAAAGGAGAGAGTCCAGGTCTGGAATCACGGAGCACAGCTGTCACCCGGACATCAAGTATTCACCAGTTAATAGCACCAGGTGGGAAAAACTTTTGTTGAAAATAATTGCATTATTCATTTTCTTCACAGGCCTAGCAAAACAAAAGATATCCATTACTTGAACAAGAATACTTTTAAAACATTATAAAGTGTGAATTTTATAAGTTAACAAAAGAATGTCTCAATAGTATAGCTTGAAAAAAGAAAAAGAGCCCAATAGTTAAAGCATTATAATAGATTTTTTTGGTCAGTTGACATTTGATTAACATCTTCATTGTGTGCTAGTCTCCTGTTGTATGGATAAAACCTGTTAGCTTTAAAAAAAAATTTGCCTGTGGTTTATTTAATATGCTTTACTTGTCCAAAATTAAAAGCTTTTTTAAAAAGCAAGTATGTATTTTTCTTCAAAGTTGTGTCTAGTGGGAGGAATTTATCACTTTCCAAAAATAAGGATTATGCATAATTATTTTCCTCACCATATTGCTCTTTTTCCATCTTTGATTTCATCTTTGAGAGGAAGATGTCAGGGAACCAACGAAGTTGTTTTCAGTCTCGTCAGCCTTTGAAACCCGTGTCTGTTCCCTTTGCCATCTATAGATAATCTTCCTTTATGGTTCTTATGCTGAAAGTGTTAGGGCTGTGCAGAGTGAGTTTCCTTATCATGTCTTCTGTTCATCTCAGAATTTCTCAGTTTTGAGCTTTCTTCAACTCTAGTAGGATAAGGAATTATCTGCTTTCTGCTTTAAAGTTAGCACTATTTCCTTGTGTCATTGATTGCATTGTTTTTAAACTGGTTCCTGACCTTCTTTCATAGTTATAGCAGCTTGTGTCTCCCTCACGCTTGATCCTTTCTTTTGCTTCTTAAGCTTACTTAGATCTCTCCTATTCTTAATATATCTAGTGATAGTGGTCGTGAAGTCGCTCAGTCGTGTCCGACTCTTTGCGACCCCATGAACTGTAGCCTACCAGGTTCTTCCATCCGTGGGATTTTCCAGGCAAGAGCACTGGAGTGGGATATCTACATATGTTTTTATACTAGTTTAATTTGTTTATTGAAAGTGTGTGTGTGTGTGTCATGCACTGAGCTGGGCCCCTCATATATGTTACCTAAAAAAAAAAATCTTCCTTTGATCCAACCTCATCAGGTAAGTATCTTCTTTCTATCCTTTTATAATTTTGCATTACTTTTTATAATATATATATTTTACTGAAGTATAGTTGACTTACAATGTTTTAGGTGGAAAGCAAGGTGATTCAGTTATACAAATACACATATATTAGTTTTGAAATTATTTTCCATCATAGGTTATTACAAGATATTAACTATAATTCCCTTGACCATACAGTAAACCTTTGTTGCTTGTTGCATATCTACTTTTTAATTAGAAGTCTAGCATTCTATTCATACTAAGTCAAACAAGTGGAATCAAAATGTCATAAT